>NC_080782.1:60936382-61245882 GCF_028018385.1 Neofelis nebulosa
TACACTCTCTCAATAAAAGCCTATCAATAAGGCCTTGGCTTCCTGGCTCAGCATCCAGGCTAGGGACTCAACGACCCTGCAGTAACCAAGAGTCTATGGTGGCCCCTCGCCATTTTTTTAAGTAGCCCATGGAAAGAACAAAATTGTCATTGTTGACTGGCTGCCTGAGTCACAAACACAAGACACAAGAAAATATCCTTCAAGAATGAATATATTCCCGTGTTCCTACATCAGAAGACTTAACACTGTGAAAATGACAACACTCCCCAAACTCATCTACAGATCTAATGCAATTCCTAGTAGGATCCCAGATGATTACTTTATAGAAATTGTCAAGCTGATTCTAAAATTCATATGGATCTATAAGGGATCCAGAACAAACAATCCTGAATAAAAAAATAAAAAATAAAAAAAGGAACAAAGTAGGAGGACTTCCACTTCCTGATCTCAAAACTTCCTACAAAGCAACAGTAATTAAGACTGTGTCACAAAGGTAGACATAGGGACCTGTGAAATAAGGTTGAGAGACCCACACATCTGTTGTCCACTCCTTCTGACAAGGGTACAAACCATTCGATAGAAGGAAAAAAATCTTTTCAGCAAATGAAGCTGAAACAGCTGGAGAGCCACATGCAAGTGAATAAAGTTGAAACCTTACCTCACACCATATACATAAATTAACTCAAACTGGATCAAAGACCTAAATTTAAGACATAAAAGCATATGAACCTAAGTAGAAGGTATAGGGAATTCTTTGATCTGACCCAAAAGCACAAGCAACAAAGAAAAAGTTAGATACTTCATCAAAATTAAAAACTTGCATGCTTCAAAGGACACCAACAGGAGAGTGCATACATAGGCCACAGAGTAAGAGAAAGTATTTGCCAATTGTATATCTAACCAGGGACTTGTATCTAGAATGTATAAAGAACTCTTACAGCTCAATAACAGAAAGACAACCCATTTTTAAAAGAGACAAAGGATTTGAATAGACATTTCTCCAAGGAAGGTTTACAAATGGCCAATAAAACATGAAAAGATGCTTGCAAACATTAGTCATCAGAGAAATGCAAATCAAAACCACAGTAAGATACCACTTCACCCCCACATGGATAGCTAGACTCATTCACATGAAACACAACGCAGGTGGTGCCCTTGTGGGTTCTAAAACAAGGGGAAACTTCTCATTATAAACCCGAAGGACTAAGTAGCTAAGCAGGGTGGAGTGGCAGGGGGGAGTCCCTCTAACTTTGTGAATTTAATTAATTCAACAAGATTCTCTTTAGCGCCTACTTTGTGCCAGGTGCTGAACTAGGCGTAGGAGCCACAGCAGGGAACAAAGTCCGTACCCTAGTGGAACTTAATTTTTAATAGGGGAAACAGCCAAAAAACACTAGCAGGTTATATAATTCTATTAGCATTGAATACTAGGCCAGGTAGTGATCATTGCTATAAAGTAAGCCCAAACAGGGTCAGGGCTCAGACAGTGAGTGAGGTGACATTGGAGCAGAGACTTGGATACGTGAAGAAGCCAGCCATGCAGACAGCTGAAAGAAGACCACTCCACCAGAGCGGTGGGGACAGTAAAGTGCAAGGACCCTGGAGAGGAAAAGAGCATGGCATGTTTGAGGAATAACCCCAAGACCGGGGTGGTGAGCAAAGTGAAGGGGCAGAAACTAGCAGGACCTCACAGGACTTGGCAACAGTTTGGATTTCATCACAACTAAAGGGGAGAGCAGTGGGGACAAGAGTTTGTGTGGAGGGACAAATAGAAGAGACTAAGCTCAGGATGCTTTGAAGGACTCACAGCCACCCAGGACCACCCTTGAATATGTCTGCCAATTAAAGGGCACCAGCAACACTTCAAATTGGCTATTTTTTCCCCAAAATACAGATGATGATACCCTGGTTTCCAGAAGGGTGGGGACAAGAGCTGTCAGTGCAGAGCCCGACGCAGGGCTCGAACTCATGAACTGTGAGATCATGACCTGGGCCAAAATCAAGAGTTGGATGCTCTACAGACTGAGCCATCCAGATGCAGCTCAGTAAATCCTTATTATGCAAATTTCCAGTTCCATCTCAATCACCAAAGCCTCTGGCATCTTCCACACGAATCTGGCCACAAGAAGTGCCAGGCAAAGAGGGAAACAAAGTCCCTGTGTGACAAAGAGGAGAACAAACTCCAGCCCCACCACTCATGAGCCCGGTGATCTTGGGTGGATCACTTCTTTCTGAGCCTCAGTCCCCTCCTCTGTACAGTCGGGCTGCTATGCTTGATTTATGGAGCGGTTCATGATTCATCAAAAGTGGGTTTTTTGAAAACACTTTCTGCAGGACTGTGTCATTTATTTACTTGTTTGTTTTCCGAATCCCCATTTAGACTGCTTGAGAGCAGGGCACTGTCTGTCTGGTTCATCTCAGCCATCCCAGGGCACAGCACAGAGCCCGGCACCCGGGAGGCACTCTCCAATTATTTGCTCAGTTTATGAATAGTACATGCTTACTAATTATTTGCAAAGGCAATATTGGATGCAGCTTCAGGATCTTTTTTGTTCCTGACTATTACAAAAGAAGATTTTCCCTGCCTGTTGGCCCAAATGACCATTACATAACTTGTATTGTAAAGTTACTAGTGATGATACTTTCCATGAAGTTTCTCTCTAAATGAGCAGATTTGCCTGTGAATCTGTTAATGCTTCCCAATTGCCTTTGGATTTTTCTACCCAATCCGTTGATTTGGGTAAAATATGTGAGATAATCAGTATCTACCCCAATATCTACTATAGAAAAGGAATTAAATTATTTAATTAATACATTTATTCATTTTCTTTTTTTCAGTAAATACTTGTTACGAACTTTTAATTGGACTATGGGACTGAGCGCAGAGTAGGTCTCTCATAGTCCCTGCCTTCCAGGGGCTTATATTCTAGCAGGAGAGCCAGACATAAATCAACCCTTATGCAAATAATTAATTAACTGCCATTGTGATCAGAGCGAAGAAGGCCAAGTCCAGTGCTACAAGTATGTGCATCAGGGCCCCTGACTTGAAGTGAGGTATCAGGGAAGGCTTCCGTGAGGAGGTGAGCTTTGGGCTGAGCCTGACTGGAGAGAGGAGAGGACTGCTCTGAGTGAGGCAGGAGAGGTCACCACAAGGCATGATCCTGTGGGAGTCTTCCATTTTTGAGGATCAGAAGGAAGGCCCAAAGCGGAAAGGGACACATGATAATGTTGGAGGTTTGGTGGGGGCAGGTCAGGCAGAACTTTTGTGGACCTGGGAAGGACTTGGAGTTCTAAAAGCAAGGCACCACCATCCAAATGGTTGAATTCAGGTAAAGACAGAACATACTTACCTTCTAAATCATTTTGGCAGATATTTCTGTCAAACTGCACGTTTCAGTGTGTTTCAAAACTGGAATCTTAGGCTTGATCTTCACAGCAGTCTTGCAAGGTCAATAGTGCAGTCAACTCAAACTGTCTCATGTTACAGATGAGGAAACTGAGGCACAGAGACACGGGAGAGATTGATAAAAGCTTGACTAGACAGGGCAAGGTGTTTAACTCTGAATTTCAGCCTTAGGAGCATCCCGAATTCATCCGTGAAGAATGGTGTGGGAAGAGGTAGTGAAGACATCCCATGTTCTCTCTCTGTGGCTCTCTCTAAGAATTTTGAAAACGGTGAATCTGCACCAGAGCAATCTGAGTAGATGTGAGCAGGAAGTTAGCTGTGGGCAGGCCTCAGAGCAAGTGGTCTAGACCGTCCTTTCTTTCTAGCACTGGGGATTTCAGCATGATCCCTCGCTGGAGAAGGCCGGTTCTACACCCAGTCCACAGCTTGTCTCCTGTCTGCTCCCACTCAGGGTTCCTTATCTCCTAACGAAAGCACATTTCCTTAACTTCAGAATTAATAAGATAATGACGATCACCAGTGTCCACTGAGACTACTGTGCTTTTCTGCTCAGGACCTATTCCCCATCTCCTCCTTCTAATAACAGCACCTGATTTTTTCCTTGGAAACAGCTCCAGGGTGGACAAACAATTCAGGGCTAGCCAAGGGGACTTAGTGCTGATCTCCCCTTGAGCCTGACCCAGTGCTGATGCTCAATAAATGTCTTCTAAATTTAATAACATTTATGACTTAATGACTGTAATAGGACTCTTTGGGTGTCAAGGGATAGAAAATCCCAGCCAGGAAAATTTCATTGGCTCACAGAACAAAAAACCCCCATCGTAGGGTTGGCTGCTCTCCCACTACTACCAACAGGTGCAGATCTCTAGGGATGTGGAAGAACATGGTCAGAGATTTGAGCTTAGGGAACAAAGGGCCCATAGATGGTGTGGACTTGGGGCAGCAGTTGGGCATCGTGTTAGTAGCCACAGAAACTCACTTTGCATATCAATAAGTGGAGAAAGACACAAAGGAAGGCCCTTGAGTGACTCTTAGAGTCTAAGATAAGCCAGAGAAGCAGGTTCACGAGAAAGGCGAGGGCTAGGAACACTAGGTACAGGAACTGCAGTCTGGGTCAGCCGCTGGGGCCCTGTGTTTAGAACCACAGTGCCAGCACCTTGCTGCTCTTTCAGGAGTAGTTCTGTACCAGGGCCATTCCCCAAAACTCAAAGCCCAAGGGGCAACATGCACTTGACCGAGCTGGGTCCTGCACCTCCACTCTTCCTGGGTAGGAGAGGTGGCATCCAGATCCTGCTTTCTTCCAAGACTCACACAGAATTCTTCCCTAAAAAAAAAAAAAAAAAAAAAAAGAAGAAGGAAAAAAAGGACTTGAGCGCAAATCTGGGGGGTGGGGAGGGAGTAACAAATATCCATTTCAAGAGGTAAGCTGAATAAGAACCTAGTGGCAACTCAAACTCAGATGCTTTCAGGCTCAGCTGAGCCTATGTCTTTACTAAAGACCTCCAAATTCAACTTTAGAAACTACTCTTTTGGACAGAAAAATCATGTCAGATCTCACTGTGAGCCACCAATATGTAAGGAAACCTAGACTTCATCCTTTGGGTAATGGGGAGCCATAGAATGATTTAAGCAGGAGAGGAGAGCCTTGTGACCAGGCCTGCATTGACAGAGGTCCCCATAGCTGCTGTGTGGAGAGTAGATTACAGGGAAAGAGCAAGGAGTCCCAGGAAACCAAGAGAGGGAGAGAATAGGACTGTGGAGCTTGGAAGGAAGGGTCAATTTGGGACATTCTTAAGAGAAATAGGCAGCAGGATTGGGTGAATAAAGCTCCAAGGGACATGGGGGTGAGGAGAGGTAGGAATCAAGAACTCCCCATGCTCCTGGCTTAGGAGACCAAATGTCCTCCAACACCTCCTCCCGAGTGCTTGAGTTCTGTTAGCAAGGGAAGGATATTGTAAAGGCCAAATTACACAACCAAAGAGGAAATCCAAGGCAGAGGGAATAATAGAAAGGACTGTGGGCTTGACAGTGTGATTCATTATTACTCTTTAAGGTAAGAAGAGGAAAAAAATAATTGATCCTGGATGAAGAAATTGGGCTTGGCTGAGCCTGGGGCTATGGGAGGTGAGTCTGCTCCAGAATCCTTGGGAGCCTGCGGTTGAGGGGTGAGGCAGAAGGTGGGGAGGACATGGCTGCAAGTGCTTACAGAGACATTCTGTCTGAGACTGGGGATGGGCGAGTCTAGAGGACTGGGTTTATTGCTTGGAAGGAAGGAGTACATTGGCAGTACTCAGTGCTAGCCCAGCACAGGTGCCTCACTGCCAACTTAGCTAGTGTAAAGTAACTCTTCGGGTTAGCCTGGTGCTAACTCAGCCTGAGCCCCATCTTGTGCAGATGAAGGAATGCAGACTGTGAAAGACAGAGCAACTTGAGAAGGTCACACAGTTAAGAAGTGGTGGAACTTATGCAATATCTCGAAATCTAGGCTCAAGATTCCTGACTCCCAGGGGAATCTGGAATCCCTAAGCCACTTGGTCTTGGAGGTTGTGATCCATGCCAGTTGGATCTCCCACTGATCTAGCCACTAACACGATGTTTGATAAATGTTTACATAAGGGAATTAATTTTCCATTGGTCTGGAATCAATTGATCCATGGAGTGGCCAGGATGAATTAAATTTCTCCTATGGAGATTCAGAGCAGAGGAGAGGAAAAATCAATGAGCGCTTGGTGAGTAGGACAGGCTTCCTTGAGAGTATTAACCAGATATGCCAGGAGGGGAGAAGAGAGCTGTCCAGGAGGCCAGGACAAGGGGTACATCTTAACAGGTCTTCCTGTGAATTTTTTATGCCCCCTTAGGGTGGTAAGAACACTTGAACCCAAACTTGACTACAGTCTGTAAAGGATTGCTAGGCTCTGTATGGATGTAAGACAACCTAGGATGTGGAGTTGGGAGATGAAAATAACGAAGTTTCTGGCACAGTCTAGGTCAAAGGTCAGCAAATTTTCTGTAAAGAACCAGATAGCAAACACATTAGGCTTTGCAGGCCAAGAAGCAAAATTTAGGACACTATAAAGGTGCAAGAGAGAATAAAGAAAATCTCCCAAATTTTATTAATGAAAAAATGTAATAATAATAATTGAGCCCCAATTTTTGAAATACATTTCCACTAATAAGAAGATGGGATTCCTGGGTCTTCTGGGTGGCTCAGTTGGTTAAGCGTCTGACTTCAGCTCAGATCATGATCTCACAGTTCATGGGTTCAAGCCCCATGTCGGGCTCTGTGCTGACAGCTCAGAGCCTGAAGCCTGCATCAGATTCTGTGTCTCCCTCTCTCTCTGTCCCTCCCCTACTCATGCTCTGTCTCTCTCTCAAAAATGAATAAATATTTTAAAAATATTTAAAAAAGAAAAAAAGATGGAAGTCTTTCATGGGGATAATATTTTATTTAATAGGGATTCAAAGTGAGTATCACCTACCATCAAAATCAATTGCAAATGTTCACCTGTTAATGCTGAACTGCAAATAGATTTTACACATTTCACATCTGACAGTGTCATGTGGCATCCCTGAGATTTGTAACACACCAAGCAATGGCCTCAGTTGTTAGAACCTCAGCAACTACTCAGCTCTGCAGAGCGCAAAAGCCACCATAGACTGTAGGTAAATAGATGTGCCTTTTTCTAATAAAACTTTGTTTATGAACAATGAAATTTGATTTTTATACTTTTTACTTGCCACAAAATAGTCTTCTTTTGATTTTTTAAAATCACTTAAGAATGTAAAAACCAGGGGTGCCTGGGTGGCTCAGTCGGTTAAACATCGGACTTCAGATCAGGTCATGATCTCACAGTCTGTGAGTTTGAGCCCTGCGTTGGGCTCTGTGCTGACAACTCAGAGCCTGGAGCCTGCTTCAGATTCTGTGTCTCCCTCTCTCTCTGCCCCTCCCTTGCTCATGCTCTGTCTCTCTCTGACTCAAAAATAAATAAAAACATTGAGGTACAAGTGCCCCTATGCATCAGCCAATGTTTATAGCAGCACTTTCAATAATAGCCAAATTATGGAAAGAGCCTAAATGTCCATCAACTGATGAATGGATAAAGAAATTGTGGTTTATATACACAATGGAATACTACATAGCAATGAGAAAGAATGAAATATGGCCTTTTGTAGCAACGTGGATGGAACTGGAGAGTGTTATGCTAAGTGAAATAAGTCATACAGAGAAAGACAGATACCATATGTTTTCACTCTTATGTGGATCCTGAGAAACTTAACAGAAGACCATGGGGAGGGGAAGGAAAAAAAAAAAGGTTAGAGAGGGAAGGAGCCAAAACATAAGAGACTCTTAAAAACTGAGAACAAACTGAGGGTTGATGGGTGGTGGGAGGGAGGGGAGTGTGGGTGATGAGTATTGAGGAGGGCACCTGTTCGGATGAGCACTGGGTGCTGTATGGAAACCAATTTGACAATAAATTTCATATTTAAAAATAAGTAAGTAAGTAAGTAAATAAATAAATAAATAAAAACATTAAAAAAATTAAAAAAAAAAAAAAGAATGTAAAAACCGTTCTTAGCTTGTGGCCATACAAAAAGACGTAGTGAGCCAGACTTGACTCACAGGCCATGGTCCAGCATGAATTGTTGGGCTGCTGGTAACCAGGATTGTTAAGGGACATCTCTGGGCCTATTATCTGACTGACATGGAAGATGCACTGGGAGGAAGGCCTAAGAATTGAGATTATATGGCACTAGAAATAAAGAATTTTGAGGCTTCTGGAGCCTTGAGAAGATCTATAGTTCTGGAATGAGGGTTCTCCAGACTACTCCTGACTTGGCAGGTTTGGCAGGACTTGACTAATGCTCTCCTGGCCCAAGACTCCTTCAGTTCTGGGAGCCTGATCATGGATTTCATTTCTGTCTGTGTTGCCATTCCTGGCCCCCCAGGTCTTAAACATATGGGGTTTCCAAAGGATGCAGAGCTGCCTAAAAAAAAGACAGCCTCCCAGACTCCTGAGACAAAGGTAGCAGTTGGGCTGAGGCACAGAGAACAGCATTTAGTGCTTCAGTTTGAAAATTGCCCTTATCTCTAGCTGCTCAGGTGGAGTGTGCCACCTGTTTATGAGTAAACGAATGGACTAATCTCAGCTGGAGGCAAAGTAATGGGGCAACGCGGGGTTGGAGAGCACCCAGACCAAGCTGCCCAAGGTTTAACCCTTCCTAGGCAACAGCAGGTGAGTGTATTGACTACCCCTAACCCAGCACCCTATTTTCAGCTGGTTCCTACAGGAGTGTGGAGAGACCCACTCCAAACCAGGACAGTTAAAAGCTCATTCTGCAGCTTTTAATAACTATGAAACTGCCGAGAAGAGCACTGAGTCATTTACTCATACAGCAAATAAACACTGAGCACCTATTGTCTGCTGGGCGCTGCTGGAGACATGGCATGAACCAGATAGGCATCATCTAGCTCTGCTCAAACTGAAGCGTTCTCAAAATGATCCCTTGACCCTGCCTCCATGTCAAAGCAAAGAGTGTATTATTAGCCCCATTTCACAAAAGAAATAACTGCCATGCATGCACAGGGTCACCCAGGAAATAAAGGTGGAAGGTGGATAAGAACTGAGATCTCCTTCGTCTGAGCACAAAGGTTCCACTTTGTTAAGAAAGTTTTTATTCACTCACTTTGCCCTCCTAGGCGATTGCTACTCTATGCCAAACTCAGTTTGGAGTGCTTGGGATCTAAAGACAAAGGAGCTCATTCCCTTTCCCCAAGGAGTCTGTGGGCTAAAGGGATCACAGGACCCTGGGGTCTACTCACCACATACCGAGCCAGCGAAAGAGCATTTGCAGGGGAGTCCTCAGTGAGGAGGCTGAGCCATATGACGGCTAAGAGACAGAATTTCTACTTAGCAAGTCACTTTGGGCATGCTGCTCTCCTTTCTTAGCCTCAGTTTCCTCATCTGTTAAATGGGTATAGCAATAGCACCTACTTGATTGGCGATTGTGATGGGCTGAATTGAGTGACACATAAAGAGTTTGACACAGTGTCTGGCACACAGCACTCAATAAATGGTGATCACCAAAGGTTCAGGGGACAAAATATATAGGAACAGGTAAAAGGGTCTAGAATTCAGTAAAGGGGTCTAGAATTCTGTAGGTCAACAGATTTCGTGTGTCTGTGTCAATGTTTTGTCTTTAAACAGTTTTGCACAGGCATTAAGTGTATGTACTGGGCACATTTATTTCTGTGATCTAGTTGAATCCTCAAAGTAACACCTTGAAGTTGATATTATTTTCTTTCTATTTCGCAGATGAGGAAAATTAGGACCAGTGGTAGGAAGTTCTCCAAGATCACACAGGGAAGGATAAAAGCCAGGGCTTGAGATCATGTCTGCAAATGCTTGAACACACATTGGACTGCCTTCTTATTACATGGAAGTGTGAGTTTGGCTGATATTTTGCTGTGGGTAGGACAGGAAAACCAAGGATTAAGTGCTGGTGTGAAGTCACACCCTCATCACAGAGGTGAATCATCACCTCTGTGTCTCCATCTCTGTGTCGGAGACCCCGACAGGAATGACAGGAATGACAGGAATGACTGTTAGATTCTAGAATGGGTGACACCAGCAAAAGTAGAATCTGCCCCCACTCCAGGATGACTTCTCCACCAACATCAAGCCGTATCTCTTCTGGATGATTCTTGGTGGTCCTACCTAGAGGTGTCAGGCAGGGAACTGAGAAAGATGACTAGGTACTATATTCATTTTTCCCAAGTTCCCCAAAGGTTTTCTGCCTCCAGGATTATTTCGTTCAGCCAACAACAATGAATACTGACGTGCCACTGCTTCCCACAACTCACCTGCCTCCCTTCAGCTAAAGGAGGGAAGTCCTGATGAACTTCTGTGCCTTTTGGTGCTGAATCATGGTGATAGGATGATCTGGCATGTGCTTATGCAAACGAAGTCTCCCCACTCAAAGACCTGGTTGATCTAAATCAGAGTTGGCCGATACTCAGCCCTGTCCCTCTGCCCTCCCTTGCCCGTGCAGACATCATCCATCTGTCATGGTGCCCCTTCATGCTGAGCTCTGGGAAGGCCGCAGTATCAGTTTCCTAGCACAGCCTTAACAAAGTGATTTGATCTAACTATAAATGTCTGAGGAGCACCAGTTATGTAAGTGCCTCAGGGCCCTCAACTGTGCGAGAGGCCGTGGTGAAAAGTACAAGAGAAAGCCCGCTCAACAGGGGCCTAAACACAGCAGCTGGCATATGGTGGTCATTTAATAAATGTTCATTGGCTTTTCCAGGCCATTTGCTGGGTCCCCTAAGACACAGCCTCTACCCCAAGGAGAAAATAAGCAAAACTACTCCTAAACCTCAGGAGACCCTAAAGGCAAGCAGCCTCCTCCTGGTCTGCTTTGCCTAAGGAAAGCAGATTGCCACTTGCAATCACATGTTTAGTATCTGTCTTCTCCGGCCTTTCATTTATTCAACAAATACATTCAGTGCTCCCCTGGGTCAGTTCTGTGCTGCGCTCAGGGCATAAAATGGCTAATGAGCTCTCACCTAATTGGAATGTGATTGTCTAGCTCCATTTTACAGATGGGAAGAGCAAGGGAGAACACCTAAGCCTGCACTGGACAGGTGTGGATTTCTGTGGATTACAAGGCCTGGCATCTGCAGACAGCAAGCTTGCTGAGGTTGTCCCATTGTCCTTCCTGGCTTCCTCAGCCACTCACCCAGTCCCTCCCCATTGGTTCAGCCTCCCTGAACTAGATATGTGCCAAGCCAGGGGGAGAGGAAGAAAGGAGGAGGGGAGGAAGGTCTCATTGCAGCCTGGCACGGGGTGAATTCTTTATGGCAAGAACCAGATGAGCAGGTGGCCTGGATGCTGAAAAGCCTGGGGAAGAAATATAACTCAATTCCCAGCAGGAGTGCCAAGGGATTGCTCTATTGAGAAATCTCTGCCTTGCAGTCTGCTGGGCTCCAGGGCTGCCCTGGCCAGGGCAACCCAATTTTCCTGGGTTGCTTTCTCCCCACCAGCTTCATTCTGCTCTCCACCTTGAGACTCTTACACAACAGTCAGCCTCGGCTCAGCTCTCCCCTCCAGCAGAAGCCAGATGCCCTCCTTCCAACTGGCTGAGGTGTCCCTCCCCATGCTCCCTTAACACCCTGTGCTTACCTCTCCCATCACTGTCCTCAAGATACATTGTTTTATTATTACTTTGTGTGTGTGTGTGTGTGTGTGTGTGTGTGAATTCCCCTGCCCAGGTGGTGACCTTGTTAAGATCAGAGATCATAGCTGGTCTCTGTTGTGTGAATCCAGCACCTGAATCTGGCTTACCTAGATACAAAAGTTTAATGAATAGGCATGTGAAAAAAAAAAAAAGAATGAATCAATTGATCAATTCATCAAACTTTATTTATATACAGGTTGCATGTGAATGTCAGAACCACAATTCAGCCTCAGGGCCATACCCCATGGCCTGTAAGCACCTCTGTCCTGCAGGTGGGCTCAGGAGTGTCCAGTAGGTCCAGAAGGGAGGAGGATGGGAGACGGTGAGAAATACACATGACACAGGTGTGGGTTCTGGGTGGAAATTCATGAATTCTTTCGTATTTATTCAGCACCTCCTACGAACCAGGCATTGTGTTAATGTAGTGTGCCCTGATATAAGGCACAGCCTCTGCCTTCAAGAAGTCTACAATTCAGATTGGACAGATACATTGATGGCTTCTGGGGTGCAGTGCAGGGCAAGTGCTGACACAGGAGAAGACAAGCCCAGACCAAGGTCAGCTTTGGGCAGAAACCGTCCCACAGCTCAGGGGCATGGCCTACCCTAGATCCCCCAGAGGCCTCTGGGCACACATCATAGCATATTGGTGATGTCTCCCTGCCCCAAGACTGCAACGTCAACTCCTGACCGAGCTTCCAGCCTGCTAGCCTGCCCTTCAGAGTTCAGACTCGTCAGCCCCCATGATCCTGTGAGCAAGTCCTTGAAAGAAATCTTTCTTTCTCTCTCCTTATATACCTATAAATTTTAACCCATATATATATATATATGTGTGTATATATATATATCTATATACACACGCCCCCCCACACAGGTTTTATATATATATATATATATATATATATATACACACACACACACACACACACACACACACACACACACAGGTTTTATATAACATATATACAGGTTATATATACATAGATACGTGTGTCTCCAGTTGGTTCTATTTCTCTGGAGGACCCTGACTCATACAGATTTTGGTATCGGCCTCTACACTGCTTCAGAGATCTTTCTAGAACACTAGTTGAATTATACCCCACTTATCCCTTCTGCTTAAACCTACCTTTAATTCCCCATCCTCTTGGGGTAAAATCTAAACCCTCCAAGGTGACTTCTAAGACTGGAACCTTGGTCGATACTCAGCCTCAGTTTCCCCAGTTCCCTGGGACTTCCCTTTTCTCTCCCCATCTTGGCCCCTATTCTTTAGCCGGCCTGAGCAGTGAGGAGATACTGTGAGGATAAGACCCCAAAGACAGACTCTCAGATGCTGACCTCTCTCTACATCCCTACAGTTCCTCTACCCACCACCTTGCACTTCTTCCAGAATTTTCTAAGGCACAGCTGCAAGGAGGGCCAGGTCCTGGATCCTCTGTATTAGGTCCCCAGGCACTAGTGTCCAAAGCTCAGGAGAAGGCAGAGGGAGCCCTGTTGTCACCAATTCCTCCCTGTGGGCAGAATCAGAGGCAGGTTTGGCAGTACTCCTTGGCTTGGCTTCCCTGGCTGCTGGACATGGAAGGCCCCGAGCAATTGTGGTTCTTTCTGGGTATGTCGGCCAACCCGGAACCCCAATCACAGCCCCAGCACCGGATGGGCACCCACTGGTAGTGATTGTGAAAAAGTAAAACACAGTGACGTCACCCAGAGCACAGGCTGGGACCTGCACAAGCCCTTCACTGCAGCGCTGTGGTACTGAGGAGTGTGGAGGGTGACTGCCAGAAGGAAACTCCTATCCCACTGAAGCCCAGCTTCCCCCGCAGCCCTGGGATTGCAGAGCTTCCCAGAGGATGTGGATGGGGCCGCCAAGTTCATCCCCAGGCTGGAGTGTCCAAGGAGCATCCTGCTGGAGCACACAGGGTTGGCTATGGGTCCCTGCAGCATGAGAGACACTTCCCAAGAAAATGTCCGTGGGCATTCATACAAGAGTGACAGTGTGGTGTAGTGGTTAGGAGCCAGGCCCAGGGAAGAAGATTGAGTTCAAATTCTAGCACTTTCTGTTACTTAACTAGATGACCTTGCATATGCCCTTCCACCTTTGTGAGCCTGGGTACACTGATCTATAAAATAGGGATAATGACAATACCTACAGCTGATCTCCCTGTGAGCATCCTCTCTGCTCCCCATTCAAACCAGGTGTTGCCAGTGAGGTAACATGACTTTAAATCCATCCAGAGTGGGCTTGAATACAGCCTGGGTTGGGTTTTGAAAGCACAGCCCCTCTGCTTCTTATTGTAGATATTCAAAGGCGAGAGTCATGTGTCACAAGAACACTAATATTTCTTGAAAGATATTGAGCCCTCATCGTATTCTAAGCAACGTGCTTGGCACTTGACAAAATCTCGGTGAATTCTTCTAATGACCCTAGGAATACTACTACTAACTCCATTTTGCAAATGAATAAAATGGATATCAGAAAAAGGAAGTGATTTTTCCCAATGGTGGCACAGGCTGCTATTTGTCCCTCAATACATGATATTTGCTAGTTCCTTACGTCTGTACTCTCCAGTTGTTATCTGGACACATGGACAACCAGAATAATGACATTGCCCAGCTTCCCTTATATATAGATGTGGCCATATGACTAAAGCTGGCCAATGGGATTTAAGTTGAGGTGGTATGTGCAATGCCAGGAAGTGTTCTTAAAAGGAGGCTGGGGCAGGGGGGCTTCCCTGTCTCCTTCCTTGCCTCTTCCTGTCAACTAGAATGTGGGCATGATGACAGGAGCTTAAGCATCCATATTGGCCTATGAGGTAACCTTGGGAGGATTCATGCATGTCAGAGCCTAAGTCCTCAGCATCAAAGGCTACCATATCAACCATGGACTGTTGATATTTGAATTTTTACTTCTATCTTACTTAGATGACACTATTTATTACTAATTTGCACATTATCTTAATCCCAATCAATATTCCAAAGTTGGGTGATAAGTAAGGGGAAAAATTGGGATTTGAATACAGCCTCTTCCATTCCAAGTGGGATCCTTAAGCATCTTCCTAAGCAACTTGCACATGTATTTGGTTTGTGTGTCTAGCATCCTGAGAGTTTTAACATCATCCATTATTTGATATTTAATATATGTCTGGAATGCAGAAGCCCATGGGGGATTGACTTTCTCCTCTCCCTGTTGGATCCCTGAAGGCGTCTGGATCACCCTTGGGCCCACCTGCTGGCCCAAAGAAGACCCTGGTGGTAGTCCAGACACCTGAATCACTCCCCTCAAGTCAGGGATCCTGGGAATGCCTTGGCTGGGGATGGGAGAGGAGATAGGGAGAGATAACCAGCCCCTTTAGTCTTAGTGTTCTGAGAAAATTTGTTCAGAGAGCTTCTTTCAAAATTAGAAGCATTTGATTGAGTCCTGGCTTCTGGAGCTATCTAGATCTCCCCATCCTTATCATCTCAGGTTGTATTTTCAAATTAAACATCGCACTCCAGTGAGTGAGAAGCTCTTTTCATGCTGGAGATGCAGGGAATGTTTGTCAAGTCACGGTTGGCATATGTGGTGGGGAAGGACAGAGTAGTGGGCATCTCTCTCCATGATTCATGAGTCACCATAGTCATTGCAGAGAAGACTCGAGCTTATTCCTGAATGATCTCGGAGTATATACTCTTCTCTTGGATTAGTTTACAGATTACTACCAGCTTTGGAGAACGCCAGCCTTTGGTATGAGGCACATGAGGGAGAGATACCCTTTGCTAATTTCCACAGCTTGTGCTTCTACCCTTCTGGTCAATTCTGTTCTGTTGTGGGTGGTGGCAGGTGGACCAAGACCAGAGAGGGACATCTTCCTTTCATATGAAGGGCTTGCTATAAACATTAGCTTATTGAATCTTCTGCACAGCCCTGGGAACTAGGTAGCTCTTTGGGGGAACGGGAAAACAGAGTCTCATAGGGGTTAACTATCTTGCTCAATATCACACAATAATCAGGCAATCAAACCAGGATTTGACCCCAAGTCTGTCTAAACCCCATGGCCTATAACTACTTCTCTGTTCTACTGGGGTGGAAAGGGATGGGTGAGCATCTAGAGTGCTGAGTGAGTCCAGAAAGGGGATGCTAGGGCAATGGATGGATGGCCAGGGGTGGTGGTAAGAGGTACATGTGAGACTGGAATCCATTCACTCACTTAGCTATTATTGAGCACCTACTATGTCCAGACACTGTGGATCTCGAAATAAAACATAGCACTTTTCCTGAAATAGGACTTCTAAGGCAGACAGTGGTTCTCCAGGCACTCTATACATGGCACTGTGATGCTCACGGGAGACCCATACACTGCAGTTTTCAGAGAACCCCAGTGTCTCTGGGGATTAACCACATGCCACATCTGTGCTATCTCCAAGTCACCTTAGACACTGCTCAGAAGATCTTTCTGAGGCAGGTTTTCTGGATAAATTCAAAGTCCTTTGATGCACACTAAGGACTGGTTTCTGCACACCATTTCTACCTCATCGCTTACACTTCCCACCCCACTCCTCATTTTCCACCAACCTTCAACCAGGTAGTGTGTTAGAGAACAAACTCTCTGCTTCCTACCACAGAGCCTTTGGACACACAGAATCCTGCCTGGAATGCGCCCTTTTTCTGTCTTGCCAGCTGGCAGTCGGAAGTTACCACCTTCGGGGTACCTGGGTGACTCAGTTGAGCGTCCAACTCTTGATTTCAGCTCAAGTCATGATCCCAGGGTCGTAGAATCGAGACCCATGTGGGGCTCTGTACTGAGCATGGAGTCTGCTTGAGATTCTCTCTCTCTCTGTCTCTCTCTGTCTCTCTCTCTCTCTCTCTGCTCCCTCCCCCCTTTCTCTAAAAAAAAAATAATAAAAAAGAAGTTACCACGTTGTGAAGTCTTCTCTGACCTCTCAACCGTACCATCAATACCACTAGATAGGATGCATCTGTACACGGAAGCAATGCCCAACTCCCTGCCATGTTTGTTGAGGCCAGGCATATCTTGGTCAATGCCCACCTCTCCCTGTTACCCACATCTTACCAGTTTCACTGACCTTCTCAAACGCCAGCTCTTTGCCATCTCAGGGACCTCACACTTTCTGTCCTCCCTGCCTGTAATGTTTTCCCCTGGGGACCACAAACTTTAATTTTTCAAGGACCAGCTGCCTGCAGGAGAGATTCGTCTCCCCTCATGCAAAACAGAGACTCTTCCTCTTTCTTCTTCATCTTCACACACCACTTGGTTTTTCTCGTAATACAAAAACCGTTGCAATAATTTGTGGACTTGTTTACTTGGTTATTGTTTTCTTCTCTGCTGGACTTTGCACCCTATGGAGGGAGGAGACCTTGCCAATGATGTTCATCATTGTATCCCTGGCCTTCAAACTAGCGCTTAATAAACATTCATTGAAGAGATGGTGGTTATGTGGGTGTACACATAGGAAGGAGTTCAGTTAATACGTGCACATGTTACCATATGTAAATTACACTTTAATAAAAAATACATACAAAATGCATGTATTCTGGAAAGAACAGATAAATGCATGAATTTTCCTGTACACATTATTATTACGTCATGGGTTCAACACAGATCCTGGCCCAGTATTTCCTCCATCCTAAGATGCTCATATACCCGTGATATAAAGTGGAAGAATTTGGGAACATTAGATTAATGTGACCTTCCTTTATTTCCTCTCCAAAGGTCATCATTAAACCAACAATGCATCTTCAAATAGATGATATGGGGGCGCCTGGGTGGCTCAGTCAGTTAAGCATCTGACTTCGGCTCAGGTCATGATCTCACAGTTCGTGAGTTTGAGCCCTGCATCAGGCTCTGTACTGACAGCTCAGAGCCCGGAGCCTGCTTCAGATTCTGTGTCTTCTTCTTTCTCTGCCTCTCCCCCACTCACACTCTGTCTCTCCCTCTCTCAAAAATAAACATTAAAAAATAAATAAATAAATAAAATAAAAGAAGAGGATGTGTCTCAGAACATTGGATATAGAAAATACAGTTTACAGAAGTCACTCCCTATGGCTTGAACTGACTTGACTTCAAATGCAGTAGGATAAACTCTTCAGGGAGCTTGGAAAGGAGGTTCATAAGGTGCTTGCCTTACCTTAATCACAAGTTTAAGAGAAACAGGTCTCTGGAAGGGCTGCAAAGAGTGTACAAGTTAAAGCCTTTCGATTGGCTCACCTGTAGCTGAATCCTGGTCCTAGCATGTGCCAGCTGTGTGACCTTGAGCAAAGTGCTTAGCCTCTCTGAACCTTAAGTTCTTCATGAAACAGGGAACACGATCCCTATGCCAGAGAGCCCTGGTAAGGATGAAATGAGACAATGCCTGGGAAGATTTTAGCTTGGTACCTGGTACATACAAAGCCCTTGATAACTAGTGGCTATTATTAGTAGTCTTGTGCTCCAGTCCAGTCGCTGTCCTAGGTTCTTGGTGCCCACAATCAGCCACATGATAGTGTTTGTGGGAGAGGGACCAGGGCACAGGGGAAGAGGAGATACCTGCCCCTGGAGCCTCCCACCCTGGAATTTTTCCTGGCCGCTCTAGGCTGTTCACTTCACTTCACTCTGCAGAACTTCACTCCTGTAGGAACCCAGCTCCGGGCCCCAGGGGTGCTGGGGACAAAGCACAGAGTCAACAACCATTTCGGTTGTGTCACTGTCTCTTATACTTACAAGTCCCTGGGCTCCAGAAGCCAGGAAAGGATCTCAGTCTCAAAACTGGAGCCAGCCCACTGTGTAGCCTGAACTCTTGTGAATGTTCTTCCTGTATCCCTACCTGGGCATCCTCATTACCTGGAATTCTGAACCAGCCAGTGCAGTGCCCACCTCTGGGCCTCTGCATGTGTATCCCCACCTCCTGACGCTCCTTATGCCCTGAAATGGGACTTCATTGTTTCCGTTATTTTATAGGTGAGCCAGCTGAGTCCCAGAGACATTTGGCCACCTGCCTCAGGGCCCAAGGGCCTTAGATGATGCCCTACCTCTTCCATCAAAATAATAATCAAACAACTCTAGAGGGTCCCAGTGTTCCAAGTATGCCCATTGTGCCCAGTGCGCAAGGCTCCACATTCATTTTCTCATTGAATGGCACAACTCTAGAAGTTGGTTTCATTTGCTCCAAAATATAGATGAGAAGGCCCACATGTTCGGTAACTTGGCTGAGAGCACATAGTATCAAATAGCAGAAATGGCCCTAACCCTATCCTCTGAGGATCCAAGGCTATGCCCCACACTGCCTCCCTATACTTATTCCTGGGGAAATGCCATCGACTGGCATCCTGAATTGGGAGAATGCTCTTTTGGGGTAAAATATGAAAGAATTAGGATCTCAGGAGGAGCTCCGAGGAAGGTGGATTCCCTGGGCAGCCTGGCCACATAGCCCTTCCTCCCCATCAACCCTCCTGTTTTACGGAGTAAGACTCCTGCAGCCAGGGAGACATGGAGCGACCAGAGTTCTCAGTCTCCTACGGAGCTCATCACCCTCCCAGCCACCCAGGGAGGGTACACTCAAAGTCAAGATCTCCTGTACCCCTGGTGTCAGCCCCAGGGCCCCAGACAATCTGGTCACCTGGCAGATGAAACTGAAACAGCTGTCTGAGTTCACAACCCAGCAAAGCTACCTGTCAGCTATGAGCCCTTGGGCCAGTGACTTAACCTCTCTGTGCCTCAACTTCTTCCTCTTTAAAATGGAAATGAGAAGAGTATCATTTTTGGTGATAGCATACGAGGAAGTAAACAATCAAACCATGTTAGGTTGGAGGTGGAAGTGTGTTGTGTTTTTTTTCTCTTCATATGAAGCCACACATTTATAAGGCTTCTTACTTTCCTAAGGAAACAGGAGCTGCAGTGAGGCTCTGGAAGAAGGATGTAGAAACAGGCCCAGGGCTGAAAGGGGACAGGCAGTTTCAGCAAGTGCCCCTGCCCAGCAGGGGAGGGGCAGCTGTGGACTTGGAGGCCTCCTGTCCAGGCCTCTGTGCCAGTCCAGTGAGTGGGCCCCTCTGGGCCAGGTGCCTATTTTTATTATCAAGGCCACATTCCTAGGATTCCTTGGTGACCAGGCGCTTATTACAGGAGAATCAAAGCACCAGAGGAAAATACTCATTTGAGGCCAAGACCTGGATTTTTCATTTTCATAATTGGCTGTTGGGTCTGCCGTCCTGGGGGTGCAGGAGGAAGAGCGCTGCTGGACAAGGTCGCTCTATGGGAGCCCAGTCGCCCATGGGGGAGGGCGGGGCCGGTGCCCGCCCAGATCAGCAAGGCTGCCCAGAAGGCCCTCCAGAGGTCATGGTGTCAACCCCCCTGCTGCTTAGTCTGACTCATCATCACCTAAGCAAGAGGGACATATTTCTGCTGGAGTGCTGGAAATCAATGCAGAGGGGCTAGGAGACTTGTAAAATCCCCTCTAGATCCTCATAAGCTAGCCATCTGTCTAACCCAGCAGTTCTCAACTAATGGGGTTCAACTTTTGTCCCCCCCCAGGGGACATTTGGAAATATCTGGAGACATTTTTCATTGTCACAACTGGGGGTAGAGAAGAAGGAATGATGCTAGTAGCCGAAGATGCTTTTAAACATCCTACAAGGGGCACCTGTGTAGCTCAGTTGGTTAAGCATCTGACACTTGACTTTAGCTCAGGTCATTATCCCACAGTTCATGAGATGGAACTCTTTGTCAGGCTGAGCTCTGACAGCACAGAGCCTGCTTGGGATTCTCTCTCTCTCTCTCTCTCTCTCTCTCTCTCTCTCTTTCTCTCTCTCTCTCTTTTTCTCTCTCTGTCTTTTCTCTCTGCCTCTTTCCCCACCCTCCGCTTGCTCTGTGTGTGTGTGTGTGTGTCTCAAAATATATAAATAAACATTTAAAAACAAAAAAAAAACATCCTATAAGGCACAGGATAGCCTCAAATAACAAAGAATGATCCAGCCCCAAATGACAACAGTGTCGAGGTTGAGAAACCTGGCTCTGGTCAAAATCCCTTACACTGCTGTATTACCCACTTGTTCCCAATTAGAGTTTGTGGAGATGTAATAAGGGGCAGACACTCCAGTGCATCTTTTGGGAAGAGGAGAAGTACGGGGCAGGGAATAAAGGTCACTATACACAGCTCTACCCGCTGAGTACAAGGTGGAAATAACAGGGGATTTAGGAACCCAGCAGACCTGGGTCTACATGTGGGCTCCAATCCATGGCTGTGCAGCCCTGGGCAAGCCACTTCATGAGTTTGTCCATGGTCTGTGAAATGAGATCATCATTCACACCTCAGAAGGTTACAGTGGGAATGAGAAGTTATGATGTCTGCAAGGTACCTAGCATACATTTGCTGTATGGAAGGTTCTCTGCACAATGCCAGCCTCCTCCCTGCTCCACACTCTCCTCTTTACATAACCTTCCCCTCTGCACCCTCCTGCCCCATGACCTCCTGAGATCCATGCTCTGCCCCAGCTGGGGTGGTGCCTCACTGCACCTCCTGTTTAACCAGCCCCTCCTTGGTGCCCTCTGCTCCTGCCTCTGCTTCTCCAGACCCTTCCAGCACCAAGCTGCTCTCCCTCCAGGGAACTCCTGCCACCCCCACCCTCTGGCCACCCTTCCAACCCAGCATGGAAGGCTGCCTTGGCCATTCTTTGGATTCTGTGGGTCACTCTCAGCTTTAGGGTATGTGGGGGTACATTGGGGAGTAGGTGGCATGTGTGAATAGCACACATCTATAGATTGTGTATGTTTGTATGTAGGTGCATGTGTTTCTGTAATAGTAACTCGTCAGTTGTATGTATATGGCCTGAGACTGACTCCTTTTTCTTGTGTTTTCTCCCAGCTACTGCAGGACACCTTATAATATGCTGGACTCATTCCCTGTAGAGGGTCCTTTGGGGAAAGCTGGAGAAATGGATGCCTCCTGATTTCAAAGTAGTCTCCTTATTCCCTAACCCCCGAGAAGGATGCCCCGGAACCCAGCTACCGCAGATCATTTCCCACCCCCTCCATCCTCCTCTTCTGAGTACTAGCTCTGGACCAACCCCTATCCCAGACACCTGCACGGAGAGATGAACCACATAAGGCCTGTGCTGAAAGCTCATTTCTGAGTGGGGAGCTCTCGGCTCTGCAGGTCAGCCAGGATGCACCAGGACAACAATACACACTTTGAAAAGTTGAAATACTCCCTAATAGTTGATCAACTACACTCTGCCCTGGGCTTCTAAAGCCCTCTGACTCCCATGATCCAGAAAGGGAAGGGTTAACCCCAGGTCCCATGGAGGGTCCTCCAGAGATCTTGCTCCTTGTCTGTGTCTGGCCTCCTTCCATCAATTCTCATTGGTTGATGCTTCTGCCATACCAATTGGTAAATATTTTTAAACACTCCCGGGAGACAGAAGCATCACCATGATGTAGTTCACCAAAAGCACCAATGGAAGTGTTAAGGGGCTCTGAAAGCACTGAGGATGGGGCAAACTCTGCCTGCAGGATTTTAAAGCAATCTTCGTTTGGGGGAGGGGGGAGAAGATTCTGCTCCGGGGTTTTGAAGGATGAACAGGAGTCTACAGGAGGATGAGGAAAGGGGAAACTTTATGAGGCACAAGGAACATGAAGTGCAAAGACAGGGTGGTGTGTGACAGAATCTTTGGCTGAAGGCAACAGGTACCTGAGAGTGTGGAATGTGGAGATAATTGGAAAGGTCTTTGAGAAGCTGCAGGTACTCTGGCAATCCCCAGGCCCCATGCTGTCACCCACGCCCAGGACTGGCTACATGGTTTGTGGGGCATGGTGCAGGCTGAACAAGGAGGAACTTCGTTAAAAAATTATTAAGATGGGCGCTTGGGTGGCTGGGTCAGTTAAGCATCTGGCTCTTGATTTTGGCTCAGTTCATGATTTCATGGTTGTGGGCTCGAGTCCTGCGTCGTGCTCTTCTCTCTCTCTCTCTCTCTCTGCCCCTCCCCCTTAAAAAATTGTTAAGAACTTCAAGGTGGTGACATCAGGGCATGCAACTAAGGTCAAGGTTCCTGTAAGCTCCTGTGGGACTGCACTGGTTGCAAGCCTGTGAAGCTGGTGTTGCCCAAGGCCACTGGTCTAATGTAGGATGTCCGGTCTGGGATTCAGGAGACGAGAGCCTAAGCCCACTAGGCCTGGGGAAGAAAGCAGGAAATGCCTCTGCAAAAATTATCCTGGTCTCCCTGGAAATTAGCCCCTTCCCTTGGCAGCATATAGGGTTACCACCCCAGATGCACTGTGGTCAGAGTATTAATTAATCAGCGGGGTTTGTGCAGCACTGTCCTCTTTGTGTGCTAATTCCTCAACTGTTGACCCTGCCGCTGTATAAACACACCAGGCAGGTGCCCGGAGGACCCGAGAGCCTGCTTCTGGTGAGCGCTGGCTCCAACCACTACCTAGTGGCTTGGGATTGTGCCCTGAGCCCGCCCAGGCTTCATCTCACACAGGGCCTGGCTGGAGAGTTCAGGGGCCTCATGGCCATCACCACCGCATGAGGAGCCAAGGATCCCAGCGACTTTGGGAAAGTCACCAGGCGCACTGCTAATTGCCATCTTCCCAGAGATGAGATAAGCCGCCAGATAAGGAAAAGAATAGACAGGGGTCTAACTGTCCTTTTGATGCAAATAGAGTCTGAAATCAGAAGCTCCTCTTCTTGAGGTTAATAGATTCATTTGGTTAAAAGTTTAGAAGCATTTCACCACAGCCTCTATCCCCAGAAA
This sequence comes from Neofelis nebulosa, assembly GCF_028018385.1. Classification (NCBI taxonomy): domain Eukaryota; kingdom Metazoa; phylum Chordata; class Mammalia; order Carnivora; family Felidae; genus Neofelis; species Neofelis nebulosa. Next base: position 60,959,746 of record NC_080782.1, read on the forward strand.
TCTGCCCCCAGTATTTGCATATGTTTTGAATGAAAATTGTCAGGACCATGCAAACTAGACAGCTAAATGCATCTTATCAGATGGCTGTCAGGGATCTTGGGAGAACGGGCTAGAAATACAAGTGGGGGCTGAGGCCTTTGTGTGGGTCTTGGCCTCGGGGATAGCATCTGTTCCCGCCCTGGCTGATAAGCTACCTTCTACATTTCACAGCCACCTGCTTGTGGCGGGACCAGGAGGAAGAGAAGGGACTCTATGAACATCTTGGTTCCACTGGGGTCAAGTAGGCTGCCCCTTAGGAGGGTTTCCAACCGTTGATCATTACTCTCTTAATGTTAAATTACTTCCTTCAATTATTTCATCCTTCACTCTGTGATTCTTTCTACTGCATTTGCAAATAATTCCTATCTTTAGAGAAAAAATCTGAAAGAAAATACATTATTTTTTTCTTGACCCCATCACATGCATCATCTAAGTTCTTTTCCAGGAAAAAAAAATTTTTTTAAATACAGATGCACAAAGCAAAAAAAAAAAAAAAAAAAAAAGGAAAGAAAGAAAGAAAGAAAAGGAAAGCAAAGGAAAATAGAGGAAAGGAAAGGAAGAAAAAGAAAGGAAAGAAAAGAAAAGGAAAAAGGATACAAAACCCCAAACCTTTCATGATTCTGCAGCCCAGAGGGTTAACAGCATTAGCTTTCAGGCTGTGTGTTCTTCCAGACTCCATGCATTCATGCACACAGAACTCTGTGTTCCTGACCTTTAGGGGTGCAAGACTGTTCCTCGCATTCCCTAGCTCTTGCCCACGAATTGCTAGTGTCCCTCATGGGTCTTATGACTACCAGAAGCTCCCTGTTCCCACAACTTCTGCACACACTCTGAGCAGAAGTTAGAACTTTACAGAGCATCTTCCTCCTGTCAGGCACTATGGTTCGCCCAGGACATGTTGAGATGAGCCAGATGATGTTGAGACACAAATAAGCCATGCGTCACAGCCTCCTGGGGTTTGGTGAAGAAAGCTTCCACCCTCCAACCCTCCAGTTTCTAGGCTGGGATTTGCATTTTGCTTTCCAAAGACCCCTGTACCAGTTAGCATTACCTGCTGCCCTTAAGAGCTTATTTCTTCCCACCACCTGTAGTTCCCAAGCTCATTATAACAAACTTAAATTACTTTTCTAAAATGGAGAAACACAATAAACTTACTTTCTGCGACATTTATGTAGCAGGTACTTTATTCCCAGTGCTGGGGCAAGCATTATGTGAGAGGTGGGTAGACCTAACAGATAAATCTTCAAATCTACTTACCCAGAAAGACAGTCTACTTTCATTTCAAATTGCTTACTACAATTCAAGGGTTAGAATTCAAGACAAGAGAGCGTACGTCTGTTCTCGAGGATGGTTCTCCCCGGGCAAGATTGTTTAGGATTCTTGCGTGGTGAAGGGAGGCTTCCCAGGGCTTCAATAATAGGACTCAGAGAAGCTGCCCCCTGCCCTGGCCTACGAGGCATACACATCATCTATAATGAAAACGATAATACAAATGGCACTATTTTACATGCTAGGGGCTTATAAACCTCTTGACAACAATGATGGAGGCAGGAATGTGGGTGTAATGAGACAAAGTGAGATGATTCATGCCTGACATTCAGCAAGCATTCAGCAAGGGAGAGCTGTGATGTTTCTCTCTCTCTCCTTCCTTCTAACAGCCCTCTCCCCAGGTACTACAGTTCCCATTTCATCCACGGGAGCCCTGAAGCTCAGTGAGGTTCCCATCATGGAACAGATCATAGCAGCTAGCAGGGAGAGTGAGGGGTCAGGTGGTGTGGGGGGCAGGACTGAGATTTGAACCAGGTCCCCTGAGAGCCACGATGGGTTGGCATTGTCGCTTTGCTGGAGTTTTTTGGCTAAACTAGGGAAGAGGACATCGACCCAGCTTCTCTTTAATTTTCTAGTTGCTTTGTTGGATTTGTTTCTATAGGCGCTTCACTACTCAGCATTTTCCAGAAGTGCGTTGCCTCTGATTGCTATTTCACATCCCCTCTACTTTGGTTTGTGAGGGAAAAATCCTCAGAACATGATTCTTTCCTATCTAACTTAATTGCAACCCTAAACAATCAGGACTGCTAACTTTCACTTGACTTTTTCCCCAAGTTCTTGCTGTTCCTGGCTAGATCAAAGCCTAGTCTGCAGCCTAAATATTGAAATATGTCACTCGGGTATATATAGGATTACTCAATTTGTTGCAACCCAAATCTCTAAATATCAGTTTGAGAGCAGCTATAAAGCCAAGGTTTGTTTGTATCTGAAGGCTCTTCACCTATTGGGCTCGTCTTAATCTTCAAGAGCTTTCATTTATCTCTCCAGCATAATTCACAACATTTCTCCTTTCAGAAGAAAGCACACACAGACATGATGGTGACCCCTGACTGTATATGACCCACATGGGTCTTTAAATTTATTGCATGAATTGCCATCATTCGAAATTGAGGAATTTCACATAACAAAACACATTTCCTGCTTCCATTTGAAAAAGATCTGGAAAGATATGGAAGATTTGGAAAGAGTAAGCTGACATTTTGAGCCTCTGAGTAACAGCTGCTTCCTAGAGACGGACAGGTGTTTCCCACCAGGTCCACTTATCTCATACATGTTACCCACCAGGCCCTGCTATAGTGCCGGGTCCAGCTCTGCCACCTGCCTTGCCATGTGACTTAGGACAAGTTATTCAAGCTTCTTGAGCCTTGGATTCCTCATGTGATGCCTCAGAGTCACCTGAGTCATATTATGCTTTCCAGCCTCCAATTGTTTGCATTGTACAACTCATCCAGCTTTCCTGTGGCCAGAATGCAGTGCCCTGAGACCAGACATCTCATGTGACACTAAGTCTTCTGGGGTGGGGAGGGGAGTCATCTGTGACCTCTATGTTGCCCAGATGCGTACTTCCAGGCCTATTTCTTCCTTCTGGGCAAGAACTCTCATTTCTTAGTTGAAAATCTACCAGGACCAAGCTCTTCCAGACATAGTCCCGGGCTCAAAAGGGTTATATGGTTCTTCCCTTGCCTCCAGGCAGGCCATCAGCCTCCTTTTAGAACAGACTTTTGGTTTTGCTCCTACAAAAAAGGAAGGAAGGAAGGAAGGAAGGAAGGAAGGAAGGAAGGAAGGTGTTCTATGGACTAGAATTTCAAGGTCCCCCAAAACTGTAGTAAATAAAACAGGAAATTTCAGAAAATGTGTTTGCTCAATGCAGATTGCTTCTGGCTAACACAAGAAATACCTGTTTATTTTTCCTTTGCTCTATAAAATCCTCAGATGGAAAAGTTTGATAAGTAGCAGATTAAATTGTGCACATTTTACAGATAAAAAAAGTGAGGCTCAGAGTGCTGTTTCTCTTAAGCTAAATATTTTATTACATCCGTTTAGCTAATAGTTTTTTCAGAAGCGATCAAAAGCATATATTATTTTGTTTACTTACCTTGAATTTAAACCATCTTTCTAAGTCTTTTTAATAATCTTTCAAATAATTTATAATCTTTCTAACAATTTATAGCATTTCTAAGTATTTAAGACCTTTCTTCTTAATAATCTTTCTAATTATTTATTGGCATCTCACATGTAGGCACTGCCCAATTCTGCAAACAAAGACTTTCTGCCTTCATAGAAGTTAGATTCCAGAGGCTCAAGTGAGTTTCAGGGTAGAAAAGGTCTTTGAACAAAATAAAGATGTGGTCAGCAGTTCCATTACTTTGTTCTATGCTACAGGGCACTGGTTTTCAAAGAGTGATCTGAAGGGTGCCTGGGTGGCTCAGTCAGTTAAACGTCTGGCTTCCTCTCAGGTCATGATCTCATGGTCCACAAGTTTGAGCCTCACGTCAGGCTCTGTACTTTCAGCTCAGAGCCTGGAGCTTGCTTGGGAGTCTGTGTCTCCCTCTTTCTCTGCCCTGCGTCCACTCATGCTCTGTCTCTCTCTGTCTCTCAAAAATGAATAAACATTAAAAAAAAAAATTCAAAGAGTGATCTGAGAACCCCTGGGGGTCCCCACAGAGGATCTGCAGGGTCAAAACTCTTTTTTTTTTTTTAATTTTTTTTTAACGTTTTATTATTTACTTTTGAGACAGAGAGAGACAGAGCATGAATGGGGGACGGTCAGAGAGAGAGGGAGACACAGAATCCGAATCGGGCTCCAGGCTCCGAGCTGTCAGCACAGAGCCCGACGCGGAGCTCGAACCCACATACCACGAGATCGTGACCTGAGCCGAAGTCGGACGCTTAACCGACTGAGCCACCCAGGCGCCCCAGAACTCTTTTAATGATAATACTAAAACATTATTTGCCTTCTTTACTGTGTTGACATTTGCACTGATAGTACAGAAGCGATAGGGGATCAAAGTACTAAAGCTCAGAGGGAATCAAGGTGGTAGCTTCACATTGCACTGTTGGTCGCTGTCTTCTTCACCACCATTCACGCGGAAGGAGAAAAGCTAGTTTCACTCAAGAATACTCTTGATGACACAGTACAAATTACTAGTCTTACTAAATCTCAACCCTGGAGCCCATGTGTCCTTAATATTCTGTGGAATAAAACAGGAAGAATACCCAATGCAGAAGGGCTACATTTGAAGTTCGTCTGTGTACAATGGTTGCCTCCAGGAGGATCGAGTGTGCCACAGTCTGAGATGCAAGCTGAACTAGCCACTTTCTCCATGACACGCCATTTTTACCTGAAAGAACACCTGACAGACAACTGTGGTTACTCCATCTTGAGTACTTGACAGATATTGTTTTGAAAACAAAATGAAGTAAACCTGTCAATTCAAGAAAGCCTGACAGGATTGGATGCATTGATAAAATTAGAGCTTTTATGCAAAAACAAACAAACAAAAAAAAAGAATTTTGGGAAATTTGTATGTGCCGTGGTGGGCATGACAACTTCTGAGTGTTTAAAGACTCCTGATGAGATTGGTAATATTATTGCCAGTTTCAGAAAATCTGCTATACAAAGAAATGTTTCAAAATAACAGCAGAGGATCACTTATTTTTCAATATACTTCAAAAAAGAAAAAAAAAAAACCAGACCGAATGCAGAAGGAGATACAAGAATCCAATTGCTTTCTAGTAAGCCAAACATTAAAGAGATTTATACAAACAGAAAGCGATGTCATCTTTGTCATAATTGTTTGGTTTTGGAAAATATAGCCTTTTGTATAAAACATTATGTCTTGATGCATATTGTGCTTCTTTTTTGTATAATTGATAAGTGTTTTTAAATTTTCTTATTTATATTTCTAATATAGTAACTATGGATTCAAATAGAGTCCTCAATATTTTCTATGAATACCTAGTGGTCTTGAAGCCAAAAACTTTGAGAAGGCAAAGGAAGGAGGCCTGGGTTGATCACACCCTAGCTGTAACTGGCACCCTCTCAAGACTGCTAATCCCCAGCTTTTGAGATTGGGCTGTGTTGAAGGAGACTTGGGCTCTAGTAGACAGAGTCCTGGCTAGAAACAGATGGCACACTCAGGAAGGGTAATTGAGGAGAAGTTAATGAAGAGACTACTTACTGAAGTGTTAACAGGGCCGAGGGAAATCCAGAAGGGATGAGAACACACTCAGGTTCCAGCCACATGATGCCATCACCACCCCAGGGCCTACATGGGCAAAGGGGGATGATCGCCTGACCCAAGCCAGATCTGTAGCTGTGAGAAACACCCACAGAGGAATAGCTGTGCCTCCTGTGATCCAGAGGAAGCACCTGGGGAAATAAATACTCTGACCTCTCTTTCCTTTGGCCCTTCAATCTCCTTCTGGTGCCATCAGTTAGCTGGCCCCAGCCAGAAGCCAGAGGGAAAGGGGGCCTGGTGGTACAGTCTGTGGAGGCTAGGTTAACCTCCTGGGGCTCAGAGGAGGGTGGACAAACATAAAGAATTCTATAGACTGAATTGTGTCTTCCTGAAATTTGTATGTTGAAGATTTAACCCTCAATGTTTTGGTATTTGGAGATGCCTTTGGGAGGTAATTAGGTTTAGAGGAGGTCATGAGAGTGGAGCCCTCCTGATGAGATAGATGAGTGCCCTGATAAGAAGAGACACCAATGCTTTCTCTCTGTCATGTGAGGACTCAGAGAAAAGGAAGGTGGTCATTGGCAAGCCAGACGAAGGGGTCTCACCAGAGCCTGACCATGCTGGCTCCCTGATCTTGGACTTCCAGCCTCTGGAACTGTGAAAAATAACTCCCTGTGGTTTAAGCCAGCCCGCCTATGATATTTTGTGTCATAGCAGCCTGAGCAGACTAATAAAGAAAGTGAAGTTGGTGGAGAAGGCGCCTGAAGAGAGCATGCAGCACAGAGGTGAGGCGTGTAGTGCATCCCGGAGCCATGAGCTGGAAGCAGGGATGCCGCCCAGCTGGTCTGGAGGCCCCTTTGCCGTCAAGGGCTCCCTCCAGCCTCAGAAATTGCCTCGAAATGAATGACTGACCAGAGGCTAAAAACTGACCACGATAAAAATAATAACAAAATCTGGGGGCGCCTGGGTGGCTCAGTCGGTTGAGCGTCTGATTTCAGCTCAGGTCATGATCTCCCCATTTGTGAGTTCAAGCCTCGTGTTGGGCTCTGTGCTGACAGCTCGGAGCCTGGAGCCTGCTTGGGATTCTGTGTCTCCCTCTCTCTGTGCCCCTCTGCCACTTGTGCTCTCTTTCTCTCTCTCTCTCTCTCTGATATAAATAAACATTAAAAAAAAAAAAACCCATGATAGAACCTTTTTATAAAAATGAGAGAAAGGAGGGGAGCCTGGGTGGCTCAGTCGGTTAAGTGGCCGACTTCAGCTCAGGTCACAACCTCATGGTTATGATCTCATGGTTTGCGAGTTTGAGCCCCGTGTCAGGCTCTGTGCTGACAGTTCAGAGCCTGGAGCCTGCTTCAGATTCTGTGTCTCCCTCTCTCTCTGCCCCTCCCCTGCTCAGACTCTGTCTCTCTCTGTCTTTCAATAATAAATAAACATTAAAAAAAATTTTTTTAATAATAACAAAAGCTAACATTGGTAAAGCTCTGACTCCTTTAATCTTATTATCTCATTCTCTCATTTATTTTTCACAACAATCTGTGAAACAGGAAAAATTTTTAGCTCTACTTCACTGATGAGGACCCTGAGGCTCAAATTATTCTAAGTCAGGTGTCCAGCTTCAAACCAAGGCTTTTTGACTCCAGACCCAGGGCTTTTAAAAAAAAATTTTTTTAAGACCTTATTTTCTTAAAGCAGTATTTATTTATTTATTTATTTAATATGGAATTTATTGTCAAATTGGTTTCCATACAACACCCAGTGCTCATCCCAACAGGTGCCCTCCTCAATGCCCATCACGCACCCACCCCTCCCTCCCCCCCCCCCCCCATCAACTTCACACCAAGATTAAGAGGAAAATTCAAAGGTTTCCCATATGCCCCCTAGGCTCCCAAACCTGCAGCCTCCCTGTTATCCACATCCCCTGCCAGTGTGGGAAATTTGTTACAATCAATGAACTTGCACTGACAGATCATCCAAAGTCCACAGCTCACATTACGGTTTGCTTTTGGGGGTGTACATTCTATGGGCCTAGATAAATGCATGATGGCATGGATCCATCATCACAGTATCACACAGAATATTTTCACTGCCCTAAAACTCCTCTGTGCGCCTCCTATTCACCTCTCCTTCCCTCCAACCCCTGGAAAACACTAATCTTTTTACTGTCCCCATACTTTTGCCTTTTCCAGAATGTCATGTAATTTGAATACATAATATGTAGTCTTTTCAGGTTGGCTTCTTTCACTTAGTAATATGCATGTAAGGTTTCCCTGTGTCTTTTCATAGCTTGGTAGCTCATTTAGTTTTTAGCACTGAATAATATTCAGAATTTAGCACTGAATATTTTATTGCCTGCATGTACCGTGGCTTATTGATCCACTCACCTACTGGAGGACATCATGGTTGCTTTCAAATTTTGGCAATTATGAATAAAGCTGATATAAATATCCCTGTGTAGGTTTTTGTGTGGACGTATGTTTTCAATTCCTTTGGGTAAATATCACAGATCCAGTGCTTTGATACTCTATACTATCATGACCCTTTTTTAGCTTTCTTCATGAGGGGACCAGTTCTGTTTTGCAAGGGAAGCATGGCTTGTCTATTTAATTCCATGAACCAGAAGACTCCAATGTCAAGAATCATGTAGGATCTAAGATTTTTCCCTGCTTGCATGCTACTAAGTTTACCTGCTACAGTCTTATGGATGCCGGCATAAGACTTGAGACTCCCGGATCAGAGACAAAGGACTATTATTCACAGCAGGGCAGGCAGCATGAGCTACATATGTACACCAGTTTCCCTTGATCCACTTCCCACAAGCTGAAGAGGGCCAGGCGAGGCTTACACATGCAGCAAGGTGTGCTACAGGAAAAAAAAAAAACAATCCAGTCTTAGGGAATCTTAATATTCTATGATGGTCCACTTGGCCTTTGTCCTGAGGGAGACATTATCTCTATTATTCTGGATTGTAAACAAATCTGCTCTTTGTTCTAGAGGAAAACACTACCATTATCTTCCAAGTCCACTCGCTATGTAAACATCCTTAAAAGGACATAGCCAGTTTACAAGACACATAGAAATACAAGAGACTCAGGGAAAATTATCCCCTAACACTCAGAATCCCCCAGACCTGCCCACAATACTTTCCTGATATCTCACCAAGTTCAAGTTCCAGGACAAGCAAGTTCCTGGGAGTCCCTCAGAGCAGGGAGTACAGTATCCCAGCAGACACATGGTAGGCACTGCAAAAGCAACCTTCACTAAATGCCAGAAGCCAGAAGCCACAGGGAACAAAGTCTGAAATGTCAAGGCCTGGCAATGATGGGGGTGGGTATCAACAAATGGAGGTAACTGAGTGACAGCACAGAGAGGTCAATGCCACAGAAGAGCAATTTTCATTATTTACATTTCCCGAGAAGGGGGGGCCACACCATGCAGGGCCGCATGGGAAGCATCAGGTTTTTGTCCCAAGTGAGGAGAGGCCTAGGCTCCAGGCTTTACTGAGGTTTCCATGAAACAGCAAGGCAGGGAAGGGTGAACAGTTTAGGATTGGCCAGTTTGAATAATTTGGTGGGCTTTGGGCTGCAGGGGTGGTCCTTAGTTGTGGTACCTGCCTCTAGGATGATTTAGCGCAGGAGAAATATTGGCCTGGTACGTGAGTTAGGTAAGGTCGGTGGGGCTCAGCCTCGGCAGCCAGCCTGCACGTGGAAAACCAAGTCCAGGCAAGCTGACTTGCAGGAGAGAGGCAAACACTTTGGCTAATAGTATGGCCCTGTGGTAAATGATGCCGGGTAGACATACAGAATCTAAGAAAGCACAGGACGGTGGGGTGTGGGCATGGCGAGGAAAAGATTATAAAACAAAGGTAAAGGGCAAGATGAAAAGCAGAATCCCAATCGCTTCACCTGTCTATTCCTTCATTGGCTTATCTGCTAAGTGGGAATAGAAATGATACCTTCCTCAAAGGTATGAGGGTTTTGTGGGGTCAAGGGTATAAAATGCTCAGCAAAGCTCCTGGTACAACCAAAAGCTAACCAAATGCAAACTCTGCAACAGGCATGAGCATGTTGGATGGACAGTCACGCTTTAGTTGAAGTACATTTAATAAGAAAACATGCAAACTTCCTAAAGGAGGTTGCAATGCTTTGCTTTACAGAGCAAGGCTTCCACACTTACGGTGGCTACTGCTGTTTATTTTAACTCAACAATTCCTCTCGTGGACTTCCAACAAGACCTGATTAGCAAAAACACATTTGACACCAAATATTTCACAGCACATCCAAATACATAAACAAGGCCAGTTTGCACTGCTGTAGAATTGCCTGTGCTAACCTCACACTAGGTGGTGGATATAAATGTGTGCTTCACACTGAAGTGTGTGTGAGAATTCTCTCCATGGTTAAAATACAGATTCTGACTCAGTAGGGGTGGTGTGGGGCCTGAGATTCTGCACGTCTGCAAACTTCCAGGCGATGGCCCAGGGCCCATACCTTGAGCAGCAAGAGATTAAAACCCAGTGACTCTGTCTTATTTGAAGGTAAGGCTTTGCCAGAACCTGAAAAAGCCAAAGGAGGAGAGAAGGGCATTGACCATCACGCTGAGGCATGACCAGTCCCTGAATCTGGGTGGACGTCTTCCTCCTCAGCCCTCATTTGGGACCACCTGACTCTTTCTTACCATCTCACAGCACAGAGGGCTGGCTCTAGGCCTCCCCCCTGCTCCTGAGGTCTGCAGGACCTCAAACTCACAGGTAGGCCTGTGTTCTCACCCTCTTCCAAGCAGCACTCCAGGTCTTGCTGGGATCAACAGTGCAAACCCTGAGACCTGACACAACATTGTTGCTCTGCTCAGAAGCCCTGGGTCCCAGCCCCTGTTGTGCTGTGTGATGACAAACAAACTTATTCCTTCTCGGTCCTCAGTCACCCATCTGTAAAATACAGAGTTTTGAATTAGGTCGGGGGTTTCCAAACCTGAAAGGCATGAGAAGCACCTGAGAACTTTGACAAAATCCTGATCCCCAGGTCGGGATCTGGATCTAGATCATTGAATAGCAGTGGGGTGGGGGGGGGGGGGCAGAGCACAGAAGGAGGTCTGCTGGGACCTAGAGGGCAAAGGGAAATCTGAATGGCAAAAGAAGCTAAGATTACAGGGAGGAAGGGCTAAAAGCCTGAAGATTAGGACACCCCCTCCCACCTACAGGCCTCCCCTAACCCCACCGGTACTCCCCACCTCTGCTTAATAACACAGAGGGGCAGGGGGAGGAGTCCCCCATCAACCACTCCCTCCCCTCTGAGGTCCAGGAGAGGCTGGCCACCATATTCTGTTTGCAGTAAACACTGGGAGCTGCTGCTCAGGCCTCAGCTAATCTTGTCTCCACGCCTCCCAGGGCTTCAGCCAGCCCACCTCCTCCCACCCCCTTCCCCCTTCCTCTGGCACTGACTCCCTCTTCTCTGACCCAGCCATCCATCCACAGCAAAGAAGCCCCGGAGTCCTTAGGATTCCTCTGATATATCCTAACTGGCACAGTACCAAAGGCCTCCCTGCACGCTGCAGACGTCCCTCCATCCCTCCATCCCTCCCTTCCTCCTGCTCCCTAGATTCCTTCCCTGCTTCTATATCACTCAGGATTCTCGGTCACAGTGGCAGATACCCCATGCAACCTAGCTTTAGGGAAAAATAAATAAATAAAAGAAAAAAAAACTACTGGCTCATACAACGAGGAAGTACCTTCAGGTCTGGCTGGAGTCAGGGGCTCTAATGATCCTGCCAAGGCTCACTTTTTCCACCACTGTGTTACAAGCATTCTCTCCCACCAGATAGCTCCCAACAATCTACAGCTCCAACCTCATATTCTCTCAGCGTTGGCAGCCTATAGAAAGAGGTTCTAGCTAGGTCAGCAGAAACTATGATGTTCAGACACCTTCCCTCTCTCCCCTCCAGTCCATCTCTTTCCATCTCTTATTCGGGGATAAGCAGAACAAAGTTGTTGTCCGGTATCCTCAAAGATCTTACTGTTGAATGGAAGAGACACTGACTATATACCAAGCACTGTAACACTTTATTATCAGGACCATGGCAAAAGTATGGACATATCCTGCATGATTTGGGGGATGCCTAGTAAATCAGTTCTGCAGTCCCCTTTCCATTTCTCTGACCTGAGCTGGCCCCACACTCTGTGTGGTGCCTATAGCAGGAAGAGGTGCCAAGGGGTAGCTCACGACATGGGAAGTCAACCTGGACCACTCAAGCCCTCCCAAGCAGGGGGTGAGGGAGACCTGGGACCCTTGGGAACCCCAGTGGCTCTGCCTTCCCATCCAAGCAGGTCCTAGCAAGGGAAGAAGGGACAGTGCAAAGGCAAAGGAAGAGAGAAAGCAATGGACTTAAATTCTGAGCATAGCTGGGCCTGAAAAGGGATGGGCCAGGGTTCATGTTGTTCTGCCCCCATGCAATATCCTAAAATCAACAGTTTCTTTCATGTGCAAACCAAGGACAGCTTCAGAAAGGTCCCTACCTCCTGAGATTATATGCCTCCCCCAGGTTGTGTGGGGTGGCTGGGGTACATTTTGGGGGGGAGACAGTTGCTAGCTTCCAACAGATTCTCAAAGAAGTTGGCCATAATGATGATAGCTCCCGAATCTGACAACAATGCCCCAATGCTGCTACCGGCAGGTGCGGAGACGGCTGACCTTGCAACTACCTCTTCACCCCATCCCCAGGCCTCAACTCCAAATGCCTGGCGTCAGCCCTCACCTCACTCAAAACCCCCACCCCAGGCTGGCTCCAGTTCAGCTCTGCCTCCTAGCTGTGTGACCTTTCTCAGCCTGTTTCCTCATCTGCAAATCAGCCTGGCAATAACATCAATTAACATTCAGGAAGTGCTCCCCCTGATCTAAGTCCCTTCCCACAGCCCATTTCATTCCATACTCATAGTGACCCTGAAAGTGGGTGCTGTTGAAACCCAACTTCACGGCTGAGGAAATGCAGGCCTGGAAAAGTCACTGTCCTCACGTCACAAAACAGGATAGGGACTAATATGAGGCAATACCGTGAAGGAGGCCCTCACTGTCAGATGCTGACCCTGGACTTCCAAGACCCCGAGTGGGGGCCTCTTCAAACAGGGTGCCAGCTCCATCAAAGCGCCAATGCGTTTCAGGTGTACCCGTTGTCACAGTCCATTCTCTTACCTGGTAAGGCTGCTGTAAGGCTTTGAGGGGACGCATTTTCCAAGCACCCAGTGCAATACCTCACAAGTGACAGTGCCACGTAGTGTGAGGCCAAAAGAGGATTAAAACCCCCGGTTCACCTTCCCTCTCCTCTTCCCTTTCTCGTCTGATTCTTGCACACTGGGTTGTGACGTCTTCCAGCCCAGCGAGACCCAGGGAGGTTTCTCAGGGAATCTAACCCCTGCCCCCAGCAGCAGCAGACCTTAGGACACCGAGGCCACAGGAGTTGAGGCCCATGGGGATCCCTTCCTGGCTGAGCCAGGTCTCTGCCACAGTGTTTCCATTAAAACCGGTTCACCTGCCTTCTAATAAGACAAACGGGCCCTTTCAGGAGCTAGCATTCAGGCAGGATTTCAATTTTTTTTTTCCAAATTTTTATTACCTTACATTTAAAACATTTATTGCCTTGCTTGTTTCCGGCAGCAGTGTCCAGGCAAAGAGATGAGAAATGGGACTGCTGAGTGCTTACATTCTTGGCTGGGAGAAACTTCCGTCCTCCCCATATCCTGCTCTGCAGGGTAGGCACCCTCAAGGTACACACGGCAGGGTTCCGGGCCTAGACATCTCCACTCAACCCTCCCGGAGGCTCCCAGGCCAGGAATGGGCAGTCTAAGGGCTGACGGGGCTGATTTTCAGGGACAGAGGAAGCCCTGCCTGGTTATAAAAGGAGTTGCAGCCCAGACCCTGGCCAGGACAAGCAGGGAAATTTGAAGTGTACTGAAGGTATCTATGGATCAGACCCTTTGGGAACACTTAAGCCCTATAGCAGCTATGGGATAGGATTCATCATAGCCACTTTTCACATAAGAAAATCAGGACTTGTGAAGGTATCACTTTCCTGGGCCACACAGCTGAAATGACAGAACCAGCATTTGACCTAAGTACTGACAACAGCTTCCATCTCCTGTGCCCCTGTGGGGGCACCACTGCTTGGTTCACCACCATGACTTCTTGCTCGACAATGCTTGGCATCTTAGAGATGCTCAGTGAATATTCGTGAGGTGTTGGTGCAATTAATGAAACCGAGAAAGAGTTCAACATAAATGTGCAAGGCTTGCTGGCTGACATGCGTTGCCTCCCTTAACACGAGGCACAGAGAAGCTAAGTAACTTGCCCATGAGCTGGTAGAGCTGGGATTCGAACCCAACCATCTAGCTCCATAGCCTCCATGATTGAATTTCACTATTTGCCTTCTCTAAGGCAGGGTTTCTCAACCTCATCACTATTGACATTATGAGCTGGATCATAATATTATGGCTACTGCCCTGTGCATTATAGGAGGTCTAGCAGCATTCTTGCCTCTACACATTAGATGCCTGTAGGACTCCTTACCCTAAGTTATGACAGCCAAAAAAATGTCTTTCAACATTGACAAACATTCCCTAGGTTGAGAACCCTGAGTTGAAAACCACTGGTCTAAGGGGACACATCTTTTCCCTCTCCTAAGCTAACACAACCTCTTCCTATTGAAACCCAGAGTCATCATCTCCTGGAATGGAAGTGCTTTGACAGGAAGTCTGGGTGCCTGCACTTCTGGGTCCACTGACTTGTGAGTGATCTGGTGAATCATCCCTCCATCTCAGCATCCCTTTGCTCATGAGACCCCATGTCCACCCAATTGCCCAATGAGTCACTAACATTGACTCTCTCTTTCCTTACCATGCCATCCTATTTCTCATCCAGTCCTATTGCCACCACCCTCTAAATTATTATTCCATCCCATTCCATCTATTCCCTTCTCCAGCTCCACCCCCCCCCCCACACCCTCCTCATCTGCCCCAGCTGGGGCCACCACCCTCCCACCTCTGGGTCAGCCCCTCAGCTTGTGTCTGCCTCCAATTTTACCCTCTCAAGTCCAGAGTGATCTTCCTAAAACACAAATCTGATCACTCCGTGCCTTGGGTGTTTCCTGAGAACATCCTCTGCTCCTGAAAGAGTTGAAGTGATAGCAAAGCCTAGTTAGACTGAAAGCTCTGGGGTGAGGCATGAATGGACCTCTATCAAGGTACATAGCTCCTGCGTTGTGATCCCAGGGTGACCTGTCTCCTCCACTGCCCAGTAAACTCTGTACATTCCCTGCTCCTCAGTGTCTGGCACAGGCCTTGGCACACAGCTGGCACTCAGCAATGCTTATTGGACAGAGGGGTGAATGGATGGACGAATGGATGGATACTGGTCTAGGCGAGTACAGTGCTCTAAGCTGGAGAGGACAACCTCAGCCCACTGCAGGGGCTTCAAAAATATATGTTGGTGACCAGCTCTCTACCCTCAAGTAGAGCTCCATTGTACAAGGAAGACGAGTTGTCCTTCCTATAAGGGCATTTCAGATCCAGAGAAGAGGATATGGAGAGGGAGATAAACAAGATGTGATAGATTATTTGCTGTGCGTCTGACGGTTCTCCCCTGGGGCAGAATTTTCTTATTGGGACTAGTTAGAGGAGGGGGTCATTTCCCTAAGAATCTTGCCTCTAGAGATTGGGGGTATCTGATGGCCTTTATTTTGGGGAAAACGCGCAACAAGCTTAACTATGTTTATTTGGCAGGCGCAACCTCACTCTGACCAATGGGTTTTCTTAACAGGATGGGGAACAGGTTTGTTCTAGCAGAGGGGCCGCTGGGCCCGGCGTGGGCGTGTTCATGTGAGAGCATGGCACTCTGCTCCCTCATTCTCCTGCCCAAGGAGGGGGGCTAGCCAGCCAGAACGTGGGGCTGGGGACAGTGACAACTGCACCTGCCCAGAGCCAACAGGATTTGTTCCCCTGGATTTTCCACGTCGGCGATTCCAAGATCAGGTCTGATTGCTCATGTACCTCCGGAGACCTGCCGGGGGCAGATCAGGGGGCTCAGAGTAGCTATGAGTCTGAGCTGCCTAGAGAGAGGCACTCCTGAAGGTGGCAGGAAGAAGTGACCCCCTCCTTCACCCTGCTCCCCCTTCCCTCACATACACAAAGAAAGTAACTAGTTGGAGCAAAAGAGTCAGACAGAAGATAGGACCTAGGTTAGGGGTCAGCTGAGACCAGGCCAGGTAGGGAAAGGAGGACACTGCTTCCTTGGCCTTAAGCCAGAGAGATGCTAACAGAATGAAAATTAGGGCTCCAGCTCAGGCTGTAGAAATGGAGTCTCACAGCCTTTAAGTCAGGATGATTTAATAATAGCTTCTAAGAAGGCAGGTGTAGAACCAAAGAGAACTGGATTCCAACTCCAGTTTCTTCTCATACAGATGGAATGAGAAGTCCCTGGGCAAGTCCTTCACCTCTCTGAGCCTCGACTTCCTCATCTGTAAAATGGGGATTGTTGTGGAGACAGATGAAACAATGGATTAGGTGCTCAGCACAGAACCTGGCATATTGTGGATTCTAGAGGCAAGCAATTTTTGTAGGAAGAGATTCTCCATGCTTACATTCCCCATCCTCTCATGTGATGGGACATGAATGAAGTGAGCAGTCTGGGATGAGCAGAAAGGGGAGAGACTAGAGAACAGGCCCCTGCGGGGGCAGCTGTTCTCTAGTCAGCTAGAGGGGGGAAGTCAGCTAGAGGGGGAAGCCTCATTAGGCACATCAGTCCATGTCCCACATGGGAGACTCCTGTGGAACTATATTGGCAGACTGGACAATGGACTCTTCTTTGCCAGTTGTGGGAGGTGCTACTGAGTACCCTACCAACGGCCATTGTCCCACAACCCACACCCGCTTCTTCCCTGCAAGCAGAACCTACTTCCCATCATGGAAACGAGAAAAGCAAGATATTGTCTTTCCCAAGCTTCCTGGTACATGTGCATGTAACCATTCATGGAAGAAAACATGCTTCTTTGGCTGGACATTGATGTGGGTAACTCTGACGCTGGCAGTTACAGACCCCATGGTGCAATGAAGGAACAAGCCCAAGACAAACCAATGTGCAAAAGATCAAAGAAACACGAGGAACTTGTATGGCTCCAGAGTTCTTATAATGTGGGAGAGTAAATGAAGTCTCAGCCCAAGCCACTTTTGCCATGTCTTTTATTATGTGAAGCCAAAAACATCCCACTACCATGTTTTTAAGCTTAAGAAAGGCATCGTGACCTGCTGTGAATCCAGGGCTATGTAGCAGCTGTTCCCAGAGCCTCCTAATTCCTCCTTTTCTGGGCTGAGTGGAATTGTAGACCTGGAGGAGTCATGGAAGGCTGCTGGATCTGAGACCATACCACATCCCAGCATCCCAGGCCCGCAGACAGAATTTAGTGCGTTACTAAGATCCTGAGTGTTATCTGATGTGCTCGCTCTTACCATCAACAAAGGAGACGCTAGGGCCCACAAAGTGACCAGCCTGGAGGAGGTGATGAAGACACAGTGTTGAAAATACAATGACTAGAAAACAAGGATGTGTATGTTTTAAGACCTTATGGGGACCTTAGCCTATGTCTACCGTTTCCCCAGGACAGCGGTTAACATGAAGGATCTGGAGGAAAGGGACCTGGGTTCAGGTCTTGGCCTAGTTGGTGTGGCCGACCACTCTAGGTCCCTGTTCTTTCATTAATGAAAGAGATGGTCTGGTGCCTACTCTTGGAACTGCGGTGGGGGATGAAGAGATAATGCGAGGCACGTGGTGGGTAGTGGCCAGAGGAGTACGTGAGGACTTTTCCTGGCATGCTGCTTCACGATCTGGGTGCTAACTGCACAGGCATCTGAGTGTATGAAAACTCATTGAGTGAAATATTTATAATTTGTACACTTTTCTGAAATGTGGTATACACTTCAATGACCAATTTTCAAAGGTTCAGTCCAATACCTGGTGTTGAACGTTTCTAACTACGATAAATGTTAAATATTGTGGCTATCGTCCCACTGCCGTGCCTACAGTAGATGCCTCACCAGAATCTTCTTAATCCATGAGTCTGTTTCTCTCCAGAGTTCTGGAAGGTCAACTATTGATGGGGAAACTGAGGCACCATGCCCCAGAGATTCAAGGTCACAGGGCTCAAAGGGAACTGAATCAGCCAGAGCCCAGCAACACCCCCTTCCCACACACCCTCCCCTCCGCCTTCCCTGGCTGCCTCCCTGGCTCGTGTCTGCACCTTGCAGGGGGCTGGGGGCCCATTAACTCCTAGGCAAATGGGCTCTGGGCGCGTGTGCGTGAGGCAGGTCCCAGGATAGCTCGAACAGGCCCAGGCCGCCTGGTGCCCTGAGGCAGCCACCCCCTGGCCTCTAAATGACAGTGTGGAGCATTTGGCTATTTGCAGAGTAAACAGGAGGGCTGGAGAAACTGGGGAACCAGGTATGCACCTCTGCCAAGCCAAAACAGAGAGCAAGTGCATGGACAGCCCTGCACCCTGGGGGCCGTTGGGGGCCGGCCTGGGCAGGGGCTGCCCTCAGGGTCAACGCCAGCCATCATTAGAGGGGGAGGCTTGACTTCACTCACCTTCAGTGAGCTCCTGTACATTCCATCCTGGCAGCTCTGGCTTGGATGGGGAGGGAGAGGCAGAGTAGAGCTCACCCTTGCCTCCTCAGCAGAGGAAGGACTGAGAGATGCTATCCTGGGAGCCTCACTCTGCCCCTGTGTGTCACCCCAGCATCAGGCACGGTCAGGGCTCCCTGGCTGAGAGGCAGCATGATGAAATAAAGATGCATAAAACCAAACTGAATGGCTTCCAGTCCTGGCTCTCCATCCATCTTTGTATGACCTGGGGTCAGTTATTAAGTTAGCTTCTCCATGCCTCAGTTTCCTCACCTGTAAAATATAGCTCCTGTGAATAGGAAACGCCCAATAACTTAAATGGCTAAAAAGCCCATGTCGGTGAGTTCCATCTCTGGGCAGTCCCTAACCAGTGCTCAGCAAAGATACCATGTGGGCTCAATGTGGTTGGACTTGTTGATTTTTCAGGAGACATGCAAAACTTGGATTTCTAATTCCAAGTACCTGATTTTTAAATGTTGGCAGCCAATCAGAAAACACTCTGTAGCCTACAAAACACGTGTGAAGATTGGGTTTCTCCAGTGGGTGTAGTTAGGGACCTCCAATCTAAGCAGGTTCTTGATTTGCTAGTAAGAGGACCCAGGTCCATGAGGGGAAAGTCACACGCCCAACCTTGCACAGACAGTTGCTTGTCGAGACGCCGCAGTTACACTGTGGATCCGAGCACCATGGGGTAGCACCTCTGTGAGCTTCACAGTGGCTCTTCAGGGTAGGTTGTATTGTCCCCAGGAAAGCTCAGAAGGGTTTGAGTTACTTGCCAAAGATCAACCTCTGGCAAGTTCTGGCCTGCTAGAACGTTCACAATCCGGGATGAGCTATGCTGCCTCCTTAGCTCTGCAAGTACTGGAGCTGGAACTGATTTCGTGTCCTCCCGCATCTTGACCTGCTGCACCGAAAACCACCCCCCACCCTGAGGAGAAGCAGCCACAGCTCCGACCTGCTCACCTCAGCTGCCTTCCAAATGCTCAGGCAGGACACCTGGACCCTCGTCAGGATGGCACATGGGGAGGCCACATTGTCTTGGGAAAGTCTTCATCATCATTATCATTATTATTGTTAAATAGCATGTAAATTTTTCTTATTATTAAAAAATAATCTGGGGCGCCTGGGTGGCTCAGTCGGTTAAGCGTCTGACTTTGGCTCAGGTCATGATCTCAAGGTTCATGGGTTTGAGCCTCGCGTTGGGCTCTGTGCTGACAGCTGGGAGCCTGGAACCTGCTTCGGATTCATTGTCTCCCCCCTTCTCTGCCCTTCCCACGTTTGTGCTCTGTCTCTCAATAATAAATAAACGTTAAAAAAGTTTAAAAATAATCAAGGCACCCAGGCTCATGGGGGTGTCTCAGACCTCTCTCAGGCCTTCAGCTGGTGCCTCTCCAATGCTCTCTCTCTCATTTTAACAGAGAGAGGGTGGGCCTGTTAAGCTCAGCACCTCTGCAGGCTGCAGTGTCTCAGGGATTGAATGGCTTTGTTCTGCTTTATCATCTTTATTTTACAGTAACCTTCTAGTTATGGTTAGCCACACTGCTTTTCTGTTTGTAGAAGTGATATAGATTTCCTTTTAAAAAGTTTATTTTTTGTTTTGGGGGTTTTTGGTTGTTGTGTGTGTGTGTGTGTGTGTGTGTAATTTTTTTAAGGTTATGTATTTATTTTGAGAGACAGCAGGGGAGAGGCAGAGAGAGAGAGAGAGAGAGAACTCCAAGCAGGCTCCACAATGTCAGCACAGAGCCCAATGCAGGAATTGAACCCACAAACCATGAGATCATGACCTAGGATGAAACCAAGAGTCTGATGCTTAACCAACTGAGCCACCCAGATGCCCCTGTTTAAACAGTAAGATGATTTAAATTAAAAGAGTAAATAATGTTTCAGATGATTATGAGAAATGACAAAAATGGTCCTGGTGGGAAAGAAATGGCTGAAGCCCAAAAAAAGGAAGGTAGCCCAATCCTGAGCAAAACCCTTGAGAAAGCTGGCCATCACTGCCCCTGAGGCGTGGGTAGCTGGGGCTGTACTTCCAGGGAGTGGGCCACAGGAGGTCCAAGAGGATGTCGGAACAGAGATGCTCTGAGATGACCTAGAGAAAGGCCAAAGTCACCCCGACGAGCTTCACTAAAACCAGCCAAGGCAAGTGAGAGGAAAACCAGAGCACCCTAAGCCTCACAGCCTCCTCCCATCTGGCTTTGCTCCTTTCAAGCAGTGCCCGGGGACTGACATCAGCCTGGCTACATGGAAAGGGCATGCTGGATAGGGAGTTCCAGTGCCCAGGCCATGGCAACAATCCGCTGTGTCCCCAGGGGCTCGAAGGGGCAGCCTCCAGAGTCAGACTGCCTGACTTCAAATGTCTTTTCTTCACTTTCTGAGTTTGGGTTCTTCCACAATTTATCCTCCTTTGACTCAGTTTCCTCATCTGTTAAATGGGAATAATAGTGGTCCCTACCTTTGGCTCCTTGTGAGGATTAACTAAGATATTCATGTGAAGTAGGTACAAAGGGTCTGGCCAGGATGGAGCTGAGGCTCAATAAATGTTGGCAATCTCTCTATTTCTGCTCTTATCAAACTAGTATTGTTTCAGAGCAGAAGCTTTCCAGTGTGGGGCCTTTGGGAACACCCTGATTTGACTTGGAATCGGATGGCTTATTTGCCTCCGGCTCAGCCTTTGAGGGGGTAATCTTCAGCAAGACGGTCACAAACCCTTTACACCTCACTGTCCTTGTTCATAAAATGAGGCTAATCTCTTCACTGCAGGGCTGTGTCTGTATTCACTGAACTGGGGCATGTGTGTGAAGACACATTGCATGTTCCTAGATATCTAATAGGTGATACCTTTCCCTCCTCCTTCCTCCAAACAGACGCGTGCGCGCGCGCACACACACACACACACACACACAACTTCTATTTTGATCTTGGCCTGAGGCTGACAAGCCCCAGATTAGAAATGAGTGACAATGTTGGCTTTATCCGCTCTCACAGAGGTAATCATAGGGTAGAGAGTCTGCAATATGAAAACACTTCCCGTTTTGAGAGAGGGAAATGGTAGGATTATCAGACTTAATTCTCTCATTTCATTCACTGAGGACTTTTTTGTGCACTGGCCTTCTGACATTATCTCATTTCTCTCTCTCTCTCACACACACACACACACACACACACAATTTGTGTGTGTAAAGGGGAAAGGAAGGATATTTTTTAAAATAACACTATACATATATCCCTACGTGTATTTTTTACTGAATGCATCATGGCTATCTCTCTAGATCAAAAGAAAGAGAAAACATTCTTTATTGTCATAGCTGCTTAAGCCAACAGAGTGGTCGTCGTACCATAGTTTATTCAGCCTCTCCATTAGTGATGCATATTAGTTTTGTAGGGTTCTTCTAGTCCCCTCGTAACAAATACAACCAGCGTGGTGATAATCATCCAGATCCTTGTATCCTTCATTTTCATTTCTACTGGTTAGAGTCCCAGAATCGCAGGGTCAAGTCAAATGAAAGTAGTCTTTTTATCCTTATTTGAGGAGTCAGAGATTTATTCACTACCAAGTAACAACATTCTAGAAAGCCTGGAGATTCGGCAAGAGGGTGGGGCCCACGTGTGCTAAGTGTGGAGCATTCACATCTACAGGCCATCTCATCAGACCCTCCCACTAATCTGAGATCAGGGAAGCAGGGGTAGGGAGAGCCCATCCTACAGATGTGCAAATGGAAGCACCGAAAGAGGAAAGCACTTGCCCAAATTGGGGGATTCTGAGACATGAGTCCATCTCTAAGGAGCCAGTGAGCTGTCACCACGTCATAGTTGCCCCTGCAGGTTGAGCCACGAGCTGAAGATGTTCTGGAACAGGAAGACCAGAGAGATTCCAAAGGTGAAAGGGATCTGGTGCCACCACAGGTGAGTAGCATCTGAAGGTCATTTCTCTGCTCAGGAACCGTCAGCATTATTACTATCTCTGTGTGTTTCTTTTCCCTGTGACTGTTCCATCAACATTCTAAGTCCACCTTTGGCCAAAGCACAGAAGAGATGCACCTGTCTAGGAAGCCTAAGGATGCACATGTGGCCTCTTTCTTTCTTGTCTCCGCAGGCTGGGAAGAAGTGGGTGCTTCACTGATGACCTGTGGGCCCCCTGTGTTGAGCAGGCAGTGTCAGGTGGCCAAAGGAGCGACCTGAGCACGGTGGGAATCTTGGAATTTCTCAGTTTGCAGAAGCCCGAGGGAAGAGAGTTCTTGGGCAAGTTGGGGGCCGCTGGGCCCGGGAAGGAACTTCGGGCTTCCGGTCATTCAAATAACTAATTTGAATGGTGAAGAAAGAGATTAGAGAGGGTGAGGGGGCACAGATGAGAGAGGCTGTCTAAGCTAACAGAGCTAGAGGCCACAACAGGCCCATTCCAGTGGACTATTTGAATCTTATTTGACTAGTGGGGTAGAGAGATGGTCATCCTCTGATGGCCCCACACTGATCCCAATTTCTGAGCAGTTGTCCTGAGTGATAGTAGACATTTGAACTGCACATCTGGGTTTGCAGACCTCTCTCCTCCCACATGATCTCACAGAATACTTGTAAACTGCCAGTGAGACCAGACGCAGGAAATCTATGTTTCAGATAATGACACTGAAGGAAATAGATCTGGAAGGTCCAGCTTCCAAGGAGCTCAGGAGTCGGAAAACAGATTGCCAGGGAACCTTAGACCCAGACCCTTCTCTTCCCACCCCCACCCCCTTTTCTGCCAAGATGCACAGGGTTCGAGACCAGAGCCACATGGACTCTGGTCTGACCAGGAGGACAGAACCATCTCTGTCAGGGACCGGGGTAGAGGGGAGAACAGAAGGCTTTGCTCTCCCTGTTATCTCCAAATGTTAAAAAACAGAAGTCGAAGCATTTCAGTGTTTGCTATGTGCCAGGCCCCAAGCTGCAGAGTCCAAGATAGGCCCCTCTCTTGAGTCCAAGGTCATCCTGGCTCCTTTCCTTGGCCATGGGCTAGGCACAGCCTTTGCTGGATCAGTGCAGCCCCTATTTACTGAGCAGAACGGAAACAAACTGGCCAGGGAGAGTGGATTTCGGGAGGAGGCCAAGCATCTGAATTCAGTGCCCTCCCATCCTCCCCCTCTCTTGCATCCCAGCCCTGAGTTCAGCTCCAGGCACAGGCAGCATGGCCCTCAGCCCGTCAGCATTCCCCCCAGGGCACCCTGGCTAGCTTTCTGTGGCACTCGGATTCCTAGTCCAGCCAGCCTAGAGTTTCCCAGGCTCCTGCTGCCCCCTTGAGGCCAGCTCTTGCAGCTTTGCGCCTGAGTCCTGGCATGCTTGGAAGTGGTGGGGGAAAGTCTGGAATGGCCGAGAGGGTGAGGGAGGTCAAAGAGCCTCGAGGGGTTCTGCTCCTGCACAAGGCACCACCTCACCACTGCCCACTGGGTGCCCAGAGCCCAGCCAGAGCCACCTGGATGGCCACGGGGTGCAAGTGAAAGGATCTACACTTTGTGTGTTGGGGAGGTTCCTGCCACTCCCCTTGACTTCCCCATCTGTAAAATGGGAAAGTGATGATTGCACCCCTACATGGCCTTTGAGAGAATAAGATATTACTTGGCCACTAGGAGATAATAATTATTATGATTATGGCTAAGTTTTACTGAGCACATATTATGAGCCCGGCACTGTCCTTTCCCTATATTACCTCATTAAATCTTCCCTAAAAACAAACTTCTGAACCATTAGCACCCCCATTTTACCCCCATTTATGGTCAGCTTCTCTAGGTCAGTGTTCCAGCACCATTGTCCTGGCATGGGGGCTGCCCCAGGTCGTGGCATGGAGCAGGCATGCTTCTCCCCCGATTGGCAATGGGCGTCAGTGGCTCACAGAGGGCTGCTCTGGAGGCCGGTGCAGATGACCTGGGCCACAGCTGCCGACAGTCTTACTGTGCTGCAGACTCTGGGTGAAGCAGAAATCGAATATTCCAAGTTTGTGGCCAAGGGGGACTCAGAGGAACACCTGCCCTGCATCAAAAAGGGCAGCTCTCAATTATTAAGCCCTAACTATCTTCAAGGCATCAGGCAACACCTCTCTCACCAGATCATCTGAAGTAACACTGAGGTAGCTTGTATTGGCCCCATTTTACAGGTGAGAAAAGCAAGGCTCGAGTTCACACAGCTGAGATGGGCCAGTCTGGGTCTGACTTGCAAACCCCATCCTATCGTCTTGCCTCCTGGGTCATCTGTGGGAATGTGCCCGCTTGTGCAAAGCCTGTGTCCTGTTGGCTGAGCAGTCACCATGCCCACTGCTGAGGAGCCCTGTGTGGCCCTGTCCAGTGTTCCCGGGATGGCTGGGGGTCCTCCTGGATCTTACCTTGCCCCTCCACAGCTCCTCAGACACCTCAGACTCTAGAAGGGCTTCCCCTAGAGGCAGTCAGGGGCTCCAGGCTCAGAGTGCCTGCATGCTCTTTCTGATGGCGGTAAGACGCCCAGGCTAATGGGGGAGCCTTCCCAGCACAGCTCAGGGCTCAGATTTCCTGGCTCTGCCATGTCCTGGCACGATGGCCTTCCTGAACACTGCTCACTGCACTTGAGGTGGGGAAAATGGGTACCGACCTCCCAGGGTTGGTGGGAAGATCCAAGGAGCCAAGATGGCTGCATGCTTACCCGGCATGAGCCCTGATGGGTGGTGGGCACTCAGGGCACTTGCCAGTGTCCACCGATTCACTGATCACCTCACACTGATCTGGAGGTTCTGTCTTTGAGAATGATAGAATGGGGGAAATAACTGGGGACTGATTAATAAACACAACCTAATAGTTAGCCAAGATTTTTCAAAACAGAGGGGGTTTGGGACCAAATAGCAAACGGAGTTGGTACCGATTGCAAAATGGGAATTGCTACTCTGAGGTCCTTGGGTCTTTACATTGACGAGAGGGTCTTGGGGGCGGGGGGGGGGGGGGTGGGAGCAAGGAAATGCAGTCTCACAAAATGGTTGTTCTGAGATTTGTCCTGCAGTCTGCCAGAGGTCACAGGAAAAGGACACAGCATTGTACTATTTTAAGGGCAGTTACGAAATGGTCTCTGCTGACTGGTTCCCAGAACGCCATTCTTCTTCTTCGCTCCCAGCCGGCATGCTGGACACAGTGATTTGGAAATATAGCCTTGTTCCTAATTCCACACTTCCTTGTTTCTGGCCACAGTCCCCGTTCTGCCCCAGGGCATGCTCTGGCCATGAAAGCCCCAATCTGGGAGTCAGGAGGCCTGGGTAACAGCTCCTGCTGGCAGCCAGCTGGCTGTGTCACTCCAGGCAAGTCAGACCACTTCTCTGGACCCCTGTCAGCTCATCAGTAAAATGAGGGAGTTGAACGAGATGGTGAATTAGTGACAACCTTGACAGCCTTGGGTTTCTCTTCAATAAATATTAAACTATTGCTTTCGCTTCCTGGCCTCCAAGAATTCAAGTGTGACTGAACTATTTTGGAATCCCCTGGGCCTAGTGCAGGGCCTATTAGAGCAGAAAGGAGGACCTGGTGATTTAGCTCCAATGTGATCAGTTACACACCTCACTGAGCCATTTCTCCATCTTAAATTGTGGTCTAAGACTTCCAGCACAGGCAGAGAGAGACAACACTTATAAAGGCCCTAACACACATGGGCCCTCAGGAATCCTTTGTTGAGTGACAGGGCCCACAAAGAGTCATTTGAACTGAACTATTGGCTTTTGCAAAAGGGGAGGCTGTTCCTGCTCTTCCAGTAATGAGGACCCATCAAAGATCTAGTCCAGCAAAAGACGTGCCACATAGCACCAGCCAGCACATGGGAAGAAAGGAGCTCTAGTACTTTCCATGACAGGCTTGGAAAGAGTGGCAGATTTAAGGCTATTAATGCAAAAACATTGGTTTGTTCTCACAACTAGAGCTGAATCCTTTACTCGGGAAGAGAACTTTCAGAGAAGTCAGTTGTTCTCTAAAAAAATCACACAAATTTTTTTCTAATTCTGGATCATCAGGCCCTTTCTCTCATATTCCAGCACCTTAGAATCCAAGAAGGTTCAAGACAGAAGGCATCTTAGGGAACTCTAGCTCAACTTTTCATCTGATGGGTAAAGAAATTGAAGGTACTGAGAGGGAAAAGGGGTCCCAGGTAACACAGGCCATTGTTAATTCCATTAAATGATTAAATTCACTCTTACTGTGTAGTATTTTGTTTTCTACTTCAAGTGGCACTTTCACACACATGTGCCCACTTAGTGGCCCTGTGAGGTAGACAGCAGTGTCTCTGTTTGGCAGTTAAGGAAATCAACGTGCCCAGTGTCAGAGGGATCTGATCTGCCTGTGATCTCCCAGCTTTGCCCCCTAACTGCTGTGGCTGGTCCAGGACTTCTCTGCATTGCTGTGGGAGGCATCAGACTGATTCTGAAGGAGGTAAATGTGCTTGGGAGCCCTGGGCCAAGAAGGTCAGCCTGTGGGCATGGAGGGGAAGACTGTGAGTATCAGGGTGACTGTTGAATGTGGGTACAGAGTGGCCACTCCCATGCCCTGGGTCAGGGAAGATGGACTCTGCTACTCCCAAAGGTCTCCTATGTGCCTAGGCCCACACCAAGTATCAGAGGTGTCAAAGAATGTGGCCTCTGTCCTTAAGGAGCTAAAGGCTTACCTGAAGAGACACAGGTAATTTCCATGAACCAACTGGAGAAGAGTATTCAGCAACAAAAAGCAATGAACCACTGATACAACAACAAGGATGACTCTCAAAAACATTATGTTGAATGGAAGAAGCCAGACACAACAATGCTTATTGCATGGTTCCATTTATATGAAACTCTAGAAAAAGCTAATCTATAGAGACAGGAAGCAAAGCAGAGAGTTGACTGGGATGAGGCACCGAGGAGCTTTTTGAGGCGATGGAAATGTTCCACATCTTGACCGTGTTGGTGGTTACACAGTGAATCCATTTTTGTGTAAATTTGTCAACACTCATTGAAATGTGCGTGTGAAGTGGGTGTGTTTGTTGTACAAAAATTATGCCTCAGTAAAGTTGATTTTTTGGAAAGGCACAGCCCTTGTTCTCATGGAGGTTACAGTCTGGTGAATACAGATATTAATAAAGTTATCATGTACATAAATGAAAAATTCTTGTGACTGGGATAAGACTTATGAAGGATGTTATATGGAGTATGAGTTGTGTTCTAAGGACGGAGTCAATTTAAATAGACCAGGAAAGCCTACCCCGAGGAAGCAGCATTGATGTGCACTTAGAAGGATGAGTGCACATGAACCCAGGGAGATGACAGTGATAGAGGGAACAACATGTGTCAAAGGCCTGTGGTTGAAGACAGCCTGGTAAGGACCACATAAAGAAGGACAATGAGGCTGGCATGGAGGGAAAAGAAGGGAGGTGCTAGGAGATGGGTCTCAGGAGGTGAGGCCATAGAGGGATGTTTTGGCCTGGATAAAAGTTTGTACTTTTCCTGAGAGAAATAGAAACCCACTGGGACATTTTAAGTAGTGGTGAGGTGGTGATGTGACCAGCTCAGTTTATGGGTTAACACCATGGTGTTAGTCCTCACCTTCCCCTCCTTCTGTTTTTAAGGTTCTTGAGATTAGAACAATGCCTTAACAATCTGTGTAGACACCACAGAAATTTAAGCAGTAGGAAATATAAACTGAGGTACAAGAATTGTTTTGAATGAATAAATGAAGTTTGAATAAATGAACCAATTTTCTCAGCACCTAGATAGCTACTTTTCTAAAGTCATCTGATTAAATGATAAATTTAGAATTTCTTCTCCCCCAAATGAAGACACGATACCAAGGATAACAGAGGTACCTCTCCATATTGTCTCACATGGACACCCACTGCCAAGTTCAAATCAGACCTGTCTCTCCCCCTCATTACAGATCCCTCAGCAGGTCAGTCAATGCCCTTTGGAGGCCACTCCACCTGTGTGGTAGCCTCATGGCCCCAGATCTCCTCTGAACACACCTGCAATTCAGAAGCTGACATCCACCAGGCACATGGCAGGGGCATCCGTCACTCTTACGTATTTTCCAGAAACCGCCCTCCTCTCTCAGATGTGCTGGGAGGCTGCTCACAGTGTCCTTGAGGACCCAGCTCAGTACCTGCTCCTCTGGAAGCCTTTCCTGCCTGCCTCAGCCCATCAGCTACCATGTTGCCCCTGCCCGAAGGACAGCACTAGTCATGTAATACGTTTACCTTGTTTCTTCCTTATCCCAACACACAGTCCTCTGGTGTCGCCAAGCAGCGCTTGGCACAGAGTGGGGTGAACAGAATGGAATGAGGTGGGTTGAGCTATAATGGGGCTAACGGGGACCCCTAAAAAAGACAGTTGGCCAGAGGGACAGGGAGAAAAACTATCAATATTTAGCCTCTCCCAGGGGTTAACTCATTTTGGAATGCCATGAAGGTCCATAAGTAGAATTTCCCCTCTGCTTTGAGTATCCGTGTGCCCCTTGCTGAACCCCCATTTTTTTTTGTCTCAGCTTCCCCAGACTTCCGACCTTAGCCCATGGGCAGTTGGTGTGCTCCTCTTGGCTTTGGTTACCCAGATCCTTGGGGCTCTCCCGGATCCCACTGGCCCACCCTTCTGCCTCCCCTTGCTCTCCATTCATGACCCTCTTCCCTTCACCCAGAGCGGACCAACACCCTGTATCACACTCACAGCAAGGGAACCAGGAATGGCCCAGCAGTGTGGGGTCACCACCACTGGCTGTGGATGGAATCTCCTCCACCAAGAGACACAAACTACAAAATGACAAAGTTGCAAGACCTTACTCCAAGACATGAGTCTGTCTTCCCCTGATGTTCTTTCACATTTATTTCTCCTGTGATGTTTTCATGAACATGTAGATCTTCTTCCTGGCCAGACTGAAGGGTGAAGAAATTTAGGTCAAACTTAGAGTAAAAATACAGTGGCTGGTTGGGGCAAGAGCATTAACTTTGAGATCAGATAAAGGTGGGTTCAGACCCCAGGTATGTCACATCTGTGTAAACCTGACTTCTAAATAGCAGGTGTGGTGCCCAGAGCCATGGTGACAATGGTGATTCGTGCTGAAGATGAACTGTTTGCAAAGCACCTTGCTGAGCCCCGGACATGCAGCTCCATGTGACCTCCACAGTCATCCTGTGGGGTAGGCTACATTCACAGGAGAGGACACTGAGGCTCCAAACTGACACGGTTAAGACACACAGAGAAGTTTCTCCCTAGCATTATGATAATTACTCTGATAGCCTATGCTCTGGGATGAGACCCTGCACCTTGTATCATAAAGGGTTTTATCTCCTCAAATGAACTGTGACTTTCTTGATTAACTGATTCACATCTCCTTCACCTCTGTATCCCCCAGCCCAGTGACTTGTACATTTTAGGGGCCCATGAAATAGCAACCAGTTAACATGAACAGGCGTTGGAGAGTCTGAAGCTCTGGCTTTTCAATAGCATCATCTATCTTCCCCTCTCCACCCATTAAAAAAAAAAGTCATCTTAAATATGAATGCCCAATTATGCAAGTAAACATATCAAATGCGGAAGATTCAAAAAAATATAAAGATAAGGAGAAAAAAATCATCTATGATCTTACCATCTAAAGGCAGCATTTTGTCTTATTTCCTTCCAGTCCTCCTGTGCAGTGATTTCTGTTATTGTTCTTTATCTACAAGATTCTTTATAAATGTTTATTTTTTTTAATTAGGAAGTATATTTGCATATTGGAAATAGAAGGAAAAACTGAAAAATAATATAAGTTACTCAAAGTATCACAACCAAGACATGATTGTTGGTAACATCTTTGACACATTTTGACTTGACTTCTCTGCATTCCCTTTCAGAGGAACCCTAAACGCTGAACAGCAGCCCCCAGCCCAGGTTGACATCCAGATCAACCAAGGAGCCTGTGCAATCCATGAAACCAGACTGCATAAGGCAAGAGGTGTTTGTTCCGCTGTGGAATCTAACACCGAGTGCAGAAATTATAGGATTTCTGATTTATTCTTAGTGACTGCATGGTATTCCATTATGCAGCTGAACTGAAGATCATTAACGAGTTCTAAGTTGTGGGGATATAGGTGGCTCCCAATCAGTCCTATTTGCAAGCACCGGTGAAATAAACATCTCTGCTGTTGCTCTGCAAACAGGCCCTCCAGGAACGGAGGCAGGGATAGAGGTAACCGGGGCAGCCACATGGGTTCTCAGATGCCAAAGACTGAATGTCACCCACCTTCCACCGCTGTGTGACTTTCCTAGAGTGTGGGCTTCCAATCTCTCCTGTGGACAAACACATGAAAATCATACCACAAATAAAAGTAGAAAAGGGAATTTTTTAAAACTAGTATGTGTACAGGAGTGCCTGGGTGGCTCAGTCAGCTAAGCATCTGACTCTTGGTTTTGGCTCAGGTAATGATCTCACGGTTCATGAGATTGAGCCCTGCCTCAGGCTCTGTGCTGACAGTGTGGAGCCTACTTGCGATTCTCTGTCTCCCTCTCTCTCTGCCCCTCCCCTGCTGTCTCTCTCTCTCTCTCTCCTTCCCTCTCTTTCAAAAATAAATAAACAAACATTTAAAAAAACTAATATGTGTGCAAGAAAAATACTTCAACAGTTCAGAGGAAGCAAAGGTAAAGAAGAATAAAAAGCAGTCTCTCTCACCCAGATTCCCCATTGCCTTCCCAGGAGCAACTATTGTCCACAATGTTTTTATGTATCCTTCAGGAACCATCTACACTTACACAATCATCTCTATCTTGCCACCTGTTACTTGCCTGTGAGCTATCTTTCTTTGATCTGTATCTATGGCTAGCTCCCACCCATCCAGTCAGCCAGCCATCTCAAAAATAAGGAATCTTTAAATGAATGGTGATCACAAATAAAGCAGTTCAGAAGTAGGACCCTGGGTCCCCAGTCCAGCCACTACCCTGCCTGTAACTTTGGCCAAGATGCTTTACTTCTCTCTGCCTCAGTTTCCTCATATAAGGGAGCTGTGAATGTGCCTTGAAAAGTGGAGACACAAAGGCCAAGGTGAGTCCTGAATGGACTGTCCGGAATGGAGAGTCCTGTTCTCCCACCATCTGCGGTGAGAAAGGACATCAGTGAGGTTTCCTACCCAAATGAGGGAGCAGGAGAGGAGAATGGGGGAGCAAGGTGGCTGAGGAGAGTCCACCTTCTGGCACAAGTTGGTCACACTGGCACCCCTCAGCCCAGTGGAAAGGGACAGAGTGATCTTTCATAAACATTACCTCATCTGTTTTCTGGGAGATAAGGTGTTTGCTAAACTTTGTTGGAAGAGCAGGACCTTCCGCGTGACCATCACCAGCACAGCTACCTGCTCAGACCGGCTGCAGGGGCCTCCAGCTCAGCTTGCCCAAAATACAGGAACCAGCAAAAGCCATTGGAGCTATTTAGTGTAAATAGAGGCAGATGCTCTCAGGATAAAGGACAAAGAGGTCATGGGTGGGAGAGGGACGGTGGCCTCCTCATGAGCCAGTGTCTGTGAATACCTTGCAATCTGGGGTTCAGCCCCCTCATGTAGCACCAGCTTACTTTGGGAGTGCCCTTTGGGATTGGGGTTTGCATCAGGGCCTCCATGTGGCACAACCCCATTGGGAGACATTTGCATAGAACACCACGCATAGGGTGCCCCTGGAACTGTGTGGTTCGGCGGCCTGGCATGTGCACAAGGAATTTGCTCCATTCCTTACCAAGCAGGGTCTCTAGGATCCTGAGAAACCTGACTTGGCCACTGCCTCTCTTCCCCCCACCATTTGCCCTCCTCCTCAAAACAGCAGTGCTCTTGGCTATGTAATGTTGGTCCTGGGCAGCAAACTTAAACCCCTTTTAATTAGAGCAAGACCTCCCTCTAGTTCCCATGCTTCCATGCTAAGGACACTCAGGGCATAAGCAAGAGGCACTCACCAAGGCAATGTTCCCTAACCCTCCACACAGAGTGGAAACACTGCAATGGAAAGGTCTTTGATAATTCCTGGGGCCTCCTAGATGTAGATAGCGGACCAGGCCATGATGTGTCTTCTTTTACAATTCAGGTTCCTGGTATATAAAAAATGGGGAAGGCTAACACATCTTTGCAAAAAATAAAAAATAAAATGTGATATGACTGAAACATTTGCATTTAACAAACGAATATTTCCACATACGGATTGTGTGTATCACTCATTTAGAGATGATATCAAAAGTCTGGAATTGGAAGGCCTTCATGATCATTAGGCCTAGGCCTAAGCCAAATGTCCCTTCTACACTATCTTCCAAAACTGAAGGATTTAACTCAGTAAGTAGTGATGTCCCCATCACTGGAGGTGAGCACTGTGGAGTGAGTGACACTGAGAGGATTCTCTGGGTGGGCCTGAGGCTGTTTGGGAAACATGAACCACAGGACATTTCCAGCACCAATGGCATGTCTGGCTCTAAATCTGGGCATGGAGAAGTCCTTCTTGCTGGTCTGACTTGATTGAGAGCAAAAACAAGAGTCTGAGAAGGCACCCTAGACTGGACAGTATTTCTGGGACAGCATGGTATTTGTGTGCATACACACACACACACACATGGTGTAAGAGTTGGTAGATAGATAGATAGACAGATAGATGATGGCATAAGAGGTATGAGACATGAGCCATGCTCTGAACAATAGGGAGCTCAGGGAGCGGGGGGAAGCTACCGGTGCTCAAATATCCCCTTTCCACTCCTGAGTATAATTCCCAGGGTCTCCTGAGCAAGGAAAACTAAAATGCTAAGCCAAAAAAACAAGTATCAGATGGAACTCTCTCTTCCTTTCTCTTCCCCCTCCAGCTCTGCAGTTCTGGAATTAGTACCTGATAGTACCTTCCTCTCTGAACCTAAATGCCTGACCTATCCTGACAGTGTTAGAGGCATAGGCTTGGGGCACATGGGTGGCTCGGTCAGTTAAGCATCCAACTCTTGATTTCGTCTCAGGCCATGATCTCACAATTCATGGGATCAAGCCCTGCATTGGACTCTGTACTATCAGCATGGACATTGGAATTCTCTCTCTCCCTCTCTCTGCCTCTCTCTCTCTCACTCTCTCAAATAAATAAACTTAAAAATAATGAATAAACTTAAAAAAAATAAAATAGAGGCATAGGCTTTGGGTCTGGGGACAATCATGGGTAAGTGACCTCACTTGGGACTTAGGTATAGCTTCTGCACATGTGTTGTTTGTAGGTTTTACTAACTCTGACCAACAGAGTTAAACAGACAGATAGTACCTTTATAATAATAAGTACCATTTGTGCAGCCTTTAGTATTTGCCACTTACTTGTGGCGTGACCTTGGCAAGTTACTTAACCTCTCTGAGCCTCAGACTCCTTATCTGTAAGTTGGAGGAAATAATAATACCCATTCACAGAGTGATTGTCAAAATAAAATTAGCTCATACATTTAAAAACACACACACACAACAGAACGGTGCTGGATACAGAGGAAGTTGTCAATGTAAAATGTTGCTAAGTGCCCCTGTTTCTCCTCAACCTACATTGGTCCCCTCTGCCTGATGCTGCCCCATCCTCTTGCCTGTAATGTCACACAAGCTTTGCATCTTGGGGTCCCATGTATCCCGAATCCTCTTTCTGATTAGTTCATTGTCCTGACGGCCATCAAGGTTCGCATCAATGCAATCATTGGTCCTTAGCTATTTGAAATTCTGTTGAATCCAGAAGTCCTGTCTCTGTCCTTATAGGCCCTGGGCCCATCTGTGTTTGGCTTTAACATTCTGTGCTTCCTAATTCCATTTCTGGGCTTAATTATGATTACACAGCTTCATTACATAGAGTTGATTTTAAGTAATGGCCCTAATTAAGACTGAATTTTAATTAAGCTTAATCCAGAGCCTGCCTCCGATTGCCAAAGATTTGTTGCCTGAGAAGGGAAAGCCTGCCTGTGCACAAAACTTCGGCCTTCATGCTGCTGAGCCATCTTGGCCAGATGGGTTTGCTTGATTCTCTGGCCTCAGGAGCACACTTCTCCTCCAGGCTGCAGGGGTGATGAACTGCGACTCACTTTTTCTCCCACCCAGCGGCAAACTCAGAGCCTCTGCATGAAGGAAACAGGACACAACTAACCTCGAAGGAAGAGAACCTGACTTCCTGAGGCTCCACCAAGAGGTCAGCGTCTGGGTCTTAGGAAACAGAAGAAGCCCGCTTTCCTACAGCTGCACGTAACACCCACTTTACAGATGAGAAAACTGAAGCTCAAGCGAGCTAAGCACCCAGTTGGTGAGGGCAGAGGAATGACTGGAAATCACATCTGTGAGTTTGGGAGAAACCAATCTTCCTCCAGTTTCCTGCTGGTCCACTGAAACCAGTGCATCCCAGGCTGTAGCGCTCAGATGCCATGCAGGTGAGTTTTGACACAACCACAAACATCATTTACTAATAGTAAAAAAAAAATCTTGGGGCGCCTCAGTGGCTCAGTCAGTTAAGCATCTGATTCTTGGTTTAGGCTCAGGTCATGGTCTCACGGTTCATGAGTTAGAGTCCTGCATCAGGATCTATGCTGCCAGTGAGGAACTTGCCTGGGATTCTCTCTCTTCCTCTCTCTGCTCTCCCCTGCTAGTTCTCACTCTCTCTCTCTTTCAAAATCAATAAATAAACTTTAACAAAAAGTAAAAAAAAATCTTAACCCATTTGTCTTAAAATAAAACTTTATATCCGACCTTTAAAATGCCATCAATCAAAAGTTATCATAAGAACAAAACAATAAAAAATGAAACAGTGTTATTAAATGGAAACCGTAAACCGTTACCTTCTAAAGGCCCAAGACTCAGGCCTGGTCTTTTTTTTTATTTAAAAAAAAAAAGATGAGAAAAATGTTAAAGACAGAGCATCAAACGGAGACTTTGCCCTTTATGTAATCAGAAGAATTGAAAGACAGTTGGAAACATAATCTTATGTTACTATGGGATTCAAGATCATTTAAAGTCCCATCCATCTGCCACCTAAAATCAGCTCTCATTTGTCCAGCACTTTCGGAGACACCAATCTAAGCCAATTTAATTTTTTTTTTTTCAACGTTTTTTTATTTATTTTTGGGACAGAGAGAGACAGAGCATGAACGGGGGAGGGGCAGAGAGAGAGGGAGACACAGAATCGGAAACAGGCTCCAGGCTCCGAGCCATCAGCCCAGAGCCTGACGCGGGGCTCGAACTCACGGACCGCGAGATCGTGACCTGGCTGAAGTCGGACGCTTAACCGACTGCGCCACCCAGGCGCCCCCAATCTAAGCCAATTTAGCTCACGGTTCCAGGCTTTGCCTCTGAGTGATAGTGCCCCTCAGCTTCTTCAAGGGTGACAAAGGTCTACCTCTCCTATCCCTCAGCCCTGGCCCAAGGACAAAGTGTGGACATTCCTTTGGTGTTTCAAGTGCAAACACAGTGAAATCAATATGCTCTCAGGGATTGGTGGGGTTGGTTCAGCTGCAGAGAACAGGCCTGACTGCCCTTGTCTTGAATTGTCCTGAATGCCATCAGCACACCAGTCTCTTGTATGATGCTGAAGTTCCCACCTTATAAAATCGCCCACGGAGAAGCCAAGTTCTAAAAACATTTTGATTCTTCTAGAAGGAAATGGAAAGTGAAAAATGAGATTCAATTACCTTGCAAATAAAAGGGGGCAATTTCACTCACAAATGCCATACTTAAAGGTTCAATTTGGAAGCAGCTGTTCAAATGAGTCAGGGGAAAAAAGAGAAAAATCATTTACTCATCCCTCGTATCTACCCTTTCTGATGGAATACATCTTCCTTAGACTCAAAAACAGATAAATGGGCTTGAAACATAATTAAATGAACACTTTATGGCTTTACTGATCCAAGCCACAGAACTTTCCCATTAAAGGTTGAATGTCTGGAAACCCATTTGCTTAACCTAACCAGTGGCCCAGAAACCACCACATTTGCGATGTTCTTCCAAGTGGAGCTGGAGCAGGGACTGTCTGGTCTTTTCCAAGGGATTTGGGGTAAAGTTACAATCAAACTCTTTAATAGAGACAAAGACTCTCAAATGTAGCTGCCTGACTTATTCCCACTTCCTACACCTGGGAAATGTCACTAGAAGAGAAAAAAAAAAGAAGACCGCTTTGACTGAAATAGAAAAACATTATGGAAATTAACTTATGCCAGACAACAAGACAACACAATCCCACAATATAATGGGATAATATTATTATCCCATTACCACTGCTATTTCATTTTTTTCTTCATATTTGGAGTGGTTGTGTGACCACCACTGATGGTTTCTTAAGACACACTTAGCGTATTTTTCTCCTGCCATGAATAGCTACAGCTGGAGCCAGATGGCCCAGGGGAGGAATTTCTAGTCTGCAAGTTACCAGCTGTGGAACTTTAGGCCTCAGTGTCCCCATCTGTACAATGGGGTAGTAGTAGCACCTACCTCACAGGGATTGTTGTAAGGATTAAATGAGAGTGCTTAGCACAATGCATGGCCCACAGTCAGTGCTCTGTGGACAGCGGATGGTTGATATTAACCCTGGCTCAAGCCTGGGTTGTGGTTTTATCTCAATAACTACTGACTTGCCTGTTGAGAGAAGAGGTTCCTGTGCTCAGAAGTGTTCAGAAGACCTGCAGGAAGGTGGTGAGAGACTCAACTCCTCCTCGAGTCTCTAAGATGCTTCTCTGTCCTCCTTTCAGTTTTCCGCCCACCACGTGGGCCGACGAGCTCCGGCCAGAGCTGAAGCAGGTGCCGATCGCTTTCTTGAGGACCTGCCTGGCAGGATGGGGCCATATGCAGCACATAAAAGAGGGCATGGTCCCTCCTGGAAATCCATTTTGATTGTGAATCCAAAGAAAATCCTTCCAGGCTTCATGCACACCTGCCAAAACCTGCACACGCACGGACATTTCTTTCCCCCATACATATTCCCTGCACATCTGGGCAAAAACCAGTCCCTGCAGGTGACATCTTGTGCGCGTAGCTGTCCAGCCCTTTGATAAAATGCACTGTTTCTCCCTCAGTGAAGCTTAATGTGCCTCAGCCTGGGGATTTATACCAAGCAATAAAATCCACAGAATAGAGAAATGCAAATAGATTGTAGAATATAATATTATCATTGTCAACATAAAAGACTTTTATTTACTGCCCCCCAAAAGAAAATACACTATAGTGTCATTTGTTTCAGGGAATGCAAAAAAGGTTTCAACAACTAACAGGGCATGTTTCTGAGCAAAATATGCCCCGTATATGATGTCGGAACACATATTGTCAGCGGCCACTTGCGTGTCTGTGTTCTTGCAAACAAACCTGTAGAGTCAAGTTAGAGAAGGTCACTTGCAGCCTGCCTCTCTGAGCTAGAGGCCACCTACCTCTGTCCACAAACAAGCCAGATTACACAGATTCACCCAGAGGAAGGCCCCGTGGGGCAGGCCATACTCAAGCCGCATCTCAGGACGAGATGTTGCTGACGTGGCTTCCTGAGGAGCTAAACACAGATGTGTGAGATGTTGAACGAATGGGGGATGTGTGTTGCTTTGGGCAAGGGGAGTTTGCAGCAGAGGGAAGACAGGAGCAGTGACTCTCCCTCTTCTTTTCTCTAGGATGTATCCCCCATACTCACTGCTAAAGGCCACTCTGTCAACCCTTTTGTTGCACAGGATACTGACATCCAACGAGACCAAGTGTTTCTGTGGATTTGGTTGAATAATAAATTTGTTATTTTATTGGGGGCTTTGGGTGTCACATTAGCCCTGGCCACAGTGATCGTTCCGTTTCTGCCTGAGAAGGAAGGATCTGAATTTATAAGGCTTTAAAGAGTAGTAGTAACTACCTGAATGACATTTTCTGTAAAAATGTATTCTTAGCTGATTCTTCAGGACTCCCTAAGGAATGTGCAGATATTATTATAGCCACTCTACAGATGAGGAAAAAGAGGGTTGAGAGAAGTAAAGTGCATTATCCATGGTCACCCAGCTTGTAAGAAGGAGATACAAATTCAGGTCTGTCTGGAAGCTGGTCTTCTGGCTCCCAGGGATCAAATGTCATGATCTTCCTAACTCAGTCCTAACCTGTCCATCACAGAGCCCAAAGTCATGACAGGGCCCAACACATAGTGAGTTTCATCAGTTTGCCTTTACTGGGTCCCGTCATCACAGGGAGATCAATCAGAGTGGGAGAAGATTCATTTACTCAGCCTACAAATATTGGTGACCAATGAAATTGGTGACCACCATGTCACAGGCTGGGGATCCGGTGGAGAAGAACACAATCATGTTCTCTGACATCTGGGGTTTATATCCTAGTCAGGGAGAACAGGTAAGAATCAGGTATACAGAAAAACCAGACCAGCTATCAGACAGCACTAAGTGTCAAGAAGATGATAATACAGGGCGTGTGATTTTGGGAGACAGTGGTCACATTGGGTGCAGAGGGCAAAGAATGCTTCCCTGAGGAGGTGACGCTGCTGACACTTGTGGGCATTTCGGACAGCCCTGGAGAGCTCAGTTTTCAGTGGTCACCACGTCAGAGTTTCCACAGGGACACGAAGGTTACAAGGATCCTGGAACTCTAATTTCAATCAACAATGAATCACAGTGAATCTGCAAGCACCGCCATTCCTCCTCCAAACCCCCACCACACCCACCACACCCACGATGGCAATTTGTTTGATCAACAGAGAAAAAAGATTATTCCAAAATACACTTGGTGAAAAGCTGCCACAGGGAGGGCGGGGTCTCCAGTTTCTGCTCCATAGCCTTAATCTTTGGAGATCCAGAACTTCTCATGGGACAGCACCTGCTATAAGGGCTTTGCCCCTGGAGTTAATTTCCACAAAGTCTGCCTCTTGAGAATTCTGCATGACAAGGGAAATGGAGGCAGGAGGCATTGCGGATGGAAGCTACCTGGCATTTGTAAGAGGAAAGGGAACAGGTGTTACCTAACACTTGTACGTGCCAGCCTGACATTGGACACTTCACTTGTCGTGTGTCCTTCAATCCCAGGAGGAAGCTATTAAAAGTTCCGTCATGGGGGCTACTGGGTGGGTCAGTTGGTTAAACGTCCGACTCTTGCTTTCGGCTAAGGTCATGATCTCACAGTTCGTGAGTTCGAGTCCTGCATCAGGCTCTGCACTGATGGTGTGGAGCCTGCTTGGGATTTTCTCTTTCTCCTCTCTCTGGTCCTCTCCCGCTTGTGTGCTCTCTTGCTTTCTCTCTCTCTCTCTCTCTCTCTCTCTCTCTCTCCAGGTAAATAAATAAAAAATAAATAAATAAAAGCTCCATTCTGACAGCCAAGGATATTGAGTCTCTGAGAGGCAAAGCTAATGCTTCAAGGTCACCCAGCAAGGAAATGGCAGAGCTACGTTGATAACATTACATTACTAACACATTATTAATAACAGTATGCTTATTACATTAATCAAATGCACCGAGCATTTACTAGGTCCGAGGCTCCTCACCAATGTAAGGTGGTTCTCTTACAATCATGTAAGAGAACACCTTCATCCTTAGGAAACACACAGTACAGGATGCAGAGGTGAAAGGCAACTTCTTCACATGGCTCAGAAAAGGTGTGTGTGAAGGTGAGATTCTGATTCAGAAAAAGTATAAATAAGAACATATGAAACAAAAAAGAAAAAGAAAAGTGTGTGTGCAACTGCATGTTTGTGTGCAGAGAAAAAAGGCAAATGAGGCAAAATGTTAATAGATTAATCTAATGGGTATATTTACTTTTCTGTAAGTTTGAAACTATTTCCAAATAAAATGTTAAAAAGAGAGAGGGAGAATGAAAGGGATTGTCAGATGTGGTATGATAAGCTAAAGGTATTACTCCAAGAATGGTTCAACCCTTTTCTGTGTCCTAATTCTTCCCCTCTGTCTGAAATTCTACCATTATTAATTCATTCCTTCAGCTTTACATGTCCAGTGTTTAAATATGTATACCTTTGAGAGTTATTTGTCATTCAGCTGTTAAGGAGACTTACCTGAAATATTAATGCTCACCATTATTTATTGAATGTTACATGCCAGGCACGGTGGTAAATACCTTCTCTACATTGTCTCACTTAATTGACCTAGTAGTCCCAAATGCCATAAAAGGTAGTTACTCTTAGTATCCCCATTTTAGAGACCTGGAAACCTGGGCACAAAGAGTGTCATAACTGGCCCCAAGTGCTTCAGCAAATAAACAACAAAGCCCAGGTTTGAACTGATATATGTCTGAGTGGAAAGCCCAAACTCTTAAGTTCTATAAAAGTGTAATATTTCAAATAAGTAAATGGTTTTCTTCCATAGTAGAGTAAACTACATACCAATTAATACACCAATTAATACAGTTTGCATTTTTCCCAAGATGCATACCTGATTTCCTAATCTCTACTCAGTATCCCAGGCACCACTCTTATGCACTGGGTGGGTAACCTTCATTTTCTGGAGAAGCATCTTTAAAAAGTATCATGAATGACATCCTGCCTTGGGGCATTAGCTGGCTTTTGAGCAACCACAGGGAATTTAGAAATCATTGGCAACTTACCAGGTGCTGACATTACCATCATCAGGCATTCTGACTGTCCCAGGACGGTCTCCTTACCAAATGGCCAGTCCCACTGTCAGGCCCACAACTCTTAAGTAGTGTGCCAGAAAAGGCTGATCTCTGTGGCTGACAGCTCATGGGCATCCCAAGACAGAACCCCCTTTGGAAGTTTCCCTACCACCCCAGGAACCAAATGTAAACTCTTGCAGAGCATATAAGTCCCTAAAAAAATCAGTTCTTAATTTTCTAGTTTTCTCTCTTACTGCCCCTTTTCACCCCCAGTTCAGATCAGATCATGCTAAATTTCTGGCATTTTCCTGAAAAGTGTCTGATTTTGTCTCATATTTGAGCAAATGCTTTTCCTTATGCCCAGTATGCCACTTGTCCTAATTCCAATTTTTCCTGCTAAACTCTGGTTTGTTCCTTTTGTCACAGCCTAGATGTCACTTTCTCCAGGAAGCCTTCCCTAAATCCTAGACTGGAGAAGTGCCCCTTCTAAGGAATCTCCAGGACCAGGATACTAGCTTGTTTTGTTCCCTCTTAATCTCCATGTAAAAACCCAATCTCTCTCCCTTTTAGTTCTTTTTAGCCCCATGATGCAAGAACTATGTTTTGTTTCCCACTATTGACCATATCATAGTACAGAACAGCGACACGGGAAATATTTGGCCCATGAATTAAAAAAAGAAAGGAAAACTAAAGAGAGACATTAAACTGAATTCTCATGTGCATTGATGAGGGCTTTAAGTTAAGCCCATGATTCTATAATGTGAGGGCAGTTTGGAAAACTCACTCAGGCCCTGGTCAGACAGACCTGGTTTTGAATCCCAAATCTGCAGCTGTGTGACTTGAAGCAAGTTACCTAACTTCTCTGTACCTCAGTTTCCTCATCTGTAAAATGCATATAAGCTTTGCTCTCTCTCATGGCTTTATTGTGAGCATCATCAAACATTAGACCCGGGGAGCTCTTAGCACTGGCAAACACTGGATAAATGTTGGCCACTATGATTGTGATTTGTTATGTTATTATAATTATTATCATGATGATTCTTGTGAAAGCCGTATTAAAGGCAAAAGCATCAGACAGATATTCAGCTGGCTGCTGCCATTGAAGCCTGACTACCTGTAGGTAGAATGGAGCCTTCATCCAGAAGTTGGATGTCTCACAGCACATGGGGGTCTGGCCTCAAGCAGAATCAACCCCCACAAACAAGATTTCTGTTTTCTTTGTCAAACTTAAACTTGATTAAGAAAAATAAAGGACATCATTTCAAATTCCTAATCTCCTTTGTCCAGAACCAAGAGAGAAGAGTTCTGCTAATCTGGTCTGAAACCTCGAGTCAGGCGAGATCATTCTTAAGTATCGAAGGTACTTTTTTTTTTTCAGGTCCATCGACCAACAGGAAATGGGCTCTTAGCTACGGGGTCTTCAGTCCTGTGGGCGTGAATGTTGCTTCCAAGGAGGCCCACAGTTGAAGAGGCAGCATACATAGTGGTTAGGCGCACAGACTCAGATCAGGGCCCCATAGCTTACTAGCTGTACCACCTTAGGCAAATTACTTTACCTCTTTGTGCCTCAGTTTCTTCATCTATAAGATGGGTATGATGATAACATCTATCTGAGAGGTTTTCACAGGAAGATTAAATGAGGAGGCATTTGTAAAGTGATTTGGACATTGCCTCATACTAAGTGTATGTTAAACAAAGTGAGTAATAGTACTATGTGGTCAATTTAAACGAGAGAAATAATTACAGAATGTAACCTCAGAGCCTTGAGGACCATGGATGTGTGTATTTATTTTTGCATTCTTGTTTCAAAGATGTTTCTTTAGGAGGGCTATAAGGAGGAGGAAAGAAAATCCTCTTTGTTCTACCTGTGTAGTTGGCAATTCCTGTGGGGAAGAAATCAATGTGAACTTGATAAACAGTTTGCAACCCTCTCTGGAAAATCCCTAAAATTGATTTCACTAAGATCCTTGGCTTTCAAGTCCTCTATAAAGAAGGCAAAAATAAACACAGGCTTTTCTCCAAACTAGGAGGTGAAATTTTGTTATTTCCAATAATAATACTTTTTAAAAAGACTAGTTATATCCAAGACAAAGATAATTTATTTTATGAGGGGTTGCTTAAATATAGACTAGGATAGCATGAATCATAATAACCAGTAACAAATACTATATATTTAAATGACATTTTAAAATGATAATGTCTGAAACAAAATGATTGTGTCTGCCTTCCCCATATGCCCTATTCCTCACGTATCATAGAACAAAGAGCAGTGGGCCCAGAATTAGGCCACTTATGTTATTCTGTATGAGCTTCTATTCATAAGGAAGTAATTTCATTTCTAAGCCTCAGTTTTCCTCTCTCTGAAACGGGGGTAATATTCCTTACCCTTTGACATGTTGCAAGTGTTCAGTGAATTACGTGAAGCCCCTCACATGGTGAGTAGCACACATTGTTAGCATTACTGCCTCACGCAATACATTTTGAAGAGTAAGTTATGAGAATAGGATGTGAAGGCCAAGATAAGTGAATGTACTTGAAAATTTCACATGAGAGTTATTATTTTAAGAGAATTTATAGAGGCACCTGGGTGGCTCAGTCAGTAAAGCGTCTGACTTGATTTCGGGTCAGGTCATGATCTCACATTTTGTGAGATCGAATCCTGGGTCAGGCTCCATACTCTCAGCACGTAGCCTGCTTGGGATTCTCTCTCTCCTTCTCTCTCTGCCTCTCTCTCTCTCTCTCAAAAATAAATAAATAAACTCTAAAAAAAATTATTAAGAGGATTTGTATTTTAAGGAATACAGGGGCCTACCCTTCCAGACTATAGGCCCTAAATGCCATTAGCCAGTACAAAGAAACAGGGCTTCATGGGAGAAATGGCTGATTCCAGGCATAGGGCAATAAACATACATGGTAAGTCTGCTCCTATCTTCTTGACTAACTTACATGCACGCTTCAAGGCCCAATCACATGTTATCTTCCTCCCTCTTCTGGAAGAATTGCTTCAACATGCTTACCTGTCATCTTTCTTTTTATCCAGCTCTGATAGTGGCTGACTTTTGAGAATAATAAACATCACCTACCAGTGCTACTCTGTAGCCTGCCTCCTCTGTCTTCACTGGAAAGATTCCTAATATTGCCCAGCAAAATCTTAGGCAAGGCACTATGTATCCCATTTTAAAAACTTCCTTTTGGAAAAATTTCAAATACATTCCAAAGTAGAACGAGAAGTACAGTGAACTCGCATGTGTCGTCACACATAACTCAACTCGTGGCCAGCCTTGTTTCATTTACATTCTCTCCCACTCCACTGTCAACAGGATTTTGGAACAAATTTAAAACATCCTATTTTTTTATTTGTAGATATTTCTATATATTCGTACCCTGATGAACACCGGCTGTTCTTTAAAGGCTGGGGCTAGCCCACGGGAGCCTTTGTGCCAGAGAGAATAAGGAAGGGCAGCCCTCAGCAGCCTCAGCACCACCCCTGTCTCCACCTGTCCCGGGTGGGGTCTGGTGAGGGGAACAGAACCAAATGCAGCGGGGAGGGCGCCTTGAGGTGCTAGGGTCCTGTTGTCTGCTTCTCTCCCTCTTGAGTCCTCTGTGATGCCTCCCTTCGGGGTGGCAACGCAGAAGAGGCTGAGTGATTAGCCTGCAGGCCAAAGCCAGTCAAAGACCACATGGGCTGACGTGTAGGGCCCCAGACATGGGAGTCTTAGTCAGGGGACCTCTGTTCGGAACCTGCAGGGTTCCTGCCACAGGAACTTGCTGCTCCTCAACCTGCAGCCAAACTCGGCTCTCAAAATCTGGACCAAAGCTGCACCGGTGAGAGTTGGCTGTCTCTTTAATGAGGAAACAGCACCCCCTGCTGTCTCTCCTGACTATAGCCAGACTCGCATTAGTGCTTGGGACCTACTTACACCCCCTCACGACACCTGGGGAGTCCAGCCAAACCACTGTTCACGGCATTTTTTTCTTTTTTCTTTTTTTCACTTGCTTGATTTACTTCCAACAAACTTCGTCCTGAGGATTGGGAGATACCATCTAATGTATTGTTTTTATTATTATTTATAATGATAACAACTACCAATTATTGAACGCTTCTGTGTTAAGCACTT
Source organism: Neofelis nebulosa (assembly GCF_028018385.1). Lineage (NCBI taxonomy): Eukaryota > Metazoa > Chordata > Mammalia > Carnivora > Felidae > Neofelis > Neofelis nebulosa. The sequence continues at coordinate 61,004,572 of NC_080782.1, forward strand.
ACATACATTATTTTAATTATCTTAGCAATAAAGCTTACTAACCCCCCCTTTTGTGGATTAAGAAACAGAAAATATTGATCATTTGGCAGAATTATTTTATTTAACAACTTAATAATAATAATTTAATAATGATTTATTTATCCATTCACTCAACACACTTCTATTTAGCACCTGCTGTATCTCAAGCTCCAGAGGTACAATGATGACCAAGGCACTGCCTGTGGCTTCGTGAAGTCATAACAGAGTATGGAGGAGAAAAGGGAGGAGAAAAGAATTAATACTGGTTGAGCATCTACTCTGGACAAGTCTGCTCGGTGTTTTGAATTTTACTACCTCATCTAATTTTCTAAGAATCCTGTGAAGTAGGTGTTTCTATATCCATTTTATAAATGAGGAAAACTGAGTCTCAGAAAGCTCAGATCACTTGCCTAAGGTCGTACAGCTGGTTGGCAGAGAAACTGGGATTTAAACTCAGTTCTCCCTGATGCCAAGGCCTTGCTTTTGGGGGAGTATATGGTGGAAGAAATGCAATTTTTAGAAAAGGCTTAGTAAAGCATAAGAGGTCAGAAAGATGAAATGAGCAACTCTTCCCAGAGGCAGACAGATGGTTCACTAATATGGCTATAGTGATCTTTGAGTTCTGTTGATTATCCATTTCCTCAATGATTTAATGAGCCAAAACTAAAAATGTTCCCTGGGCACCTCATATGTGCTAGGCATCTTACGGGAAACCAGGAGATGGTGATGGACAAGCCAGTACGGTGGTGCCTGCCTTCATGCAGCTGGGGGGATCGGGTAGGTCTAGCATTAAACAGCGGAGCTCCCAGGAAACTCTCCAGCGGGGATCAGGTGCCCGGAAGAAAGAGGAACAACACGTGTTACAAGAGAACAAGGAGAGCCCTGAGACTGAGGGTGCGTTGGGAAGGTCTGGCTGAGGAAGTCACATCTGAGTTGCTCTAGATGGCTGGGGGGCAGAGGCTAAATGGGGAGAGGTCAGAAGGGCCGCCAGCAGGAGGAAGGTCACATCTGCAGGTTCAAGGCCGGAAGCAGGTACGAGCAGGAATATGGTGGAAAGGAGAGATAGGGAGGACGGTAGGGCTGGGGTGGGCTCAGGGACAATCAAGCCAAAGCTGGTAACATTAGCCTGGAGCAGTGCTTCTCAGACCAGGTGCGGGTAGCGCAAGTTCTGTTTTTTGTTTCTGTTCCCTCACCAATGTTTCTGTAAAAAACAATAAGAAAAGTGAAAATTAAAAAGCAGAGATATACAAATAATACCACAAACTTATGGTTATTAGATTCAACAGACATAAAATTACTCTGTCAAATTGCTGTCTTCGCCCTTCCCCTTGTAGACAAGCACCCATTTGCAAACTGACCCCTGTCAAAGCCCATGCTTTGAGAAGCACTGCTTTAGAGCTTTGGTGTGCCACAGCATCTGTGCCTGGAAGAAGTAACAGACAAGGAGAAAACAGGAGGGGAGGGCATCGTGGCGGTCAAGGCAAAGCCGCAAAGAGCAACCTGTGTGTCTGGGGAATAGCAGAGGGTTGGGTAGAGCTGGAGAGCGAGTGGCAAGGCCGGTGGGCAGCTTTCTCGGCCGTGATGAAGAACTGGACACTGGGCAGGCCCCACACCTCAAAAGCACCTGCCAGGGTCATTGCTCTCTTTTGAATGATGTGGAGCAGACAGGGGCAGTACTACCTGTAGGAATTGTCCTGTTTTGAGCATCTAATTGAGAACTTCAGCATACTCCCTCCAAAAAGGAAGAAAGAAAGTGAAGAAATTAGCCTTTGATCAGATCTATACTGAAGTCCCAGGCAGCCATCTGTAATGTGATTAGAAAGCTCAGAAATGCAATGGCTCAAGAACTTTTTTTTTTTAATGTTTATTTATTTTTGTGAGAGAGAGAGAGACAGAGCACGAGTGGGGGAAGAGCAGAGAGAGAGGGAGACACAGAATCTGAAGCAGGCTCCAGGCTTTGAGATGTCAGCACAGAGTCCGATGCAGGGCTCGATACAGGACTGTGAGATCACGAACTGTGAGATCATGACCTGAGCCGAAGTCAGACGCTTAACCGACTGGGCCACCCGGGAGCCCCTCAAGAACTTTAACCAGGAGTCACTATCTGACCCAACATGGGCATTTTAGAAATACTCATTTTGTCATCCCAAATATATTAGCAGCTCCTCCAGGGTAAAGAATAAAACCCTCAGCATAACAGAAATAGCTTCCATTTCTGAACCCTGGGCCCAAATGTTTCTCACACAGTATTCACAAATGAAGAAACTGGGGCTAGAGCCACTCTGCAGGGCACATGAATTCACACATCTAAGTGAGTGGCAGAGTCAGGATTCTAACCCAGACCTGTCCAGCCCAGAGCCTGCACTTCCTTCACTAGTTCACATGCTCCCTGGCTCCAAAAACACTCCTGGGTCCAGGTGAATGAACCTAGGTGAGGAGAGATGGCTAAAGAGTACTGGGGCAGGACTGGGAAGCCCAAATACCTCTTATCACTAAGCATCTTCTGTAACCTGTCCATCAGGGTTCTCAAAGGAATGACAACTAAACCTTTTAAGCTTTTGGTTGGAGTGGAAATAAAACCCAATCTAAATGACTACTTTAAGAAAACACTGAAACTCAAAGGAAAGGGGTGCAAGAGTAAGTGGCTGGGAAACTGGGTTGTTTAAAAGTTACCGAGCAGAACTGGCAGATGGGAAATCTGACATCTCCCTAAAATTGCAGTTTACCCTTCATTGAGTATGTGCTCAGTGGCTTTCCTGCATTATCTCATGCGCTCAGTGGCTTTCCTGCATTATCTCATTCAGCCTAACCCTCACAACCCTCAGGAGAAGGTGTAGGCATTCCCATCATACAGATGGGAATCTGTATGTAAGCTGCTCAGAGTCTTGGAGTTCTTTTTTTTTTTCTTTTAATTTTTTTAACATGTATTTATTTTTGAGAGACAGAGCACGAGTGGGGGGGAGGGGCAGAGAGAGAGAGAGAGGGAGACACAGAATCTGAAGCAGGCTCCAGGCTCTGAGCTGTCAGTACAGAGCCCAATGTGGCGCTCAAACCCACGAACCGTGAGATCATGACCTGAGCGGAAGTCAGACGCTCAACCAACTGAGCCGCCCAGGCACCCCAGAGTCTTGGAGTTCTTAAGTGGGAAAGCCAGGATTTGAACCAAGTTAGAAGACTTCAGAGCCTGAAATTCAAGCTCAGTGCTATCTGCCCCTGAAGCTAATGCAAGGCTAAAACTTTGGCTAGTGAAGTGAAGCTGAGACTACCCTCTGAAGGCAGCCAGGGGCATCCCTGGGACCCATGATTTTGAGAGTGCTCATCCCTGTGGGTCTGAAATGTGAGTCTTCCTTCAGGCACCAAATGAACGGCTCTTCCTGAATATCCCTTGATAAATTATCCGGATGGACTTGTGAGTGGAGTTTTCATTTCTGTCCTCAAGTGTACATTCCATGGGATTTCTCTGACCGTGTCTGGCCAGACAACGAACACCCATCTGAGAACCACAGCCAAAGGCAGGTCAGGTCCCACACAGGTGGGTTTCCCTTTCTCCTGGCTACAGTCCCCAGCACCGCAGCACTACCTAGTACACATACTTGGTGGCCACGGCTTGCTGGCCGAGATGCATTTGACCTCGACATGATGATAATTATGATCCTGAGGGCATCATCACAGTAGAAATTATCCAGGACAAATCCAGAGAAACAAATGGCAATCAGGCCCAGGTATAAATCGGACATGCAACCTTTGCTTGCACCTTGAAAAAGAGTCTTAGAAGAGCCCTTTCATTTGAGATGGTCACCAACATTATAGCCAATTGCAACCAGTCATTCCTGCAAGCTCCTGAAACACTGACAGTGGGGCTGTGAAGATGGCCATCCTGACTTTAGGGAACGATGTTTTATAATAAATCAATAAAGTCCTGGTCCTCCTGAGTTTGCATTCTGGGGAGAAAAAGACATTAAGAAAGCAAATACAAAATAAATGTAACAATTACTGAATGTGGTAAGTATTGGGCAGGAAAGAAATTGGGTGATGAGTCAGAGAATAACTGGGGGAGTGTATTTGTCATGGTCCCAGCAGGAAATACTCAAATTGGACAATTATTAAAGAGACAGTTTACAAAAGTGTGGGCAAGATTGGGTAAAACAGAAGGTTCTGGGTCAGTACCCCTGTGGCTAAAAACAGCCGGGCACCATTTCTACCCCTAGCCTGAAGGGGAAGAGGGGAGAGCAGTTACCAGAACCTGCAACAGGAGGTCATCTGGGAACCTGATTGACAGGATCTGTGACCTTTGGAAGCCATACCACCAGCCTCAGTGACCCAGCAGGGAGGGAACAGTCCTAATAAATAAAGACTAACATCAGAAATGTTGTTTGGAGGAAGGCCTTTGATGCTTTACTTCCAGGATGAATTCTCCTGGACATAGGAGTTGGGTTAGGGGGAAGAGATGACCAGGAATAGAGAATAAATGGCCCAAGACTCCATTGTGATCCCACACTGAACACACACTCTTCAAGTACAGTAGCTTTTGTAGACAGCCACCCTTGGGACTTGACCTAATGCACACCAGGCCAGCTTAGAGCAAATGAACTCTCTTCCATCTGCCTGCTCAGGCTTGAGGGAGGCAGTCTCTAGACCTTGAAGGATGTCATTGGGCAAGCCACTTAGTATTTCCAGGGCTCTGTTTCCTTGTTGGTAAAAAGACAGTGTTAGGCTTAATGATTTCTAGGTACCAGGCAATGCCGTGTAGACGAACAAGCATAGGCTTTGAAGTCTAGCAGCCATGAGTTCAAACCCTTGTATACTAGAGCTGGCTGGATAAACCTGAGTGAACCACATCTTGGGGTCTCAGCTTCCCCATCTGACAAATGGGAATGATAACACCTACACAGGCCAATTGTGACATTTAAACAATGTATGTAAAATCTCCAGCACTCTGTGCATAGAGTAGGAGCTCCATACATGTCTATTCCAGCCCTTTGGGGCAGTATAGTGTGAGGGTCAAGAAAGCAGTTTCCAAGGTAAAGAGCAAGAGTTTGAAACTGGCTCTACCACTTTCTGGTCAGGGATCTTGGGCAAGTCACTTAATTTCTCCAAGTCTCTGCTTCCTTATCTGTAAAACAGGAAAGAAAAAAAAAAAAAAGATATGCTGCCTGCCTCTATAGGAGTGTCGTCAGAATCTAATGAAATCATGCATGTTAAGCATGTTGAATATCTTTCCCCACCCCACTCCCACCTCTCATCCCTTCAGCCATAATATTCTGCAGCTGTACATAAAATTGCAAAAAGCTTTCCAGAATACTCTCTGTGAGATTTGCTCCGTATTTTTAGTTCAGAAAAGTTACCTGGGTTGATTAAATACGCTGTTGTCAGAACTTTCACCATAATTGTCCTCCTAAGCCCAACACCCAACCTTACTTTGCCCTGGGTGACATGCATCTAAGATGTTAGACTGTGTACCCAGCAGAGAAAAGAACCTGCCTTTACCGCAGATCCACAGAAGGCCACCACGGAAGGAGTGCTGTCCCCAGTCCTCAGCCTCTCAATTTATTGCCCTAACTGCTTTCTCAGCCGCCTGGTGTGGCTTCCTAGGAAGCAAAAGAAATTCAAGTGACTAAGAAAGGAGCTGCTAATTTAAATGAATAACTTTGGCAAAATGAGCCCCCCTGAAGAGCTCTGAGGGAGATAATGGCAGCTTCTGTTTAGAGGCTGGAGTCAGGATGGTTGTTTATTGCACTCTTGGGCCAAGCATTGCCATAGCAACAAATGACTTCAAGACAGTTTTGAACAGACTGTTTCTTTGAAAGAGTTTACATAATAGGGATTACTTGGGTTCTTTCTGGAAGGGATAACATAAGGACCCTTTTCTCCCCTTTTCTTAACATGAGAACATTTGAGGGAATACCTCTTTTCAAAAGCTGTACAGTGGAGTGGGATGGGGATGCGGGGAGTAGAAAGGAAGGCTTTGCCAAAAATGTTAGCAGTTATATTCCCTACGTGGAGAGATGACCGGTGATTTGTTTGTTTGTTTGTTTTTCTTTCTGGGTGCTTTTCTGGTGGTTCATGATGGTTTTAATTTTGTGGCTAGGAAAAAATTTACATTAAAAACAATACATCAAGTAGGATAAGATGTAAGCCTGGAAATGTTAGGAAATTCACAATCAAAGTAGGAGAGGGTATTTGTGGTCCAAAAGAAGGCTGGGCCTGGCCTTGGGGAAGGAATGGCCCCCAGGGCCTTCACAGCACTACTGACTCTGGCTGGCATTTGCTGGCTTTTACTATGGGCCAGCACCCCAAAGGGTACTGAGTGACACATGGCTGGTTGACATCTTGCTGAGGGGTGAATTTGAATCCTGCTGACCTTGAGCTGGAGGCAGAGAGCCCCACCACTGCTCATTGCCCCCTTGCATCACTCCTTGACTCTGCAGCACATACAGGGCAATTCTTGCAAGATCAGAACTATGTTTCTTTGTGAAGTGTGTCCACGGGATGATAGGGGGGAAAGTCAATAGTTAATGAGTGATGTGAGGATTTACCCAGGGGCCTCATGACTTAGGGGGGAAATGATATTTGAAAGACAGCCCCATGCTATGCAGATATTATTTTTATATTGTGAATTTGGTATTTTGTGAAGGTCTCAGGATGTATCCCTCAAAGACGCTTGTTCCAGTGATCAATATACTTGTACTTGTGCAGTGGGAGTGGGGTATTGAGGGGGTGAGGAATTTCAGGGGGAAAAAATCTAAGAGAGCAAAACTTCTAGCATGCATAAATTGAACCCCTTGTGTATACTAGGCATTCATTTTAAGGAATTCATAGTTATGCAGTAAATATTTAAGCACCGACAATATGCCATACTATGTTCGTAAATAATATAATGGTGAAGGGTAGCATAATATACCACCCCAAAATGTGCCTCTTCAGCATAAGGATTATTTTGAGCTGATTATTTTTGAGAACATGCAGACACAGGAGAAGCTATAAGACAGAGTAGAAGTTACCCTTTTGCAAGGTACATTTACATTCATAAAGAAAGTCTCCATTTGTAAGTGTCTCCCTCTCTCTACCAAGAAGAGAAGGATGACTCTAAGTCACAAGAAACTCTTATTGGTGGGGAAGGCACAGACTTCATCCTTACTTATCCTTACTTCTTATGCTTTTTCTGGTAACCTCCCCCAAATTGGCCATCTTCCTCCCCTTCCCAACATCTTTCTTTTGTCTAGAGGAAGATAGTGTTTAAGCTGGTGGCTGGGGATATCTTGGAGAGGTACTCAGTTTTTCTCCCATGTTTACATGACATATACATACATTTTGCTAACAATAAGACAACATCCCCAAAATGGAGTCACTTACATTAAACCTCACATCACCAAACCCAGACTTAATTAAATTACCATTTCAGCTCTCCCCAAAATGGAATCTTAAACCAGTCGATCAGGAATCACCTGATCGGTGCTCATTAGGTACTCTGCGTGATAGACCCCTGCCATCCCTAAAGGAAAGTAACCTTGCAATAACCAACATGGTTTTTTGCCCAATATAACTTCCTAGTTCCTTCTCCCCTTTGTCTATAAGTTTGGGTTTTTTTTTTTGTTGTTGTTGTTTTGTTTGTTTGTACAGCTCCACAGAGCTCCTTTCTATCAAGTAGATGGGATGCTGCCAGATTCATGAATCATTGAATGAGGTCAGTAAGATCTTTAAAATTTACTCAGTTGGAGGCACCTGGGTGGCTCAGTCAGTTGAGCCTCTGACTCTTGATTTTGGCTCAGATCATAATCTCACAGTTATGGGATTGAGCCCCACATCGGGCTCCACACTGGGTAGGGAGCCTGCTTAAGATTCTCTCTCTCCCTCTCCCTCTGCCTCTCCCATGCATGCTTGTGTGTGCACATGCTCTCTTTCTCAAAAAAAAAATAAATAAGTAAATAAATAAATAAATAAATAAAATTTACCCAGTTGCATTTTTGTTTTTTAACAATGTTAATAAACTTTTGTCTGTTTTTCTCTTATTATTCTTTTACTATAGGGGGTCTCAACCAAGAACTTAGAAGGGTAGAGGGGAAATTATTTTTTCTCTCTTAAAATGGCTAAAAACCACAAGCTTGGGTTCAGATTTGCATCAAAATCCAGTTCTGCAAATAACCAGCTGAGTGACCCTGAGCCATTTGTTAAGATTATACAAATAAGCAGTATACTCAGAATTTGAACCCATGCATATATGATCCCAGACTCGTGGGTTGCTTAAATCCAACAGGTTTGGATTTCCTTTGGAAAGGATTTGTTGCTTTCTAGGGTGTTCTCAGGCTTCTCTACTCCATCTGGATGTCTGCCTGGCTTTAGCCACAGTTCTGGCTGTGGAGTGTTCCTCCTACAGCACTATGTGTCCCGGAATCCAGGTTTTGGGACACTTTGTTTGTTTAGCCTCTCCTACCTGTCTCCATTTTTAATTTTGTCAGAGCCATGAATTAAGCAAGAACCAGATCCAATTTATTAATTCCATTCCTACTCCGTGATCGTGCCCAGAGGCTTGTAGGCACACACTGTAAATCACAAAGAATAATAATAATAATAAAGAGCTCTCTGTTGAAAGCTGCCTTAGGAGACATCTGTCAGCTTGTCAGGGACCCCCAGAGAGCCAACTTCCTCTTCCCTCATTCCCGAATAAACCACAGGAAGAGTAGTCTGTACGTGACAGGAACTTTGAGGTCAGGTGGAGAGAAAGTACCAACCTCATCCATGTTCTTGGCTAGCCATGAAATTCTGACCCTTCTTTTCTACAAAAATAGGAAATTTATATATTCATGTGTCAAGCAGTTAGCACAGATGATCAAATGCATCTTCACAATAGCCCTATTAAGTAAATACTGAAATTTCCTCACTTTACATATAAGGACACTGACTTCTCAAAGAGGATAAGTATTCTAGAATGCATAACTTATAAACTGAGGGGCTGGGATGTAAAACCAGAGCCACAGGATTCTAAACCTGTGCTTTTTTAACCACACGAGGCTACTAGAAACTTCTAGATTCTTCTTGACAGTCCTTTTTGAGCATTCCAGCAAAAATTCCCAAACTGTGGTCCTGGTATAAAAGAGAATTAGGCCAGTGAGAATGTTGTTTAAAACACACATTGCCCTCCAACTAGCTCCCTTCTCTAGGACATGGGTGAAGATTTTCTTATTCACTCAATAAATACTCCCTGGCTCCTACTCTGAGCCAGGCACTGGACTAAGTATTGACAATTCAAGGGCAAATAAAGGCCTGACAATACAGGCCTCAACAAGCTCACAGACTAGCATAAAAGAAAGACAAGGAAACAAACACATAAGTTTTTGGAGTGTTCTTAAGAATGTTGGGAGGCGCCTGGGGGGCTCAGTCGGTTAAGCATCCAACTCTTGATTTTGGCTCAGGTCATGATCTCAGTTAGTGGGACTGAGTCTTACATTGGGCTTGTGCTGACAGCGTGGAGCCTACTTGGGATTTTCTCTCCCCCTCTCTCTCTGCTCTTCACTGTTCACGGTTTCTATGTCTCTCTCAAAATAAATAAGTAACATTAAAAAAAAAAGATGTAGGGGATACACTGAAAGGATGTGGGGGAGATGAGTTTCTAAGCAAACACCCCCTACAACATCAGAGATGCTGTGAGGGAGTAGTAGGCATATGGCCCTGCCCTTTCCCAACTGAATGATCTCAAGCCCAGCAGTAAACCTCTCTGAGCTCAAGTCCTTCATGTGTAAAATGGGGGTAATGCTACTTTGCACGGCTGGAACAACTAAATGAGACAACCTAAGCCATTTTTAACATCCCCTTCCTTCCATCACCATGTATCACTCATCACCAAGTCAGTGCTGATTCTATTCCCTAAACGCTCTCTCTGATCTCATTTCCATCTCTTCTGCCACCATTTCGAACAACTCACTGCCATCTTTCACATGGACTACTGCACTAGACTCCTAACTGGACTTCTTGAGCCTATTCTTTTCCTCTTTCTATCTGTTGTCCTTCATGAAGCCAGGATCATCTTTCCGAACCACAAATGTGATTATATCAACCACCACCGTTCCCATCCTCCACCTGTGTAAGAACACTTAGGGGCTTCCCATAGGTATCAGGAGAAACCATAATCCACACAACCTCCATGGTTCTGCCAGAGTCCAACCTCTCTCCTTCTCCAGTCTCTTTTTGCCCTAGGCATCCCCTTACTCTCTGCACCCCAGCCTTGCCAGACATATTTTCAAGCCATCATATCCTCTAGGCTGTCCTCTGACACAGGGCCCGTGAACATGTTGTTACCTCTGCCAAGAATGTTCTTCTCCCCTTCTGATCTCAGCCTGAATGCTCCTACCTCAGGGACACACACCATGACATGTCTTCTTCCTATACAGTGCCTAATTAAATTGTCACTTAATATGCATTTGTGCCATTTGTGGACCCCAGTTCGTCTCCTCCTCCAGACCATGAGCTGTCCATGTCTGGCTCCAGACAAGCAAGACACTTTTGGGTTTGGGCTCAACTCCTAAATGCCTAAAACCTGGTGTCTGACACAAACACCAAGAAGAGATATTCAAGAAAGATTCGCTGCGTGCATTAATGCACATACTCAGTGAGTTTATAAAAATGTGAGTTCCTGGGATGCCTGGGTGGCTCAGTCAGTTAAGCATCCGACTCTTGGTTTTGGCTCAGGTCACGGCCTCACGTTTCGTGAGTTTAAGCCACATGTTGGGCTCTGCACTGACAGTGCAGGGCCTCTTGGGATTCTCTCTCTCTCTCTCTCTCTCTGTCTCTGTCTCCCTTCCCTCTCTCTCTCTCTCTCTGCTTCTCCCCTGTTCATGTTCTCTCTTTCTCCCTCTCTAAATAAATAAACATTTTTAAAAAATATATGAGTTCCTTTTTCCTTGCCTAGGGCTTTTATACATGCAAATTTTAAAAATTTGCTTCTGTTTGATGGTTGTTTTAATGAAATAAATGATTTGTCAGAGTCCTCAACAGTGCAGACTCCTAGAATTTCCCCCTGTACAAGAGATGGTCGGCAGAGGGCCCCAGAGGAGCAATTATGGAAGTCAGGTCCGGGGAAATAGCAGCTGCTGGTAGACAGCAGAGCCAGTCCCAAATCTGTCCATCCTTGAGCCACTCAGAGAGACTACCAACACCAGACTGCATACTGCAGTGGGGGTCTGCCCCACCGTGTCCAAGATCTTTTGGATCCGGCCTCAAGAAACATAGGAATTCATAGGGTAGGAGATCAGAAGCCTGTGTAGATTATTTTAACACAAATCCAATGCTATTCCTTGACTTGTCAGTACACACTGAAGAATTTGTAATCAAGAGCTCACACCATTGGGTAGAATCATACATGAGTGTTAAGGGAGATTTGCTTTCTTTGGGGGCCACTTTTTGCTTGCCAGTCAGTAGTTTTATTTCCATTTTAATTTTCAGAGCGTCTGCCCCCAGCAACAGCCTGTGGTTTGGAATTCATGGCTCTGTGGGTGTGTTTATGCACTATGCTTGCTTGTAATTGACAAATTTAAATTCTGGTCATATTTCATTTATTACACAGACCCAGGGAAAAATCCTCGGCAAAAACCTAATTACAGCGAAAGTGCCACAAGGTAATTGCTGTGAAAGAGCCCCTGCAGCGGCAGGGCTGAGTATTTCATCCACCCATAAAACGATTATGCTGACAAGATTCTGAAAAATAATAAAATCCGTTTAATAAAAAAGAAGCAAAATATCAGTGTTTTTACACACAAAGTATTAAAACATCCTTCATTTTGGACAGATCCTAAGTCATTTGATTTTTATTCAAGTGATGATCCACAGCCCTGATGGTTTCGTGATCCTTCCCACACAAGGCTGCTTTGAGGCTTTCAGGCCTGTTGTTTTCTAGAACAGCCATGAGTCTGCTTTTCATGGCTGTCTGGGATCTTTGGTCTGTGTATCAGAATGAGAAAGCAGACGGAACGAAGGGGGAATGCTTGGTGTTTACCTTACTGTGGTTCATCCACTTTCTGCTTAGCCACCATGGGGACTCTCCCTCCCTCAGAAGGCTCAGAAGTCATGAAGGTGGGGGGTGGCTTCTACTGTCAGAGCTTTTCTGGCAGGAGTGGCAGGTGCTAACGCCCAGCTTGGTTTCTCTGACTCTTGAGGATATCACTATAGCAGCAGGCCGATTCATTTATGCAGGCTGAAGTGAACCGCACAAAGATGTATTGAGCACTTACTATATTCCCGGAGTTGTGCTAGGCAGAGGGTACAACGATAACAATGAGTGGGTGATGGGGAACAAGACGAAAGTTCCCTGCCCTTCCAAGAGGTATATATGTGTGACCCAAACAAAACGAAAAAGTAAACAGAAACATACATTTTAAAATTACAAATTATATCGAGTGTTCTATGGAAACAAGACACTGGGATGGAGAGTGGGGTGACAGAAGAGGTTGGCCCCCGTGAACCCCAAAGTGTGAAAAGGAGCCAGTGTGGGAACGTCAGAAGGAAACAACTGCAAAACAGTTGTTGGCATGGGCGTGGAGTGAATGACTGAGGGGGAGACAGACTGGAGTTCAGGGCCTTATAGACAGGGTCAGCAGGTGGGTGTTTCTTCCCAGGGCTACAGGAAACCACTGAAGGCTTTTAAGCCAGAGAACGACATTATCTAATTTACATCTTAAAAAGCTCATCCAGCTGTAGTATGTAGCGTGGGCAGGTGACAGCAGGCAGGAGCAGCAGCAGCAAAACCAAGGAGGATGCCATTGCCAGCAGAGCAGGAAGGGCCTGGTGGTTTCCCACACCAGGGGGATGGCCCCAGAGCCAGGGGTAGGCAGAGTTCTAGTACCAAGAGTTACATTTAAACATGTAAATGTCTTTAAAAACCACATGAAATCTCAGACCTTAGCACTACACCTTCTGGCACAGTGGCAAGTGAAACTGGAAGGAAACAAACAAAAAGCCTAGGAAACAGAAGGAATCAAGACCTAAATTAGGAAGAACTGGAAGCTGAAATGTGCATCCCCTTCCTCCCCGCTCTGAGAACCAAGCAGACGTGGTGAACTGCCACTGCCGTGCTGGGGAGGGGGGGCTTCCACCCAAACACTTTCCTCTCTCAAAGGGAGATTAAATGGACCTGATTTATGCCTTTATGCCTGAAAATTATATATACATTATATATATTGCATTAATATATATGGAATATGTATATTTATATATAATGTACATTATATATATGTATGTGTGTGTGTATATATGTGTGTGTGTGTGTGTGTGTGTGTGTGTGTGTCTGTGTCTGTGTCTGTGTGTCTGTGCATAGTGAATGAATTCTGGCCCCAGTGGCCAAAATAAGTTTCAACTATGGTCATGCATGTGGGATTTGCAAAAGATGCCCGGTGAAGACATTAAGTCCCCATTCCTCACAGTATGGTCTACAGTTGAACTAGGTTAAAATGGAAGAAGCAGGAGTTAAGAATGCAGATTTCGGGACCCTTACCTTAGACATATTAAATCAAAGTCTTCAGGGCGAGCCTGGTAATCTGCATTTTCACAAGCATCATAAGTAACTGTTGTGTACCATAAAGCTTGAGGAATTCTGCTTTACAGTGATTGATGTATACCAGGTTGAGAAATGCCCTGGAGAGTGTAAAATACAGAGAAGTGGATTGGAACTAAAGTCACAGCTGGGCTAAATAAATAAATACAGAGAAATGAAATCACCTGTAAATCTTACTACCCAGAGATGTTTGCTAACAATTGGGTGTATATTCTTCCAAACTTGCTTTTATGCCCACACACATTGTTTTGCTTAAAAAATGGTGAGTACGCACTTATATTCTATTGTAATTAACTTCGTGAACATAATATAATTGTTTTCACGAAGATGCTGATTTTTCAGTGCAAGGCTGGCTGATGTGGGTGAGGCGTCGGGAGTTGAGGGTATTGCCTAGGGGAAGAAACATCTGATCAGGATCTATGTCTTTAATAAACAGGAGAAGTATCGTCAGGGAGATGCCGGGCTGACATGATAGAATTGGAAACATATTTTATTTGGGGACAGAAAAGGTTTTCTCTGATTGGTGGATCTCTGGAAATAAACACAACTCGTATCATGAATATGCCTTGCTGGATGAAGGCATTTTCTAAAAAGCCAGGCACAAAGAGTTTTCAGACAAACAGGCAAGCAACTGTCAAAAACAGCACCATGTCGAATAGCATCCACTTTTGCCCATCTGCTTTCTCAAAGACCTAACTTCATTCTTGCATCACAGGAATGTTGAAGGAAGAAGAGGGCCAAATTCTGGCACAGTAAGTGTATGCATTTTATTATTTCTGGCATCAAGTTGGAAAACTTCAATCTTCTCTCTTGGCTTCCATACCTACTGAATCTATAAGCCTTTAGACTGTTTGCTTTTCTTTTTAGGGTTGAAGTGTTTGGGGCCTAGGGTTGCCAAATTTTGCAAATAAAAGTACAGGATTCCCAGTTAAATTTGACTCTTAGATAAACAAATGAATTTTTAATATAAGTATGTGCTGCACATACTTAAAAAAGAAATTATTTGTTGTTTACTTAAAATTCAAATTTAACTGGATGTGCTGTATTTTACCTGGCAACTGTATTTGGGTAGCTTCCTATTTCAGAGGAAAATGTTGGTACAGACTGTAATTTCTTTTTTCCTCAGATTTATTGAGATATAATTGACATATGACATTAAGTTTAAGGTGTACAGTGGGATGACTTTATATACAAATCTATTGTGAAATGTTTACCACAATAAGGTTAGTTAATACATTCTTGACTTCACATAATAAGCATTTTATTGTTTTTATGGCGAAAACATTAAAGCACGACTTTCACAGCAACTTTCAAATATATAATAGAGTATTGTTAACAATAGTCACCAGTTTGGATCCTTGGAATTTATTCATCTTATAAGTGAAAATCTGTACCCTTTACCTAACATCTTCACATTTCCCCCACCCCTAAACTCTGGTAACTGCCATTCTACAATCTGTTTCTATGAGTTCCATGCTTTTAGATTCAACATATAAGTCTCTGTCTGACGTATTTCACTCAGCATAACGGCATCAAGGTCCATTCCTGTTTCACAAATGGCAGGATTTCCTTCTTTTACGTAATTTCTTAATTAGAAGTGAGAACAGTCACAGTGAGCCATGTGGGTTTTCGTTAACAACACCTTTCTATAGCTCAGGAGTATTCTGGAGAAAAAGAAAATGATTTTGCCCAGTGAAACATCAGCTGTTTGAAGAAGACAATGCCCAGGAACCCACTTTCTCTGCAGACCACAGTGGTGGAAATCACGTGCCTTCTCACTTTTTTTACATGATTGGCTAGGGGGAGAGCATTGGTGGTTCTGGCACATGGGGATTACCTTGATCTACCAGACACTGGTCATGCTCCACAAGTTATGATCTAAGCACGTGCTTGTCACCTCCTAAATTTGTATGCAAGAAGGTTGCACAAAGCCATATTCAGATGGGAGTTGGCTCTCCTGCAGGAAGCCAGTCCACAGGCACAAAGCCCAGAACTTCTAATTGATGATGAGCACGGAAGTGTTGTGAATGGGAACTCTGAGAGCAAGTGCAAGAAGTGAGATATTTTACTCAATTTGATTTCCTGGAAATGAAAGACTTTAAATCAAGAATTCGCAATAAAACTAACTGAGGCACTCACACCCGACTCCATAAAATGCTTAATCACCTTGTTGTTCTGTAACAGATTTTCTTTTTATGGGAGAATTTACCAGCTTTTTAATCTTCTTTATTTGATCAACATTAGAATCAACAACAGTAACCTGTGTTGAGTTCTAGTAGAGCATTGCAAACTTATTAAGGAAGACAGATTTTTTAGGGCCTCATCTATAATAGTCTCAAGAAGCATCAGATCATGCTTTTAAAGTTTTGTTTTCTCAGGAAAAGAAAAAAATCTATAGTTACTTAAGAAGGAAAAGCACTACAATAAGTAGTCATCATTGCTCTAAGACATATTTATGAAGGAAAATACATTATTACAATCTATCTCCTTCTGAGTCCGCATCTCTTTTTTCCCCTTATACCATGTATTTAAAAAAAAAACACACACACAAAATTGATTCTTTTTCTTCTTTTTCTTTAAAGGCTTAATGATGATCTTTTCCAAATTACAGCATTTGAATCTACTCATAAGAAGTCATCAGCATTCAAGATGGGTGGGAGTTCTTTGGATTCCATCAGAACTCCTGTGAGCAGAGTCCTAAACCACAGGTATCTGAGCTGAGGCAGGTACTTCAAACAAATGTTTGAAGTAACAAGTGAAAACATCCTGTGAATGGAGTCAGTGTGTTTGAGACGGTGGAGCCCCACAGGCACCACATCCTACCAAGCCCCGCCCCCATCATCTCTGGCTGCTCAGGATTCTCGGTCTTAATGCTATCTCAACCCACCTATGCTTTTCACCCTGCTTCTCTTAAACATTTTATTTCCTCCTGCTATAACCTCTGTGGAGTTTCCAAACACACATCTGGATGCACGTCTGAGGTCCAGTTTTTAGTAGTCTGCAGAAATGTAAGGGGGAGGGAAAAAAGAGACACATCCAGTAAGATTTTTATTAAGCTGGTCTTACTCTGAAATTACTATTAGCTTCCTTCTTTCTTCCTTTCTCTTTTGATGTTAAATTAAATTATCTCTGCTTTTACAAAAACAGTGATGGCAGTTATTTTTGTTTTGTTAATGTCCTTAATTTGAAAAATAAATGTAGCTCAACTTATGTTGGTTACTTTTATGCTTGTATGTGCATTAGTACATTCGTGTTTAAGTTCAATGATCTGTGAAGCCCGGACGTTATGGAGCCATGATGTACTTGTTTCAACAGATGGTATCCTGGACTGGGAGACCACTTGGTGCAGAGAAAAGAACAGAAGACTCTGGAGTTGCACATACAGAATGTGAATCTGGTCTTGTGCCCCTGAGGAGGCACTAGACTCTGATCTTAAGCTTTGTTTTCCACACAGCTGGGGTGATAATAGCTACCTCAGAGCGTTGTTAGAAGATGAAAGCTTCTAACATAATTCTTTAATTTTTTTTATTTATTTATTTTGAAAGAGAGAGAGGAAGCGGGGGAGGGGCAGAGAGATGGGGGGTGGTGGAGGGGGAGAGAGAGAGAGAGAGAGAGAGAGAGAGAGAGAGAGAGAGAATCCCAAGCAGGCTCTAGGCTGTCAGCACAGAGCCTGATGTGGGGCTCGAACTCACAAACTGTGAGATCATGACCCTAGCTGAAGCCAAGAGTTGGACGCTTAACTGACTGAACCACCCAGGTTCCCCTCTAACATAATTCTTTTCTTTTTTTGAAATTATTTTAGTGTTTATTTATTTTCGAGAGAGAGAGACAGAGTGTGAGCAGGGGAGGGGCAAAGAGAGAGGGAGACACAGAATCCGAAGCAGGCTCCAGGCTCTGAACTATTAGCACAGAGCCCGGCACAGGGCTTGAACTCATGAACTGCGAGATCATGACCTGAGCCAAAGTCAGAAACTTAACCAACTGAGCCACCCAGGTGCCCCGCCTCTAACATAATTCTTAATACACAGTGAGTGCTAAATGAATGTTTGTTAGCTGACCTTCTGTGCCTCTTTTTCCCCCCTTACTCAGCACTTGAAGAATTAGGTAACAAATGCTCAGCGCATATATCAGAAATAAGAAAATGCAGGACTGACACCAGCAAGTGTCCACAGTTAAAATTAGTGAGGGAAGCCTTGGCAGAGACTGGTATGAAACTGCAGATTTGGGTAGGATTAATTCGGGAAGACTCCTTCCAGGATTGGGGTGAGTTTTGAAAGGCACCCATAGCATGTTGAGAATGAAGGTGTCCTAGAAAGGGACAGCACCTAATTCTAGGTTGCGCAAAGGGTGGGACATATCTTACGAGGGATGAGAGATGGTTTTATATGACACACAGGCATTAAACAACACATAATCACGAGTGAGAGTTATTCCCTGTGCAACTCTTTCAATCCTACTCACATCAAAAAGAAATCCTCAGTTTGTGCTAGACTATGTTTAACACTTCTGTAACACATAATAACCCATCTTCACAAAGAAGATCCAGCTGCAGGAACACAGCCATCAGGAGGCAAGAATGTCTTGATGGTTACAGATATTGTCTTATTTCCACAGTCTTTATTTTGCCTATCACCTTCTGTTTACATTGATGATATAAAAAAATTTTAAGTAGATTTAAATTTTAAAGGAAAATAAATTTAAAATACTAAGGCAATAAAACAGGTAGTACATAGTTTAGAGCAAATAGTCATAACAGTGGCCTTACAGTGAGTGAAATTTAGGAAACACTGATCTAGCCCATCCTTCTCATAAGGAAACAGACAAGGAAACTGAAGTTGGGAGGAAGGCAGGTACTCATTTCCGAGATTACATCGGTAGTTCTCCTTAGGACTGATGTTGGTTCTGCATGTCCCTCCTCATCTAACTCTGCATCACACAGCAAATGCTAGTGTTAAACTGAAAGTAACTGAGTATAAAATACACAGCAGACTATGTGCTGTGGGTTGTCAGGAAAACACTGGTTCAAGAGGCTGCTGGGTATTTTAGGGGAGGCTTAGAGAAGGCAAAGACTTGTTTAGAAAGTCTAAGCCCATTCCCCATTCCCGAGGGCACTAAGAAATGTCTTTGAGCCAGCCCCAGAGATGGTAGTCCCAGAGAGTCCTCTGTAGTGCCAGAGAATCTAGCAAAGATGGCTTGAATCCCAGCTTGTCCACCGGCAAGTATTCCACTCTACTGTACTCTTCACTCACCTGTAAGGTTTTATAAGAATGGTAATAGCGAACATTTATTGGGCACATCATCTGTCAAGTCCCTTTGATGCATTATCTCACTTAACCCTCAAAAGAAAACTAGAAGGTAGTTATTATGCCCTCCACATGATAGATGAGGACATTTGGACTCTAAATGATTAAAGAGCTTACCAGCACCTCTCTAGCTAAACGTAATGCTGGAGTCAGATTCAAACCTGAGCAGTTTCAGTCCAGAGTCTGGCCTTAATCACACTCTTTTACTGTTAAAACTGAATGCAGACTAAGGGCTGGGACTCACCTAGCACAGTGCCTGGCACACAGGAAGTAACACGTCAACGCCTTTCCCTCTCTCCCTCTCAGCCCACAGGTCACTGCTAGTCACTTCCCGTCTCGCATCCAGAACTTTCTCCTACAGTGCCTTGCCTGGGACTACAACTCCCAGGATGCACCAGGTGGAGAAGCTGGCCAATCAGGAAGCACATTCCCCGCCATTACTTTCGGCCCCGCCCCACCTGCAGTCAGAGGTTTTGTGAGAGTTGGCTGGCCAGGTGGGTCTAGACAGGGTTGGTTTGTGGACAAAACGAGGTTACTGGGTCTGAAAAAAATCCTAATCAGGTTTGGGGAGGGGGCAGGCGGAGGCTGTTGAAATTTCCAGGCTGCTTCAGACTCCGTCGGCAGCGTCCGAGTGGGCAGGCCCTAAGGGCCTGAGGCTCCTCACTGCCATGGGTTGGATCTAGAAGAAACTGATGGTTGGGTGGATCCAGGCAGTGCGGGTGGTCGTCCCAAGGCCAGGGTCACGCCGGGCGCATTGTACATGCTACTGGTCTGGTTTGGGAGCAGAGGGGTTGTGGAAGCTTCGAGGGGGCTATCTTCAGTCACCAAGTGCCGGCTGGGCAGGCCAGCGGCACCCGGGGACTCCTCGCGGGTGGAGGTTGGGCTGAGGAGGAGGGGGTGGCCTTTAGAACAAACGCTCTAGGGATGATAATCCCTCCTCAGGTTGAGGGCCAGAACGAACTGTGCCTCCAGGCCTCCTGGTTGAAGGTTAGCGCCTTAGTTGCGTTAGTGTCTACAGTATCTTGGCCTCTTAGTCCACCATTTCCTCTGTCCCTAGAGCCTGCTCACCACTTGTCACTCCTGGGGAATGCCCTTTGACCGGCCTCTCCTTTTTCTGACCAATGGCCTAACCCAGCTCTCCAGTCCAGTGGGGTCCAGCCCCAGCTCTGCCCCTGACCCCACCCATCCAGGGGCACTCAAGGACGGTGGGAAACCCGACCGTGCTGGGGGGGCGGGGGGCGGTCAACTTTCTCGGGCATATCTCTATCCACTTAGTTTCTACATGTCTCTTGGTTTTTTAATTTTAATTTTTTTTTTTTTTTTTTACAAACATTCTAAATTAAAAAAATTTGTTTAAATGTTTGTTTATTTTTGAGAGAGCAACAGACAGGGGAGAGGCAGAGAGAGAGAGAGGGAAACAGAATCCAAAGCAGGCTCCAGGCTCTGAGCTGACAGCACAGAGCCCAATGCAGGCTCTAACTCACTGAGGGTGGGATCATGACTTCAGCCGAGGTCGGATGCTTAACCAACTGAGCCACCCAGGCACCCCTATTCTTCATGTTTAAAGTTATTTCATCCTTTCCTTCCCCTTCCCTTCCCTATCTCTCCCTTCCCTTGCTTTCTTTCCCCTTCGTTTCCCTTCCTTTCTTTCCCTTTTCCCTCCTTTCCCTTCCTTCCCTTCATTTCCTTCCCCTTCCCTTCCCCTCCTCTACCCCTTCCTCTTCCCTTCTTTTCCCTCCCTTCCCTCCCTGTCCCCCTCCCCTTCCCGTCATCTTTCTTTTTCCCTCAAACATAAATCTTTTGATTTGCTATACCCAACCAAGTAAGACAACTACCATTCCCTTTTTGGCTTGTAGGGTCTTGTAGGTGGGTGCAAAGTATATTTTATTCGTTGTTTGGAAAACAAAATTTTTATTTCTTTGTAGTGGCTCTGAAGTGAGTGATACAGGATGAATTTCTGGACTCAGGAGAAAGCAGAGGCAAGAAATTGACTTAAAGGTTAGTTTATTTTCATTATCTTGGACAAGCAGCCTGACCCATAATTACTCGCCTTTTACATTGCTGGAGTTGTGTGTGCTAATTGTGGGTTATCATTTCAAGTCTTTTTGAGACATTTCAGTGGCTAACATTAGTTTTTAGTAAACCTGTTTATGTGTTTGTATCTGATGCAATTGGTTAAAAATATGTACTATACATCATTATAACCTGTTGATTTACACATTTCAATTAACCAGGATTTTTTAAAAAAGTGTATTGCCCTGTGTCCCAAAATTAAAAGTGGCCATTTTACCATCTTGTTAGTTTATGAATTATAATTGAATCTTACTTTGAGTTTTACTGTGGACTTTATCCTTCAAAAATAAGTTAGAAAAATACACTGTCTTACATAAACAAAATTAAAGAAGGTTTTATATGACTACTTAATTCTAAGATAGTTTATAAGTGCTGAGGCTTTCTGAACAGGGGACATCTGCATTTCGGTTGTAAGGGTCCCATCATGTTATCTGGTTCCATTAAAGAAGAAACCTTATCCTATGAATCTTTGGAAAGTATAAACAAGTTGATGCATTACTATGTTAGAATTCTCACCATTATATTTGTTCACAATGCTTTCAGTTCTGAAATAACAGATTTTCCTTTTAGAAATACTTGAAAATTTGAGTGTTTTCAAAGTGCACATAAATGCCTCTGATTTATTCATCTTGCTTCTCTTTTAAAATCAGATGTTTAAGAATAATGTTACTGACCATAAGCTAAACATGGAAGCCATAATTAAAAACATTAACATGATTTCTTTGGAGTTGAAGAAGATGCAAGGTAAGTGTGAAACCACCAAATTAAAATGTTTGCATGCCATAGTTATAAAACCAACAGTAGAGCCAAATTGTGCTCCTACAGGGATATAACTGAATTTTGCCTACTAATTAGGATTTCTATAATTTTCAGAAATGCTTACATTGTAATATGAACTAGATCTCTAAAGAAAAATTGTGTTTGAGAATTTTCCTGGGAGTTAGCCGACTTGAATTCCCATCCTTGACACTAACAAGCTTATGCTCTTGTCTAACCTTCTAAATTTACTTCTCTTCCTTCTCTTCAGTAAACTATTGCACGATGGTGTCACATTCTGCAACATTCATTGCCTCCATCCACTAATCCTTTTAAGCCCCTAAGGTTCCTTCCAAATTAAAAATTATGAGTTTGTTTCATTCTGTGAGTTAAGGGTACTTCATTTTACACTTGATCTTAGCCAAAAGGCCGAGAAGCGATTAAGGGTACTTCATTTTAAACAAATTCATAGAGTAGGATTAGACCTTACAGTTCATGATGTTTAGTCATTCACCTCACAGACATTCTCTTATTTTACCCCAGACATGTAGAATTTCCATGATTGAGTATTTTTAGGGACAGTCTATCCCTGACCAAATATTTCCTGTGTTGGAGAACCCCCTATCTCACCAGTTCAGTCTCTTCCTGCTTAGACAGTTCTTCCTTATGGACTAGCTGAAATCTATTCCCCTCTTCCTTCTCCTGGAAGGGGACCTTCCCCTGGTCCTATTTCTAAATGGGAAACTTCAGTAAATATTTAGTTATTCTTCTTATGATAGCTCTTGGATATTTGAAGATAGCTTCTCTGTAACTGACAGTTACAAGGAATTCAGCTACAAACAACAAAACACTTTAATGTGGCTTATACAGTAAGGAAATAAAAGGATCCAAGGTAGGGTAGCCCCAGAATTAATTCAGAATTTAAAAAAAAATTTTTTTTTTAATGTTTACTTATTTTTGAGACAGAGAGAGACAGAGCATGAACGGGGGAGGGTCAGAGAGAGAGGGAGACACAGAATCTGAAACAGGCTCCAGGCTCTAAGCCATCAGCACAGAGCCCGACACGGGGCTCAAACTCACAGACCGTGAGATCATGACCTGAGCCAAAGTCAGACGCTTAACCGACTGAGCCACCCAGGCGCCCCAATGTTTATTTATTTTTGAGACAGAGAGAGACAGAGCATGAATGGGGGGAGGGTCAGAGAGAGAGGGAGACACAGAATTGGAAGCAGGCTCCAGGCTCTGAGCTGTCAGCACAGAGCCCGATGCGGGGCTCGAACTCGTGAACCACGAGATCATGACCTGAGCCGAAGTCAGACGCTTAACCAACTGAGCCACCCAGGCACCCTTCAGATCACTCTTTGGTTGTCTTTGCTTCATTCATCATCTCTCGAAACCAATCTCAATGATACAGCAAGAATTTTCTTTCTAAAATGTGACTCATTAGCTCACTCTTGCCCCACAATAAAGTCCAGACCTCCTAGAATGGACTATAAGACCTCTTGAGATCAGGCCCCTGCCTACCTTTACAGTATCTTATCATTCTTTTATCCCAGCACACTGTGCTATGGCCATACTGAACTATTTGCACATCTACATAGTTCCTCTTTTTTCGTGTCTGTATCTTAACAGATGCATCTTCTGAAATGCCCACTGCTCTACTCCCTCCTTCACCCCACCAGGTTAACTGCTACTTATTAGTCAAGGTTACTTACATTGGAAAAACTTTTTTAAGCAAGCGTGTTATCTCTTATCTTTTCATATTACCTGTCACACTGTGTTATAATTGCATGTTTACTTACTTTTCCTGTCCCTGCTCAACAGTAAGCTCCTTAAGGGTATTCCTGGCAATTAACACAGTGCCTTGATATAATAAGTTCTTGGAAATGTTTATTAAATGAATAATCGTTTTCTGGATGCTTGCCCCCATTTAAAACAGAGAAGCTTTAGGGGCACCTAAGTGGCTCGGTGGGTTGATTATTAGACTTCGGCTCAGGTCATGATCTCACAGCTCGTGAGTTTGAGCCCCGCGTTGGGCTCTGTGCTGACAGCTCGGAGCCTGGAGCCTGTTTCAGACTCTCTGTCTCCCTCTCTCTCTGCCCCTCCCCCACTAGTGCCATGTCTCTCTCTGTCCCTCAAAAATAAACATTAAAAAAATGTTTTAAACAAAATCTTTAGATTTCTCTCCAACTTGATTATCTAACTGTTCTACTTTGGGGATTATTCTTTTGTGAAGTAAAATAGAACTAGTAAATATGATGGTTGTGTTCCTGAGAAGCTGTGGGGTAGGTCAGGCAGTTAGGATATGGGGACTTGCAGAGCTAAAGTACTTCTGGGCGGACTTCTGGTAAACGTGGAAGATTAAATGAACAACATTCCTTTCAGCCACACTTCCTTCTCTAAATAATAATGTCAGTAGCTGACACATAACATTTATTATAATCCAGATACTTTTCCAAGAGCCCTGTATAAACAGATTCAATTGTCGTTACAACCTTGTGAGGTAGGAATTCTACCATTGGCATTTATGGCTACAGAAACAGGTAGAGAAGTTAACTAACTTTCCCAAGGTCACACAACTAGTCACTAGTACACTTGACATTTAAATTTAAAGTGATTTTAAAGAGACAAAAATCAACAAGGAAAAGAGCTCTCAAAAAAAGTTAATAGTGAAATAGAAAGCAAGTTGAGGTAAACAGAAAAGTCTGAACGCAAATGTCCAAAAATTTGAACTGTGAGCTGGGTAAAGCCAACGAACGACCCCAAAGACTCAATACATGGTGGCACCAGAATCCTCTGGAAGTAGGGGTAGAGGTGGAGCTAAGGACAGGAAGGCTGGTTAAATGTTTAAGAAGTTTTAGACCCCTAAGTTCTCTTCCCTTCTCTGCATAACTAGGCAACTGTTCCTTCTCTAGGACAGAAAACTTGAGGCTTATTCCCTAAGAGGCTCTGTGGCCTGGAGCCACTAGCCACAAGTTGAAGGAAAGAGTATTATACTGGAAACAAGGGTATTAGGACAAAGTTTACATATTGAATTATAAGACCCTCTAGCTTTCTTTTCCCACTTGGCTACAAAACCTTGGCAGCCAGATTTATGCCTTCAAGCAGATTTTTCTTTCAGGAATTTGACCAGTCTAAGAGAAAAACAAACAAACAAACAAACAAACAGAAAAAACAACTAAAGGTACTGATAGCAGAAGTTCCCCCCAACAAAATACCCAGCCAGCTCACCTCCCAGTAGAGCCTACCATAGGCACAGAGTTTCCAGTAGTCTTTAGTACCATAGTCTTAAGTATGAGCAGATAGCTCTGATGGAATAGATACTTAATGGAAGCATCTAATATGAAAAGCAGAGACAAAGTCAGTACCTAGATTCAGTCAATGAGGAAGACACAGAAATCATGAAATGAGATGAAAACTCCCAAGAAACTGTCAATAGCTAAAGGGAAGTAAGAAAAGATGCTATGTCCATGAAACAGGAACATGATCCTAGGAAAAATAGTTTAGAGAAGGGAATTCTTGGAAATTAAAAGTGTGACAGTAGAAATAAATTCTGTAGAAGGGCTTAAAGATAAAATGAAGACAATCCCCTAGAGTGTAGAGCAAAACAATTAGAGATGGAAAGTTATAGGGAGAAAAAATGATAAGATCAGTCAAGGAAGTTCAACATTCAGTAGATAGCAGTGTTAGAAAGGAAGAACACAGACAGTGCATGGGGAGGAATTCATTAAAGAAATAATCTGAGAAAAATGTAAAAAGCTGAAGGAGAGGAGTTTCTATAATGAAAGAGCCCAACACAGTGGTTGAAAGTAGACCCCCAAGGTACAATACTATGAAATTTTGTTCTGGAAAAACAGATCCTTGAAGTTTCTAAAGAGAAACAATGATTAAGAACTAAAATCATGAAAATTCTCACAGCAACACTGGAAGCTAGAAGAAAATGTGGCAAGGCCTTTGAAAATCTGAAGAAACATGATTTCCAATCTAGATTTCCATAGTCACTATTAAGCATTGGTGTAGAGAAAGAAATTTTCACACATAAGTTTACCGCCTTCAGGAAGTTACTGAGGTCCTATTCCATCCAACAAGGTAGCAGACCAAAAAGAGAAAGAAACGAAATTCTGGAAAAAGGATACTCCACACGTGGGAGGGGTGAAAAGAATCTCTGGGATAGTGGTGAACGGAGTTGAGCAGTCCAAGAGAACAGTCAGTCCAGACCAGAGTGGATCAGAAGGCTCTAGGAGAAGATAGACTTTTCAACAGTTGGACAGCTAAGGCATCTGACTATACCAAAAGGAGATCTGCACAAATATATTTGGAATATATTTATGATAATTAAGTAATGAAAAAAAATTAACCGTGATTGGGTGGTACCATGCAAGAAGGGAAATGTACTGCAAAGTTCAGCTGTGAAGCATATTTATATAATCAAAAATTTTTAACCTTTAAATATTGAGCTAGCAAAAATTGTATTCTTAAGTACTCTCTAGGGGAGTGGGGGTGAGTGAAAAGAGCTGTATCTTAATCTTCTGTAGTCAGAAGCAGATAGATAATACCTACAATTGAAAAAATAAAATATACATGTCATTTAGAGATACAGAGGCAAATACCAACCTGCCCTCAAACAAAGCCAGAAGACACTAAATACAGACATATACAACAACAAAGCAAGAAAAGCAATATAAGCAGGAAGAAAAGTTAAAAGTAGTTGCCTCTTGGAGATACAAACTATTTTTTGTAACATGCCTTATAGATCTATTTGATTCTGTATACATATATAACATAAAAATAGTAAGTTTAAAAAAAAGCATAAATCAAATGTGTATAACTCAAGTTGCAGTTTAGTAAGATAGTGTACAAGTTGAACTAAAGAGCCTGCTAGCTAATTTTTATGTCATGCTTATTTTATAGTACATAAATTTGACTTTGTCATAATGGGGCATAGTTAATTGTGGTCCGATCAATAATCACTTAGGAGAAAACTTAAGAATGAGAAATAGCTACTATAAGTAATAATAGGGGTCCCTGGCGGGCTCAGTCAATAGACCATGCAACTCTTGATCTTGGGGTTGTGGGTCTGAGCCCCATGTTAGGCGTAGAGATTACTTAAAATCTTTAAAAAGAAAGTCATAATAGTTGTCTCTGATGTATGTGCTCCAAGATAGTATCTTCTATTATTTTGTTTTACACAGAGCTCTCCCAGTTGCTGCTTTGTGACCTT
This sequence comes from Neofelis nebulosa, assembly GCF_028018385.1. Taxonomy (NCBI): domain Eukaryota; kingdom Metazoa; phylum Chordata; class Mammalia; order Carnivora; family Felidae; genus Neofelis; species Neofelis nebulosa. The sequence continues at coordinate 61,031,483 of NC_080782.1, forward strand.
ACTTTACATTTTAATCATCCTCTGAAGACAGATGACTTAGAGGAAACAGAAGGAAAACCGCCCCTCTTTGATGAATCTAAAATATCAGATGTGTCCTTTGCTTCTAACAGCTTTTCTGTCTGATTTCTTTTTGTTTGTTGTGAATTTATAACTGTATTTATTGTGGACTTAACACATATTTGGGAGAATTAAGTTTACTAATATATTTAATATGATAAAAAACAAAATAAAAATATGAATTGTAAATAATCACTTAATATTCTTGAAGGCTGTTTTATTGTTTTAATGCTTCAAGGAATGGCTATTTCACTAGTGACAAGAATATAACATAGGAAATTGGCCATGGGGCATTTCTTATCCTTTATTTTATGCTTGAATTTGGCTCATTTTGAAAGAGAGTTAACCAAAATTGTAAGCAGATGGAAATAGAGTTTGTATTAATCAGATCTCTCCTGGTGACAAATGCCAAAAACAACTCAGGCTAACTGAAGCATTTATTGGGTCATGTGGTTTGGAAGTCCACATGGTTGAAATAGATTTCAGGGACTCTACTAATTTACCGCGTGTCTGTAGCCTGGTTCTAGTTCTATGCATTGACCTCATCCTCTTCTGTTATAGGCTGGTCTACATATGGCAGGGAGAAGAGGGTAGAGGCATGGCAGCCGACATGATTCACTACCAAATCGTTGCTTTGAAGTCTACTACCTCCTTCATTGTAGAGATTTTCAAGCATAAAGGATAGCATACCATAAAGCATGACACAGGGTCAGCTCCCAGTGTCTGCTATCCTCACCACCCAGCTCCTTGTTTAACATAGAATAGGCACTAAATAAATGCTTGTTGAAATCCTCTTGAGTAAACTTGTAAATGAATGCAGATTTTTCAGCTTTAGAACTCCCAAGCTGCAGATCCTAAACTGAGAACTCCCAGTTTGTAAGGATGAAACTTGATGAAGAAACATTATCATCATCATACTTATCTTAGCAAACCATCAGTTTTACCCACGTGACTTCCAAGCCCCCTTATGTTCTATTAATTAGCTTCTGAAAATGAACATGCAGGATACCTTTTGCCACTTGAAAACTTGTAGATGAAGCAGAGAAGGCGAGAATTTTTGTTGTTAATAAAAGTTATGGAATAATAATCAAGGCCCCAAAGGGGAAAACTTGAAGAACAACCGAGTGCCTGGTTTTTGTTGTGCTAAACACCTACTACTGTGTGTTAAGTGAGATATGTAAGCTGAAGCCAAGAGCTGAATTGCTTCAAAGGATTTATAAAGCCTTTTTAGGAAGGATGATGAGAAGGGCTTTATGGTAGAGTTGTCAGGGGATAAAAGAGATAGAAGAAAGGCCTCTAATAGGAAAGTCTGATCACATTTTTCTGTGTATATGCATTGCTCTTTCATCTTTGCAGTAAGACTTTGGTAAAATCCGCATCACTTGAAAATGCTTTTGGAGTTGTGGGAGGTGCAGGGGTGGTGGGGTGTGTCGGTATATGATGAACTTACATCAGATCTATTTGACACCCAAGCCTCATCTCTAAATGTAAAATGATTTCTTCTGGTATTTGTAGCTTAAGTTTTCTTTAAAACTAAAATGCAAGAGCAGGGCCTAAACAGAGTTAATAGTTTTAGGGACACAGAAGTAAAGCAAAAGGTAAATTCATTTTAATCCTAGGAAGTTATCCTATCATACATTTACCTTTTCATAAAAAAGTACACAAAAATCCCCCCAGCAAAATACACCAAATAAGAAAGAATGAAATAGTTTGAAGCCTCTTAAATTATTGCTGCCGAGAAAGTGAATGTTAGAAATTTTCAAATTATATATATAAAACCCATGATTGCCTCCGACTAACAAAGGTTTGGCTATAAAAAAAATCAGTTTTATGTGATACCAAAAACTATTTGTTGCAGTGTTTTTAAACTTGCTCCAAATTATTTCTGTCACCGTGTAAACTACTGTACTTCGAAACGGGTATTCCAAAATACACATGCTTTAAATGAGTTATTACAGGCCCCTACTAGACTTCAAGTGTGAACATCATGCACTTCACAAACATTGAAGAAGAATAAATAAATTAGGAGATATTTGACAGTCTTCATTTCAAACACTTTTTTATGCGAAAGGTCAAAACGCTGTGTTCACGTTGAGGGGTTCGATCCAGCCCTAAGTGTTGGTCCCTTCAGCAAGGTTGACTGATCTTCCCCTGATGGCAGCATAGCCAGGAGGAAGCTTCCTTGTCGGCTTGGCTAACTTGCTAGGGATAACCTGCAGAATGCGTTAACGTGCACTGGTATCTGGAGCCTCGGTTTTTCCCGTCAATGAGCAGAAGTGGCATTTTCCTGAAGTAGTCGATGATATCTGACACAGACAAAAAGTCCTAAAAATTCAAATAAGGAGATAAGTCAACGTTGGAATGAGTAGAGAAGCCAAGCATTTGAATTTCACTCTCAGTTTGTTTTTTTTTTTTATCTGCATAAGATCCTACCTCTTCAGTTATGAGGATGGCGAGGAAAAATATGTAAAATTTGGCAAATATTTTCATGATTTCTCTACAGAACTTTGAAAAAATAATTTTTCAACATCCAACAAATTATGGATAAAAGACAATGTAAATATTTGTGTGCATGTATATATGTATTTTAACTTCATGGGGGTCATAAATATATAGGAGGTCTAACTGTGATACCTTTGCCTTAGAATTGCTCTGTTTGTGTTTTTGATTTTGGTTTCTGTATCCCTACTTCACTCTCAATCACTAATCCCACTATAGTGGGAGGAGCTATAAGGAATCAGGAGGGCAGATAGTGTCCGGGTGTCTGGAGGTGATAACCTGTAGCATTGCACAATGGTTCCTACATGATCTCTCTGCTGTGCCTTCACTGTCATCTCTATACTCCCCAGTCTTCACACCCATTGCCTTTATCACGTTATCCCTGATGGCCAGGCTGGAATACAACCCATCGAGCCTCCTAGACATGGGTCAGAATCACATCGGGTCCCCAGACAGGATTATGCGCTTCCTCCAAGACCACTCTGCTGGATGCCGCCTTCCAGGGCTGCGGCCTGTGGTGAGCACTTCTGTTTTTCCACACCAGACCGACAAATTCTGGAGGGCAGACATCTATCTCTCTGCTTCTACAGCAGCGATGCAGCTCTAGCCACACTGAACTAGTGATTGAACATTTGACCAGAATCATATGTTTTTTTCCACTCATTTACATGATCATAACTTTGGAGTAGAGTCTAAGGGCTAGCTGTTTTTCATTCTGGAAATGTTTGATTCGACTGATCCTCCTCTTGGACCTTTGAACTTAAAGAACATGTTTGGGGCTTACGTTTAGCTGTTAGCTTCCTTGCAGAAGCAGTTTTTTTTGATTACCATCCAAAAAGTAATTAGCATAAACATTGACCAAACAGAGGAAAATTTCTTTCAAGTGAGAAATGACCCAAGTATTGAAATAATCACCACAACAAGAATTCCATTTTTTTAACTCTTTTCCAGATGTCAATTTTAAAATACAGCCTTGTAAATACGCTGCAATCTTACATTAAAATTATGTTACAGAGGTGAATGAAAGAGGGGGCTTATCTCTGATACCATCTAACTGTATATTTTTTTAATTTGAATGTTAATTTTTTTAATTTTAAAACTTACACATGTGATTTTAGACTAGTTGGAATAGAAGATATAAGAAAGACTCCATGGTAGGGGTAGCTGTTGTTACTTTGTTTTATTTCCTTCCAGTAAAGGAAGGGCTTCACCAATGTGATTTAACTCTGTAAAGTTGCGGGAGAGTATGAATCCCCAAAGAATGTTACAGCAAGTTTCCATAGCGGTAGGTATGCAGAATAGCATAAACAACGATTTGGGTACATTTTACAACTGAAATTCCTTACCTCTTTACCTCGGAGTCCAGTTCCCAACAAGTAAACTTGGCTTTCCTCTTGGTAACGGATCTGGATGTTGTAAACTTTATCTTTGTACAACACCATGAGGACATACGGATTGGTTATTGTTTTTTTAGAGCTGTCTCTAACGAGAAAAGTGCCATCCTAAAAGAATAAATTCTTATTATTACGTGAGCAATACATGGCAATACTTCTGTTGCCTGTAAGAGCAGTAGACAAGACTCGAGAGATCTGGAAACTTACCAGTTGCCAAGACAGTGAACATTTAGTGCCCTGAACCGTTACAGCCCCATGTGTCACAGATTTCTTGGTTGTCAAGAGGCAGCAAAGATAGTATCAGAGAAATTTCCAAATTCCAAAGAGACTTTTTGAAGTCTCTTGATAAAAAAGTCGCTTTTTTTTTTCAGTTATAAAACAAATTATAGGCGGTTGAGTGGACAAAGGGCCAGACAAAATAAGGACTTTATTGGTTAACTAAAGATTTATCTTCCTACTCCTGGGAACTAATTCCCTAACCCTTACTTTCCACAGCCAAAGTCAGAAAACACCCAAATGCCTATGACATTCATCCATTTTAAAACCTCGTGATCTCCACATAAAATGTTCACCATTAAATATCTGAACATAAACAAATGTGAACTGTCTTGTGTTATCACCTTTTTTTCTTATTTACTGCAATAGTGTGATTTGTCCTGTACTTTAAAGTGTCATTCCATAAATTATTGTACATAATACTAATACTGTAAAGATCTAATATTAAAATAGGATTAATTAGTAAGGCAGTGTTTAAACCACTCCCTGCTTTGTATACTGAATCATGATGGCTTTAAAGAGCCTTCAATCTGCAATAATGGCTTTCCTTTGTTCTTCTTATTCCAGTTGAGTAAATTCCATTCAGAATATCTTCTGTTCAACAAATACACCTGTGGACCAGTGATTCACAGCCTAGAATTTAGAATTTAGAGTTTTGGAGACCCAGAACCCACACAAAATGCCTGACTAAATAAATCAGAATCTCTCCAGGTGAAATCCAGGAATCAGAATGTTTAAAGTTTCTCAGGTGACTTAAATGTGCAGCGAAGATTGAGAACTATTCTTACAGACTCAAGATGTGAGAGATGAAGGATCTTTGCTCTTCTTTCTCTGATAAATAGATTTAAGGTTAAGATTCGGTGCCAGATCACAGGAAATCTGGTTAAGAACAGCTAGAAATTTCTAGGGAAAAGGGCAAAAACTTGCTGCTGCCTGTCTCCATAATGGATTCCTTCACATCAATGTGGATGGCAGTTGTATATTAAAAAACGAAGATGCTAACGGTAAGATGTTAGAAGTTTGGGGAAAAGGGCCTCCTTTTGATAAGGTATGCTTCCTGTGACAAGACAGATGCTTTTTGTTAATAGAAGCTCCTTGGATTCTGCCAGCCGAATGACTGCCTTAATTTAGATTTTTCCCAGATCCTGGGAATCATTGCTATGGATGCTGGTGGGTGTAAATCTGCTACTAATGGGTCCCCTTGGTATAACAGCATGAATATCACCTAGCAGAATTCCTAGCCCATAATTGGTGCTCAATAAAAGACAGCTCCTTTTTTCTCCTCCCATTAATATTTATAACTACTTAAAAATAAACTTTGGCACAGTACCTGGTTTATCTTTCTAAGAGCAGCTTCCGCCTCTGGTCGGGTAATATAAGAAACGTACCACTCTTCATTTAATGAGTTCTGAAAATGTAAATTTTTAAAAACTGAATAAATTTTGCAGTTATATGTGTAAGCGAAAAGAAAAGCCTCCAAGTAATCATTTTCATAAATCACCACCTCAATTCCATGAGCTTTGAAACATTTGCTTTCTTAATTTGAATATAGAATCACTTAGGTGGGGCTAAATAGAAGATATTTTGCATGAACTGCTTTTTATCATGGTTGTAAAGGTAGTTGTGAATAAGCATTCCGTATATAATGGAACCTTTAATCAGGAAAGATAGAGATGTATAATTTCTTCAGTTTACTATAGTATATTTAATAAAAAATTGGGGTTAATGAGCAGTTAAGTGACTTACTCAAGGTCATAAACTAGAAGACAAATGAAGAATAGGATTATTTTTCTCGTTAAATACAAAGCACACATTTGCTATTGGAAGAGCCTGGAAAAATACCAAGGAGAAAGAACATATTTTTCATTTGGATCCTCCCCTTTAATTTTTTTTTTTCCACTAAAAAAAAATTAAAGGTAATGTAAATAATAATAAAAATACAAAGGAGTATACAATGGGAGCTTCGGTTATTTGCTGGGGAAAAAATAAAATAACACGAAAATGTGCTTTATTACCTCTTCTTCCCCAGGAGACCGTGGTCGAGGTTTGTTTGGAACTGGTAAGGAAAAGTTTCTGCTTTCAGTTCTGGGAGGTGGTCTATTGCCAAGGCCTTCAAAAGTATAACATTTTGAAAGTTAATTTGCTGTAAGCTATTTTTCATTTTCTGTCATCACACATTTTCCCCCTAAAATGCCCTTGCAATTGTTCCCAGCACTTTAGAAACAGTTTAAAAAGCCATAGCTTCAAAAATAATTTTCACCTGTTCAAAACCACAAGGGAAGGGGGCCTGGGTGGCTCAGTCGGTTAAGCGTCCCACTTTAGCTCAGGTCATGATCTCACAGTTGGTGAGTTCCAGCCCCACACTGGGCTCTGTGCTGACAGCTCAGAGCCTGGAGCCTGCTTCAGATTCTGTGTCTCCCTCTCTCTCAGCCCTTTCCCCCGCTCGCACTCTCTCAAAAATAATAAATAAACCTTAAAAACACACACACACAAGGGCTGTTGGCTGTGCAGGCATTGTTCTGTAGACATACCAGTGAAACTTTGAGAACAGTTCCACAAATGTGAGTGATTTCTTACATGGGAATGTTACATAATATAAAATAATTAGTCCATTAATGAAAAAGTCACCGTAATTTAAATGTAATCATCACATTTTTCAGATTTTACAGACTCCAGCAATCCAGAAGGGGTTCCCAACCACTGATAGGATGACAGTGCAGTAATAAAGATGATTATGTTCTCATTGTTTACACAAAAAGAAATGTAAATTACCTAAGACAAAGTGAAATTACCTTGAAAATACTGTCAGTTTCTAGAACCAGTTTGCTACCTACTGTTCTTTACTGAATTTTCTAAAGAGGTAGAAGTGTTCAGCTCTCACAGAAGCCCTTACCAACTACCTGATCAATGAGGAAGTCTTTGTTAGGCACCTGTAAACTTCCCTAACATGGTATTTTCTCGTTTACAGTTCCCCGAAACTTTCTGAGGGTGTTTCCTAAACTCAGGAAAGGTTTGATTGTGTTGATTTGTAATTGCCAAGGCTGTTTTCTATATGCCAGGACAGCTGTTAAGAACTGAAAAATTGTGTGAGCCGAATGTTCTCTGAATTATTCATGTGTCATTCATTCATTTATTCAACGAATATTTTTTCAGCACTATGCTGCCCAGGCCTTGAGTAAGGCACCCGTGGACCCTTCCTTTAATCTTCACAGCAACACCGCAAGATGGGTATTCCCTTCTTTTTGAGTATGAGGAAACAGAGAGTCTGAATGAATCGTGTGCTCCTAGCGGCAGAGTCAGGACTTCAACCCGTGATTCCCAAACATTACTGGGCATAAGAATCCCAGGGAGAATTTGAACCACCCAGTCTGCATTTGACAAGCACTCCAAGTGGTTCTGCAGTGGGGTTGTTCTGCCATCCACAATATGCCTGCCCGGGTTGCTGAGCGAGGAGAATTACATGGGAAGGGCTGAAGTGCCCTGAGCCATGCTGGCATAATTGTTTACCATGGCGTTCATTGCCTCCTTCTAAATAAGCAGATCAGATGGCCCTGAACTGTTGATCTTCCTTCTTAAGTCTCCCATGGCCTAAACAGATTTTCCCTATCCCCACCTTCGCAGTCCAACATGGCAGGGGCTTTTATACTGTGTATTGAATGAATGCAACCTAACTGTATAGTTAACAAATATAACCAAAGCCTATCCTGCATGGAATTATTCTCTTCTACTTCTGCATTTGCAGGTCAGCACCATAAAGTCATATTTGCAGCAGACAATATACTACTTTTTATTGCATCCACACACTGCCCTTACTGTTGAGATCTTCAAGGGAGCTGGAGTGGGTTTTTGGCTAATACACAGACCATTCTTTATCTTTCTAACACTGGAGCAACCAATGGAGAAGACTGAGAACCAGGTGTCCTACCTGTCTTAGGGGAAAAAGGATCAATTTTGATTAAGGTAAGCATTCCTCTCCAGATCATATTACTATATTATTTTATCAAGAATCCCCAACACCAACCCTAAAACTGGGTGTCTGTGGAACTTACTTTGAGAGACACGGCTATAAGTGAAGTGTCTGAACCTTAGATGCCTGCAGAAGCCAAGCAAGTAACACAATGTGGGTTCGCAAAACGCAGTGAGTTGTGGACACTATGGAAAACTGAGAGACGTGAGGGCAACGGCAGAAACCACATAGTAGTCACTATACCCTCAAATGCTTAGGAAGCATTAAAAACATAATGGATTTCATTGGTGTCAGCAATAGGATCTCACACATATATGGGATAATGTATTCAACTGAATGTAATAGATGTGCTCCTAAAAAAAGTCTTCACTCTTGAGCAATGATTCAAGTACTAATATGCTTTTCTATTTATAACACACACCCGTGTTCTAGAATGTATGTGTACTATGACCAAAAAAGGGGGGGAGGGTTGTTCCTCACAGCAGTTAAAAAATTTTCAAGTCAACCTTTATGGGGGCACCTGGGTGGCTCAGTCACTTAAGCATCAGACTTCAGCTCCAACTCATGATCTCACAGTTCATGAGTTCAAGCCCCATGCCAGACTCGGTGCTGACGGCTCAGAGCCTGGAGCCTGCTTTGGACCCTGTGTCTCCCATCGCTCTCTGCCCCTCCCTCCCTCCTTTTCTCTCTCTCTTTCAAAAATAAACATAATTTTTTTAAGTCAACCTTTAAAAATCAGGTAATTTCATATTAAAAGCCACACTTCCAGTATTTCTTGAAAAAATAATCAGAAAATCTGGCAACGCTAGGCAAGTTTCCTGGAATGAAGAAAATCTATTTACTAGAGCTGGGTAACTTTCCACAGTCATTTGACACTCGGTCATTCAAGAAACATTTTTAGAAGTCACTAGCATGTGCCAATCACTTGCAAGTCCCTAAGGCTAAAACAGAAACACAGTCTAGTCCTACCTTGTAGGCCTTTGCTGCTACTCAAAGTGGTCCATGGACCAACAGTATCAACATCACGAGAAGTTGCTAGAAATGCAGAATCTCCTACCCTACCCCAGATCCACTGAATTAGAATCTACGTTTTAACATGATTTTCAAGTCATCTGTATTCATACTGAAGTTTCAGAGCACTGTCAGCAAAACTTGTCATGGACACCAGAGAAGGTATTATTCACAATGCAGGTCCTCATCCAGACTTAATGAATCAGAATCTTGGGGGGGGGGGGGGGGCGGGGTTGTATTCTCATAATCTGCATTTTAAACACAGTCCTCAACACAACTCAAGGGTGGACTCATTATAGAAACCTAAAACTACAGAGCAAGCCAAGCACTACCCTGAGCACCATGTAAAAAGAGCAGGGAGGAAAACCTCTATGTGGGAAGATGAAGGCCAAGGCTGCCTTTCTGAGGTGGGGTGTGTGTGTGTGTGTGTGTGTGTGTGTGTGTGTAGCATCCTCGCATTCCAACAGCCCTTGGCACACCACAGAAACTGAATTAAGTACTGAGTGAGAAAACAGATTTTCCAGCTTTTAGGAAATAACTGAACCTTTGCCCAAAGGCTTTGGGACAGGTTAGGAATCCAGTCATGGAGGCATGTTGCCTGGAGTAGGTCACTAGAGCCCAGAGTACAAACCTTGAGAGAAGTATGGCGGCAGGGAGGCGCTCTGCGGAAAACCACTGTTACTGCGGAGACAGAAAAGAACTGAATTGAGTTGCGCTGGGCTGAAGAGGCTGTTGGGGAAGGTGGGTTAGAGAAACCCGCCGACAATGCTGCTTCCTTCATGACTACGGCCAGTTCTCCCTGTAGCTGCGGCAGCTGAGCAAAGAGGAGGGGCTGGTGGGGCACATCTCACTACTACCCCAAATTCTAACAGACTCCACCAGCCAAAACAACATAACCTGTAAAGGGTATTGGAAAGTTGTTTTTAAACTTGGCTGTTGTTTTTAAAGTTGGGTGCCTGGGTGGCTCAGCTGGTTGAGTGTCCGATTTCAGCTCAGGTCATGATCTCACAGTTCGTGGGCCCTGAGAAACACTGTTGCTATTGAGAAAGTGGGCCTGTGGGGACAGAGCCTGTGCAGTGAATTCGCACATCAGCTAGGTCCTTGCATCCACAATCTGGATGAACTCCAAGCACCTAAATTAATTGGGTTTCTCGAGTGTTCGTTTTAATTCACCAAGTGAAAACATTCCCTTGAAACCCTGCTCAAGGATCCATTCTGCCTCGGTGACCATGGGGCAGTCAATTCTGTATCCAACCCCAAGCTCAGAGACTCCAAGAATAGCAGTGGATTAACATGTGTGGGTCCTTATGCTCAGTTTGATTTTGTTCCTGAAGACCCAAAATGTTCTGGCCTGACTACCACTGGCTCATTTCTTTCTTTCCCAACCCACCAGACATTAGTTCTTTTGAGTGGACCTGGGGGTGATGTTAAGTTAGCACTGAATGACGTTACCACAGACCTTTCGGAGAATGCTCCAGGCATGTGAGGTGATGGGAGGGTGTGCTTGGGCGATAGCTTGGCAGATCTGGAAGGAAAAGTATTGGAGCTCATGGAGAGCATTGTGGGCTGAGGCAAAGGTCTTTGATGCACTGTGGGGGAAAAGGAAAAATAAAACAGCTTGTCAGCATCCAGGTGTCACAGGAACATTCCAGAACTGCTCCCAAGTTAGAAACCGCTAGTCCACAGAGAGATAGAAAAATCCAAAAGATCCAACATAATTAGGAAGTGGTACAATGGAATCCCAACCCCAGGACTTTTCTAGATGACTTACTACCTTAGAATGCATTAAAATGTTGCCATTCTATATCATTCTCTATAATATGCATTTATTTTATTTTTTCATTTGTGAAACACTACCTTGGCAGAAAATTGTCAGTTGGAAACCATATGAATTTCAGAAATGATTCACAAGTTTTGTTTTATGTAAGCCAAATTTTATGCTATCTCATTTATCTGCAGTTAGTGATCCTTTCCTGTGTTAGAAGGCATAAATATTAGCAATTTTTCTATCAAGCCATATATGCAATTTTTAATTTTGCTGTACTATTAAGTCATGTGCACCATTACTTATGAAAGTAACAGTTCTCTTTGGGAACCCAGACAATTCCATTTTGTTATAGTTATGCTGTATACCAACTGATCTATGTCTACTTAACACAAATTTAACAATTATAATTATGTCTATGGGGCTTCTGTACTAAATAATTCCATGTGAATTCTGGGCAGAAAAATGAAGGAATGAGTTTTAAGTTATAAGAAGGCTTTTCTGAACATACCGTCATCTTCATCCTGGTAAAGGGGAAAAAAAAAAAAGGTATTAATCTATCATCAAAACACAATTCCTAAAAGAACTGCATTTCTCAATCACATAAATGTCTCTGTTTCTTTCTTTAGTAGTTGTATGACTCCATAATATATTGTGGAGAACAGTAGAATTTGCTAAGTGGTTCATAATTTCTTAATACAAACAATCATTAAGGACACTCTAATCTGAGACTCTCCTTACACACTTAACACAAAATAGGTTCTGAGGTGCCCGAGAGGGCCTAAAGACACAGTAAGGATGGCAGTATCTACGATGTACCTCAAAGATTTACACACGATATCTCATCCAATTCTCCTAGCAACCCTTTAAAAATTCAGCATCCTCTTTGTACAAATGGAAACGTGGTGCTCAGGAAGGAGTCCTAACTTGCCAAGGGTTACAGAAATGGATTGGACACCTGATATGTCTAACCCAAGGCTCAGCCTTCTTTCGGCCACTCCCCTTAAAAGCAACTCCACCTTGCATATCATGTGGCTTACAAGGCGTGTCTACGTTGCTCAGCCTTTATCTCCAGGCAACCTGCGAAACAGGCAAGAGAGGAGCTATTTGCTAGACTCTCCAGATGAGAAATGATGTTTGGAGAGGTGAAACGATTTTGCCATCGACTAGCAGGCCACACCTGTCAACCTGGACTTGTTTTGCTAGGCCAGCACACTGGAAAAGAAAAACCACCTTATTCAAAGTGTTGTTGCAAGTATTAAGTTGGTTATTACATGTTCCTGGTATATGTGGAGTGGTCAGTAAAAGTTTGCTGTCATGACTCCTACCATTGAGACAAGACAAGAAGGATCACAGCCAGAATCACTCATCCCATTTGGCCAACTGGGAGTCCCAGCAAAGGGCTGCATAATTAAACCCACATGAGCTCAGGGAATGATGAAATCCCTCTTTAACACCGTGGCAACCATATCTTGTTTCTTTCTGCAACTCTCAGATTCTCATGGCATGAGCATCAACCCTTCCCAACCCTGGGACCCTCAGGAATATAAAGTTACCTTCACTTACAATCTTGTCCCCTTTTTGTCCCTTTGTCCCTTGGCTCTGCAACCAAGCTGTTGTCCTTGCTGTCCCCATAGGGTCACCCACCTGCCTTTGCTCAGGACATTCCTGAGGCTGCAATGCATCTCGGCTTTCTCTTAGGATGATTCTATTCTGTGCTCTCCCCATCTTCCAATGACACCATAAATCTCACCTCTAACAAGTCACTTCTACTCCTCAAGCCCCATGGATCACTTTCTTCTCTCCACCTCTGGAGCTTATCCCATGATCACATGCTATTGTGTGGGGGTCTGTTGTGTGTTGTGTGTGGGTCTGCATGTCTCTCATAGCTTAGCACTTTATCCCAACCAGCAGAGTATCTAGCACAGAGCTGCAAGATAGCAGGCACTTGTGGGCTGAGCCCTTGAATAGTGGCAGGGATGTGATCACCTTCAGAGCGCTTATAGCATAGAGGAAATCAGACAGACCTGGATTCCAATCCTGACTACTTACTAGCTGTGCAACTTGTGATGAATATCTCACCCCTTCTGAGCTTCGATTTCCTCATAGTAAAAAAGAAATAATGATTCTTCATAGGGCCGTTAAAGGCAAAACATGTGTGAAGCTGGGATGACCAACTGCCCCAGTCCCTCTGCCCCACCTGAGACCGATGGGGTTTCTGGGACATGAGATTTTCATTGCTAAAACTGGACATAAAACTTCCATTGCTATTTCCCAGGCAAACAGCTCATCATCTAAAAGTCACTAGCTTGCCAACGTGCACTTAGCAGGAATTAAATAATTGGTATTACCTCACTTGTTCAGGTCATGGACTTATTAAAAGGGAAAACAGAGGCCTTGTCAACTTTGCTGTGCGGCCCATACTCTTGGGCACCCCTCCTTTTATCCTTCCTTCCAATCACTGTTACTTTATCTTGTGAATTACCACCTGATGATGGGGCTGCAATGAATCCAACCACCCCAGGAGCTCTTAGAGGAACAAGAGCTAAGCAGTGCAGCACTGTGGGCAGGTGGAAAAGATGGAGACCCCACAGGCACCAGTATTTAAGGGCCTACTGTGCGCAGGCCTTGCTCCCTGTGCTGGGCTTCAATGAAGTCTGAGACGGGCATGGCCCCCACACCCCACAGAGCCTGCACTGATTTTCCCTGTGCCAAGCATTCACCAAATAACATTTTGTACTTACATTCTCTCTTCTGTCGGGTCCCCATCCATGCCTGAAATGAATTAGGGCAAAGAAAAACGACTGAGCATGAAGTTTCAGCGAGCCAGCCTCAGAATACAGATGGTTTCACTTTAATAATGAGAAATCAAACCCACTGAACTGTGATAAAATGAGAAGACAAACCCCCAGCAGAAGAGCAGGGGAGCAGAAGTGGAGGGAAGGTTTGGTGACTCAATGTTCTGTCACTATTGCGAGCTGAGCTAGGCAAACCTTTATTCTTTCAGCTACCGCAGCAAATAATTACATATATATAAAAAAGGTTTAGTCAGCAAACTAACTCTTTAGCAGCTATTAAATTTCACCGAGTAGATGTTTCTCCAAAAGCAAATGAAAACATCTTAGGTAATATTCTCCTTTGCTAATGTTTTAAAACAGCCATCTCAGGGCTCACCCTTCGGTGAAGGGAAAACAGCTGGAAAATGCTAGTGCTTTGGGACTTTTCCCAGATGCACGAGCTAGTCAGACAGATTTGGTGACCGCTGCCTTAGAGCTATGGCAGGCAGCTGTATGCCTGTGCCCACATCATGTTCGCCTCAGAGAGGGGGACGAGAGAAGGAATATATATGTTGATCGTCTCCCATCTGTCAGATGCTTCATATGTCATCATCCCATAAAGCATTTATTTAAAATTTTGATATTTCGTTCATGATTGATATTTTTTACACACATTGCAATTTTTAAAAATATTTCATTAGGGGCACCTGAGTGGCTCAGTTGCTTAAGCGTCTGACTTGATTTCAGCTCAGGTCGTGATCTCACCTTTTGTGAGATCAGCCCCACGCTGGGCTCTGTGCTGATAGTACGGAGTCTGCTCTGGACTCTCTCTCTCTCTCTGCCCCTCCCCCACTTGCGCTTGCTCTCTCTCTCTCTCTCTCTCTCTCTCTTCTCTCTCAAAATAAAGAAACTCAAAAAATATTCCATTAAAATATTAACTTGATAACTGAGGGTTTTTTTGTATTTAAAAAAAAATTTTTTTTTAACGTTTATTTGTTTTCGAGATAGAGACAGAGCATGAACGGGGGAGGGTCAGAGAGAGAGGGAGACACAGAATCTGAAACAGGCTCCAGGCTCTGAGCGGTCAGCACAGAGCCCGACGCGGGGCTCGAACTCACGAGCTGTGAGATCATGACCTGAGCCAAAGTCGTACGCTCAAACGACTGAGCCACCCAGGCGCCCCTGAGGTTTTTTTTTTTACTACCCTCTAGCCCTGACTCTGATTTAATCATCACACTAGCCAAGCAACACCAAGTTTGAATCCTGATGGGAAAAACAGAAGCCTTGGCTATGCCCTTGGTGAGTGGTAAGGTTAGGCCTGACCCCAGATACATTTATGCCATTTGGTACATAGGTCCCAAAAGACTATAGTAAATTTAGAAACATTAGAGCCAACTTCAGTATTCTAACATTATAAAATGTGGTTGAACAGTGGGGAAGACACAGTGACTTAAAAACTTCTCCCAATTATTTCCTGTTTGCTACTGTCTTGAAAAATAAAGTGGAAGGTTCAGTTCCCACATACTGAGATGGAAGGAAAACATGAGCATGGTTTCGGCTGGTTGAGGAGAAGTTCTCCACAAACAGCAGTCATTCCCGTCCTCCTGATGGACCATCTCTCCACTCCTTTCTTTGCTAGATCACTATCATTTGTCTTCAGAGGGACCCGGAACTTTACATCCAGCCTGAAAAGCCAGAATGCCTCAAGCCATAGAAGCCAACAGTCCCCTCCTCGCCAGGAACACCTGTGATGTCCAGTTCCGTTATAGGCTAATACCAGGCAAATTACTGGCATCACCAGTCTGAACGACAAACTCAAGCAACAGAAGACAAGTACCTTGGCACAGGTGGCTTCTTCCCTGGCAGGGGGCTACTTCTGTCATGCCTTTCGGTGGCTGGCGGTAAAGGAGGCTTTTGCATCTTGGGTAAGTGCTCCCCGAGAGGCCTGCAGAGTTGAGAGAAAGGAGGTGTGGGTAAGAAACTGAACTATTTCTACAGCATATACCGTGTACCCTCACATGGATGCAACAAGGCACCTTACCTTCCCACTGGAGCCGAGGGCTGTAAAACAGGAGGGAAGACATGTGAGTGTCCTCAGCACTTCTCAGAACAAAGACAAGATACAAAATAAAAAATGAAGACAAACAAAACAAAATAGGGAGACAGCTTACCTTGTCAGGAAACGCCGGCTTCTTTCCTGTAAGTAACAAATAGCAGGCAGACCTTGAATACTTTATCAGCTAAGCATGAAGTATTAAAACATAGTCTGGGCGGTGGGGGCGGGGGTTCCGGGATGGCTCAGTCAGTTGAGCGTCCAACTTCAGCTCAGGCCGTGATCTCACTGTGTGTGGGTTTGAGCCCCACATTGGGCTCTGCACTGACAGCACGGAGCCTGCTTCAGATTCTCTGTCTCCCTCTCTCTGCCGCTCCCTCCCTCACGCTATCTCTCTCTCTCAGAAATAAACATTAAAACACAGTTTGATGAAACCATAAATACGAGCGCCTGAGGGGGCTGATTGGGTTTAAACACTGAAGAATCATAGACTTTCAACCTGGAAGATCGCGATATAGAACAGCTAATTTTACAGGCTCAGAGAAATTAAGGGACTTGCCCAAGATCACACAGAGTTGTGTACATACAAACAGTATTTTGGATTCTGTGATTCTTTTCAACATTTTATTTTATGTAACCGATGATAAGAAGGATTAATGTCTCTTGGGGATTTTATGCTTCTTTCACTGACTAAATGTGTGTTTTTTTTGTTTGTTTGTTTGTTTGTTTGTTTAGCCTATGTTTATTTCTGTATCTGAAATAAACCTATTTGCCATGGAGGGGTTAATTTTCCTCCAATCCTGTGGTACATTTGACATTATATAAAGTATTACACTTACTTTCTGGAAAAACGTTTAGTTTGGAGAAGAGCATTTCAGGAGAGTCTCCTGGTAGAGTGCAAATCATTTTGTTTTAATTTTGTTGGGTTTTGTTTCTTCCTTTTACTTTTCTCTTGGAAAAGATGGCATGCAGGCTGAAGAAATTCTAGGTGAATCTGAGAACTCTGCATTGCAAAGTTATTCAAAGCAATTTATTTTTTTCTGTCTGAAATCCCTTCGAGTAGATTATGTCCTATGTCTTCAGTGCAATAAAAGTACCATTTAACTGTATTCAACCAGGTCTACCAGCAAATTCTGTATGCCTTGAACAAGTTACTTAAGGTCTTTGAGTCTCAATTTCCTCATCTGTAAAATCAGGATTATAGATCTGAAATGTATAGGTTTGTTGTTAGGAGCAGGTGACAATTTATATGCAGGGTCAGGCACATGATACATGGGTGCTGACAACTGCTAGATAGTTCTTTCTTTCCCTCCCTCCTATACCTCTGCACAGTTAACACCCTATGGTGAATGATGATATGATTTTCACAACTTGAGGTGCAGCCCAAGCCATGAAGAAGTCTTAAGAATCTTGTCCTACTATGAGGAACTCACTGCCCAGGGGTAGGCTGTTTTGGTGGTATAAGAAATGTGTATTATTCATAAAACTTTGCCTTAGGATGAAAACTCAACTTTACAGGGTTACCCAGAAAACCTATATTTATATTTTTAGGCTTAAGTAGATTTTCTTTAAAAAAAAAAATATCTTCTGATTTGTACAGATTCTCTGGGCACTGTCTCTGTTAAGAGTCTCTCTCTCTGTTAAGACTCAGAGCACTGTAAGAGGTTAGTTCTCTCAAAACATCATGAACAAGGAAATAATTCAAGAGTAGGTATGGTCAAGAAAGGGTGTATTTAATTTTTTTTAAAAGAACCTTTTTAAGGGGCGCCTGGGTAGCTTAGTCTGTTAAGCATCCGACTTTGGCTCAGGTCATGACCTCTTGGTTCGAGAGTTTGAGCCCCGCATCGGGCTCTGTGCTGACAGTTCAGATCCTGGAGCGTGCTTTAGATTCTGTGTCTCCCTCTCCCTCTCTGTTCCTCCCCTGCTTGCACTCTGTCTGTCTCTCTCTCAAAAATAAAGATTTAAAAAAAATTTTTTTTAACGTTTATTTATTTTTGAGACAGAGAGAGACAGAGCATGAATGGGGGAAGGGCAGAGAGAGGGGGAGACACAGAATCCGAAACAGGCTCCAGGCTCTGAGCTGTCAGCACAGAGCCCAACGCAGGGCTCAAATTCACAGACTACGAGATCATGATCTGAGCCGAAGTCGGATGCTCAACCGACTGAGCCACCCAGGTGCCCCAATAAATAAAGATTTTTTAAAAAAAATTAAAAAAAAGAATCTTTTTAAAAGATAACCTTTGTTCAGGAGGTGACTCTGAAGGATTTGATGTCAGTATTTCACTCTCCTGACGCTTTGACTTACGGTCGTAAGCACACCTAGAGACTGAAGTTGAATCTCTCTTCCTTTTCACATAATTTGAATAGCCCTGTGCAGCAGACCGCTGTAAACTCAAGTAACCCACACAGTTTCGCATGAGTCATCAGAGCTGTGGCGCAGTTCAGGGAAAAGCAGCAAGCAGGAGCCTCATATCCAAGAACTGAAATTCATTTGTGAACAGAGAGGAACCTTAGGTTACAAAAGTCTAAATGCCTTGCTCAGAGTGCAGGTCAGGAAGGTTGAGTGGGGCTGGGATTTGGGGCTCCTTGTCCCTCAAGGCTTGTAGCTCCTTCCCCAGGACCCCCTACCCATATCAAGGGAAATCCAGGGTCTCCAACTACAGCATGATGCGGTAGAAAAGAGCACCCTGCATTGAAGTCAGAAAGACATAAGTTCAAATCCTGAACCTAGTTATGTAAACTTGGAAAAATTATTCAACCTCTCATCATCTACAAAGCAGGGGTCATAATACACCTCCTTTGTTGGGTTGGTGTGAGGATAATGTAGGTAAATTATTTTTGGTAGGTAAAACACTTGGCCCATAGTAGGTGCTCAATAAATGGCAGCTAAGTTTTAGAATTGAATTGAAAATAGCTTTATTTAGAGGTAGCTGTGATCCAAGAACACTCTAGGTCAATTCTGGAGGAAAAGGACTGTCGGATACCCACAGTTGGATCAATTGCACGTGTACAACAATAAATAATCCTTATGTTTGAATAGCACCTTAGAGTTTTATAAAGCAGTTCCTCCTTACAGAACAGCCACCTGACAAAGAAGAGGACAACTCTGAAAACCTATGGTCCCTGTGGTCAGTAAGCTGCTAGGTAGCAGCCAAGGCAGCTGACAACAGCTCTCCCAGACCTCCTGTCTCTGCCCAGGTCCTCCCCCTGCGCTACGAAGCCCCCTGCACCATCTGTCAGGAGGACAATGAGATATGTGTACACATCACACCCATGAAGAAGCAGGCCTAGCACAGGGCTGACAGCAGGAGCTCTGCAGTCAGTCTGATCTCCACTTGGGTCTCTACCTCCATCACTTGGTGGGTGAGTGATTTGGGAAAGTTAACTCTTTGTGCCTCAGTTGCCCCATCTGTGAAATGAGGACGATTCTAATAGTCCCGCTTTACAGTACCCTTATGATTGCGGGGGGACATGTGTAAATCACGCCGTAAGCACTCTATACATATTGGCCTCTGTTACAATGCATCGAATAGAGTGATACCAACCTAGTGTGAAGGGCTCTCTGTCAAATGGGGCTAATGAACGATCGAGGGGAGGTTTCGTGCTTCTGTCTATGGAAGGAGCAGGGACTGGAAGGGAAAAAGACTGAAGTCAATTAAAAGAAGAAGGCAGTTGGCTGGGGGTGAGGGAACAGGTACTCTGGTGGGCAAGAGAGGAAAGGCCCCTGTACTTACGCTTTGCTGGTTTATGGTTTCTACTTCTGCTAGGCTCTTCGTGGTTGGGCTGGGGTGGGGGGAGTGGCTGTTTAAAAAAGAGCCACATGTTAGGCAGTATCTCATGATGACACATCCACAAGTCCTGGTGGCCTTATCTCCCCAAATCTCACTCTGCTCACTTTCTTTATCTCCGTTTCTCACCTGGATAGTAGCCTGTTACCTGAGCTCTCCATCCCACACTCTTCCATCTGGGGTACTGAGCATGTCACTCCCCTGCCAAGCTCTCGAGTGGCCCCTATCATACTGGGAACACAGTAGCAACTGGCCGTGTGCCCTCACTTCCAACCCCCTTAGACTCCTCTCTCCGGTGCACACTGGGCTCCCACTCTAAACGTCTTCTTGTAGTTCCTGCAAAATCTCAAGCTCATGCCCTCTTTCTCATCTTGGTATTTGTGTTTTCCTCTGCCTAGAATTCTCTTTCCCCAGCTCCTGTCACCACCGACTCATTCTGTCCAGCTCAGTGTTACCTCCCCACCCATCATCAAGTTATTGGGTTTTCTGTCTTCCCTAACCACACGTTACTACTCAAATTGTCTTGCGTATACATCTGTTTACTTGTTTAGTATCTGCCTCCCCCTACCAGAATTGAACCTTTCTAAAAGCAGGGACCTTATTTGCCTTGTTCATGCTCTATTCCCAGCAGCTAGAACACTGCCTGGCAGAGACTAGCGGCTAATCTTTTGACTGAATGAGTGAATTCTTCATCCCAATAGTGAAGGTGGATGCCTTCAGATTTCAAAGCAAAATGCATTTGTAGATCAATGTAGCTCTGAGTCCCCTTTGCAAGAAAACTGCACGAACAAGAAGAAGCCATCTATGCTTGGATGAAAGGTCCCAAAGGTGGTGTGGTCTGCCTTTTGAGCTTTTGGGGAAATACATTGTCTTCCTCCTACTAGCCCTGACACTTTGACATTTGCCACCGCTGTTAAAGTGCTCAGATCCCTTATGAAGAGAACACATTTCCAGCTATTGACACATTAGCCTGAAATTCTCTGCGTGTCTCTTAATTGGACCTACAGGACCTGGGACTGTAAGCTTGAAGAAAGAGGAAAGGGGGTTTGCTGCCCCTCTCTTTACTCCTGGGTTCACTGCATTGTAAACCGGTGGAATTTCCGCCTTCTGCCAGCAGGTGGCGCACGTCTCGCAGGCGAGAGCCGGCGCCAGGGACCCAGGCAATAGCAGTAGGGGCCGTAGACTTAGCCTAGGTCCTTCAGAGTTTATTTCACAGTTTATGTTTATTTCAAAGGTAGGAAATAATAGCACAATGAATAGTAGAAGGAGACCTTTTATTATACAAGTAGTTTAAATTGTTTGTGGTAAAAGGAAAATGCCGATGGTATGCACTATGACGAGAATGAAAATCTCTGTGAATGCTGGGGTTTGCATGTTCCCCGCCTATATATAACCCTCTCATACTAGTCAGCACTGGGTGAAGATACGTATACTCTTCCCTTCTTTCTGGCAAAGGAGGGATCAGAGTGGACACAGAACCAGGGAAGAAAGCGAGGAGGCCTACCGTGTGGCTCCGGCCTGCAGGCGGAGGAGGGAGCACGGCCATTGGTCTCTGGGGGGGCACTGGCGGCTGCTGCGGGACTTTGCTGGAGGGGGGCCGGTCTGCGGAAAGGCAAGGGCAGTAGGGCAGTGAGATGAGAGCGGAAATGCCACACTGAGATAAGTGTGGATTGTCCCGGAGCAGCTGACCCTGCGCCTGGCTCTGAGCACCTGTGGGCTCTGGAGGCCCCATCCCGCAGACCCCCACCAGTGCCAACGCCGGCCTGCCTGGGTCACTCACACACACACGTGCACACACACCCAGGGGCGCCCCATGCCGCAGACCCCCACCATTGTCAACACCAGCCTGCCTGGGTCACACACACACACACACACAGCCTCCAGGACAGGGTTAAGTGGGCTCTCATGGTTCATGGGGATTGTGGGTCCCCTCCTTCCCCTCACAAATGCTCTGGGCTGACCTCCCCTGTCACTTCCTCCTTTTGCTCATCTCTTCCCTTAAAGGGAGGGGCCGGTCACCAACTCCTTTTAAGGAATCACAGACTCTTTTTTTTTTTTTTTTTTTTTTGGTAAGATTTTATTTTTAATTAATCTCTACACTCAGCGTGGGGCTCCAATTTATAACCCGAGATCAGGAATCACAGGCACCACCGACTGAGCCAGCCAGGTGCCCCCTAATCTCAGACTCTGGACTGGTTACTTGGACTTGCTCTGGACAGAAGCTCACAGTATTCGGATCCCACTGAAGTATCCCAGGGCCCAGTTGATAGGCTGGCTATGTCCCTCCCTTTTGGCGGAGGAAAGGCCAGGCCAGGACTGTAACTGAGGGCCTCCTTACACTTTGTGCCCCCCGGGGGCCTCCGTTGCCACACCACAGTCCCAGCCTTGGAGAGGTATTGCTCTTCCACAGAGAGTGGGGCTCCGAACTAGGACACACCTGGTCTAACCTCACGCCTCTACACTCACTGGCCAGCTCTCACTCCTCTGACATGGATCCTTCCAGCTCAGAGCCTCTGCACGGCTGTTCCTACAGTTGAAAATATCCACCCTCACTTCTCCTATCCACCCCCACTCCATTCAGCTGCTAAATTTCAGCTTAAATCCCATACCCTAAGGGCAGCAAGCCCAGATGAGGCACGGCACACGCCCCAGCCTTATCTCCCGCACTTGCCTCCCTGCGTCTATATCAGTATATATCATATCGTGGTTTAATTAAGTCATTTGTGCCCCATTTGTTTGATGTTACCTCACCCACCGGACGGTGAGTTCTTTTGGGTGAGGACTGTCTTCTTCACTCTGTGTCTCCATTACCAGCACATACGAGGCACTCAACAACTTAATTATCCATTTCTTCTCTGGGCCTCAGTTTCCCTGTATATGAAACAGGCTTGATAATTTTTCCCCATATCACACAGTGTGCTTCAAAACACAAAATGAAATGACAAAGTGTTTGTGAGAGGGCTTGAAAATGGCGAAAGTGTTGTATGGCATAACGGATAAGTGGTACCAATCTTTTTGTGATACAGGTCATCAACTTTCTAGCTGACTCTGAGCCTCGGCTCTGCAAGTGGGCGCAGACTTATTTTCTGTCACCACCGCGCCTGGAGTGTAAGCCCCACGAGGTAAGGGCTATAGTCTTCTTTCCTGACGATTTCAAATGTCAGCATTTAGAATGATGCCTGGCTCGCAATAGGAGATCAGTAATTTTTGTTGAATGGAAAAATGAATGAATGAGGGAGAAACAGGCTGATAGGAACAGACCGACAAGAAAAATCTTAAATACTGTTCAAAAATTTTTGAGTCAGGATCCAGCCCCCTCAGTATCGTTCTGTTTACTGTGGCGGTTTGTGGATGGAAGTGCCATGTATCTAGGAGTTGCTCAAAAAATGGGCAACGGGGAGGCGTTCTTGAGTACCTAAGTAGTACACAAAATGAATTGTTACTGCCAAATACCTTTCGGTGGCAGTTCAGTGCCCGTATCAGCCCCCACAGGCAACAATTTGTCTGTAATATTTAAAATCATTGAGGAGGGCACCTTTTGGGATGAGCACTGGGTGTTGTATGGAAACCAATTTGGCAATAGATTTCATATTAAAAAAAATAAAATAAAATCCTGACAGCAAAGCTCTGGGGTCTGTGTATGGTTATTATCCTATTTCACAGATGAGGAAATTGAGGCCCAGAGAGGTGGAGTCACTTGCCCAAAGCCACACAGCCGGTAAGGAGCCGAGCTGGCGTTGGCGGGCACTTTTGAGCTGCACGGGCGGGGCGGGCTGCCAGGGCCTTACCGATGTACATGGAGTTGGAGTTGGAGAAAGGCTTGGCAGGCAGGATGGAGTTCTGCAGAGCTTCCTCATCATTGGAGGGCGGTGGCTCATAATCCGCATCGTCTTCCACGGGCGCCCCTTCCTCCTCCTCGTTGGGGGACTCATAGTCACCCTCGTCCTCCCCCTCCTGATCGTCATTGGGGCTTTCATAGTCATCTTCTTCCTACCAACACAGTGACAGGGACGGCCCAGTTTGTACAGGCTCCGTGACACCCATGTGCCTGCATCGACTCTCTCTCTCTGCCAGTACTAGGACGGTCACTCCCATTTTACAGGTAAGGACACTGAGGTTGGGTGTACAAATCATAGGGCTAGCAAGTCGTGGATTTGGGGTCTCTGTCAAGGTCCTTAGACCACGAGGCGAGTGCATTTTCCTCTGCACCTTTTTGCACAAGAGACAAAAGCAAAAGAAATGAAGAGGACACTGGAAGAGAGGGGTGAGAGAAGCTGGCTCTGTGTGGAGTAAACATGTTTTTTATTCCGGGCATCACCAAGAGGAAGTCTAAATGCCTGGAGCATTTGTGATGCCGCTGGTTAATTGTCAGTTCTGTCTTAGTGTGCCTGTGCTCCAAACATTTCTTCTCATTATAATCTAGTGCAGTGTTGAAGGCCATGCTAATGGGGAAACCAGATAACCAAAGCCTGTTAATTAGAAGGCAGATTAAATTGTGTCTGAAAGGGGAGAGTCAGGGCTGTGCTATTCTCTTTGCTGAGAGCTGAAGGTATGGAAACACCAGCCTATTATTCATGACATCTGACACTGAGTTTAAAGCTGCTCTTTTGGAAGAGACTCTCTTTCTAAATTTTAAACTTTCTGTTGTATTTTATGTGTGCTTCTTTGTGGGCCTCAGGGAGAGTGAGCCCTGGGGACTGAGTGGTTGCCTTTGAGGTAGCTCATGAAAGCGGACAGTCACCGTAATGGTTTCCCAAGCAGAGGTGGCACCATCAGCCACCGAGCAACACATGCCTTATCACTCTCATGCCAAAGTCAGGTGGGTAATAAACGAGCCCAGGGCAGTTCTCTAAAGTCAAGGGCAGCATGGAAAGAAGCAGCAGGAAGTCGCATGTTGATGAGGAAAGGTGTGAAATCCTCACAGCTTTGCTAAGTGACTTAAGAAAGACTGTCTTCATTGTTCTATTGAAAGACTGCTGTGTTCATGTTTGATAGAGGAATATTTTTTTAAAATATGGGAAGGAAAAGTGAGGTTGAGTATCCTCCTGAACTCTGAGAAAGTCTTCATGCCATCTTTTGTGTTCCTGTAACTTGAGAGCAGGGGATGGAACCCCTGAGTCAGGGAACTTGGGAATAGTGGCCTCCACCACTCTCTGGGCCCTACCGACTGCCCTTGACTGACAGAGGAATCCCTAGATTGTCTCAGCCTGCACCCCTCAGCCTCATTGCTCCTGCTTTGGACCAGCCTTTAACCTGGAGGTCTTTCTCAACAGCAGACTTTTCCTCTCACTTTGAGAACAGTGGGTTTCCCCCATGATTTGTCTCCTAAATGTGCATATGCATTCCTAATCATATTCTGCCGTGTGTATGTGTGATCTATGCTGTGAAGTGCTCACAGAAGTGGGTTCTTTATCTCTACCCCACCTGCCCCATGCCCTGTGCAGGCCTGGGTATGTATTGGAACGCATGAGTGTTGAGGCAGCACTCATGGAAAGCCTCTGTTCATGAAGAGGGTGAAGGACACTAGCTGCAGGCTGGGCTCCCACCAGAAGGGACCAAATGCAAGCAGTGGCCAAGATGCAGCTTCTGTGCAAAACTGTAAATGGTTTAGGTGAATCTCTGGTCTATTTTCCCTTTTGTACAAAATAAATCTGTCCAATTCCTTTGACTTCATGTAGAAAGCACAGACTTAGCTAGCATTTTTCAAATTCTGTGCTTCCTTTTGCCAGACTCCCAACAGGACAAGGAATGTTTTATCTGCTTCCTGAAGGCACTGAGGCAGCTGCTTACCAGAAAGACCACTAGACTGAGGGTCAGGCCACCTGGGTCCCAGGCCTGCCTGTAATTAGCTGTGTGGCTCTACATAAGTCCTGTTCTCCACTGGGCCCGGCCGCTCCCTCTGTAGAATGAACACAGTGGGCTATGGGCCATAATAGCATTCTTAGCTAGAGCCCAGCTTCATGTGGTGACAGTGGATGCAGTGTTCTGGGAAGAGGACATCCAGAGTTCCTCAGACTCTCCAAGGGGTCACCGTGACCCCTCAAACATAAAACCCAATTGGTTTGGACCTTCCCTGAGGCCTTTTTCGGGCTAATAATTGATTCTGAAATCTCTTTCCTTCTGTTTCACCAGTGGGGACTTAAGTCTATAAGAAAAGCTATTTTTAAAAAATGTCTTAATGTTTATTTATTCTGAGAGAGAGAGAGAGAGAGAAAGAGAGAGAGAGTGAGCAGGGGAGGGGCAGAGAGAGGGAGACAGAGGATCCCAAGCAGGCCCTGCACTGATATGCAGAGCTCAATGTGAGGCTCGGACCCACAAACCGTGAGATCAGGACCTAAGCCAAAATCAAGAGTCAGACACTTAACCGAGCCATCCAGGTGCCCCTATAATAAAAGCTATTTTAAAGCTACTTTAGTGTAGACCGTTTAGGGGAGGGAGTTGGGGGAAGGCCCTGCTGTGGGGGTGATAATAGTTAATAATGGTATGATCTGTGAACTGCAGTCCATGGGCCAAGTCCGGCCCACCATCTGCTTTTGCAAATAAAGGTTTATTAGCACACAGCCAAGCACAACTGTTCCGATATCATCTATGGCTTTTTTTGTGCTACAAGAGCAGAGGTGAGTGGATGTGCTGGAGGTCGTGTGGATGGCAAAGTTGGAAATATTTACTATCTGACCTTCATAGAACATATCTTATGTGCCCTCCCCCTGCCGCCACCAGCGGGGATACTGGCATCTTGTTAGAGGCCTTGCTCGTTTTGGCATTGTGTTAGTTCCTTATTACAAAGGTGCTCTGGAAATTTCTGTAAGGGTGGAAGATGAGCCCACACTGTACTCACAAAGGATGACCAGCCCCCGTTGTCTTCTTCATGGCATTCTGTGAAAGGAGATAACACCATCATCAGTACCAAAGGAAGCCTTTAGCAAAAAAGGCAGAGCAGCACCCCATCTGATGTGTTCTCACCCCCCTGTCCATCCCAGGCTTCCATCCTACCTTCGATGTACCTGGGGGTTAGTTTAGCATCAGCTCTAGAGTTTCTACCTGAGCAGTTCATTCTACCAGAGGGAAGAAGTTGTTCTCAACCTTTCACTACGTAACAGTCAGTGGGGACCCATCCCTAAAGCCTCTGATTCAGCAGGACTGGGTGGGGCCCAGGGATCTGCCCTGTAACACGGTACAATTTAACAGTTGAAAACTGCTTTAAAGACCCAGAAGCAGGGGCACTGGCTTCGCTCAGGTGTTCAGTCAGAACCTGGGTCCTCCTATGCCTCACCACAGAGTTCTTCATTTTAGATCTGCAGAGGGTCCCAGCTCAGCAGGGGCCAAAACCCAGGTCCCTGGCATAGTAAGATCTCTCCTGCTCTCCATTTGGACCCAAACCTCTCTCTGAGTGAGAACTGCCTGGCAGGCAAATGAGTAAGACCAGCAGACAGAAGGGAAGTATCTGTCACCTCCCAACGCATCACTCTTAGCCCTGACACCTTTACCTGTCTCTTCAGGAAACCGCTGGACTTGGGGTCTGCAAAGGCAAATGGCATTGCGTTAATGGTGCTGCTGATGTAGGGGCATTTCCCTCTTCCCTCAGTCAAGCCCTACAAGAGCAGCTCCCAGCAGCGGGTATGTCTCCCCACCCAAGACTGGTGTCCTTGTTGCTTAGCTACCCGGGCCAGGCTGTCCGAAAATTCTGGAAACGATCAAAGTCACATTGGTGGTGTAACTGGGGGCTTGTGACTGTCTGACTTTCCAGGGGAAGTTTCCCTGAAGTCCCAGACCCAGGGGCAGGATGTAAGTCAGAGAAGGGAAACTCTCCATCCCTTCCTGGGCACCAGCTTCAAGCCCCTGGGACTGAAGGAGTGTCACATATCAAAAATTTGGGCAAAAACAGTCCTGTGCCTTCCATTTAAGGTTCAGCTTGGGTTTGGAAATTCTTTGGGTTTCGTCACAGTGACACTGGGCCCTTGGCTTCCCCACTCACTTGCGTGTGAAAATACTCCTTCTTTCTTCATTCTTGTTGATTTCTTGACTTAACTTACTGAGAATCCTAGGAGATGAATGACAGATAAGGTGACTAAATCATCCTCTGTCCCTCCAGCCAAACCTTCCCATGAGTCTTGGAGTTCCCTTATCTGCGTAATCTCAGACATCCTGGCCAAGCATGACCAGCCTCCTCTGGCCTCCAGCCAGTCCCCTCTGCAGGGGCCTCTGCTCCTCACTTCCTCCCAGAACTTGCCAACTTCATCCCCTTACAGTCGCTGCTCCTGTGCAGGAGGCCCTCTGTGCTGGCTCACCTCCTCAGTGAGGCTCAAAGACCCTCTGTGAAGACTAGTCAGCTCTCACCTGGCTCCCCTTCTCTGAAATCCTGTAGCCTTGCCACCTGGACACGACTACCGTGTACTTTCTTGTCTTACTGCTCCTGGGGCTGAGGTCCCCTGACGCTTGGCTTAATGTCCTTGTGGTGATGGCAGGCCTCCAGGAACCCTCGAACCATCTGATACCTGGAGGAACCAGCTGCTTGTCACAGAGCTTGACGGGAGCCCTGGTGAGCTGTTCTTTGGCCTGTATCTCCTTTTATTCTCCCCTCTCTGACTCCTCAGTGACATGGATTTTCATAAAATTTGGAGAAGCATTTCCAGTCAGGGCACATCTTGCAAAGTGGGAGACTCCTTGATTCATCCATGTCCCGAGACCAACCTCGGCCAGGAACCTTGGAGATACTCTTAGTCCTTGGGGGTTGGGAGCTAGCAAATCCTCAAACTCCAGAACAGAGAGGGCTTTCACAAACAGGACTGCACCTCCAGCACACCCTAGCAGTAAGTGTCCAGTCCGTGGGGTCTCTCAAATCTCCAGTACAGGAGACTCCAGCCTCCCTTTGCACCCACCACTGAGACCAAGAAAGCCCTCATTAGTAAACAGGTTCAGTATTTCTGAGAGATTTGGGGACAACTGGGAGGAACCTCAGAGATGATCTAATTCATGTCATTTTTTAGATGAGGCCACAGGGGCACCTGGGTGGCTCAGTCAGTTGAGCGTCTGACTTTAGCTCAGGTCATGATCTCATGGCCTGTGAGTTCGAGCCCCGTGTCGGGCTCTGTGCTGACAGCCCAGAGCCTGGAGCCTGGTTCAGATTCTGTATCTCCTTCTCTCTCTGCCCCTCCCCTGCTCACGCTCTGTCTCTCTCTCTCTCTCAAAAATAAATAAATAAATTTATAGATGAGGCCACAGAGGCTCAGACAAAGGAAGGGATTGGCCAAAGGAGTGGGTTAGTGATAAAGCCACCCCCTCCCAGAAAACACATCTGCCCCAGAAGCCAGGCTCCCTGATTACCAGAGCAGCATATTTTTAACATCCCACAACCTTGTGTTAATTTTCATTATGCTACAAGCTTCCCAGGAGCCGACACGATTGAGCCTGTGGCCCATCCAAGAATGAGCCAGTATCTACATTCCTTCTGTTAAGTGACCATCTCAAGGTAACTAGTTTGGACTAAAACAAAATAGCTAAGTTGGCAAAGGTGGTCCTTAGCATCCACTACCACCTGCTTCCCTCATCATGCCCCCAGTCTCCCCAACCCCCGCTTCTCTGTGGTCCCAGGACACTGCTGCTCTCAGCCTTTCTCCCTCATTAGAATGACAGGATAAATTTTATAAACACACTGGGGACTTAAGAGGACGGAGGAGAGAGGGCAATGTTCCGTCCTCCACTGTAATGTCACTGTTGGGATTTCACACTGCCCCCACTGGGGAGATGCTTTAAAGCAGGGGCGGGGACTTCACAGTGGCCTCCTGATTACGCCACCGGAGCACCTGTGACACTCTTCTTTTGCTTCCTCTATGCGATTATCTTGAGAAGCTGATGGGAGTCCCTCTCCACCCTCGTCGGACAGGTGGGACGGACGGCTCCCACAGAGCCACAGGGGGAGGCTTGCTGGTACCCTGCCTCCTGGCCGGGTCAGGCAGTGGTGGCCACAGCAGCCACTCCCATGCAGGCACGCCTTCATTCAACAATATGCATTGAGGGCCTTCAGAGTGCCAGCACCTCTGCTGAGAGCTCAAGAAGCCTCACTGAATAAAGCAAAGGCCCATGATCTCACGGAGCTTACGTGCTAGTGGAGAGGGACGGATAAACAATGAACATTTAAGGAAGTGAAATTCTAAGTATTGTGTATAGATACATGCAAGGGAGGTGGGGGCTGGGTGAGGGGGCAGGAATGCACGGGTAGGGTGGGGTTGCAATTGAAAATGAGCAGGCCTCCCCACAGAGGTGACATTTCAGCAATGACCTGAAGAAGGGGGGACTAGGCCGCCCCTCAAAGTGCCCGTCCAGCAGTGCTTGGTAGGCTCTGACCAGCCCACACAGCTGCTTTGGTCCTGAAAAGACCTGCTCTCTGCGGTGTCTCTTCTTACCAGTATCTTTAACAGCCAGGCTAGAGGCTTCTGGGGCTCTAACTGGCTAAGGAAGGAAATGTCAAACCGCAGGCCCTGACAGAAGAACTGCAAAGAGGTGACAGAGAGCAGAGCAGGGCCCGCCCGGCCGGCTTGCAGCAAAACATGGGCTCCCAGGGTCCTCCTATTTTGACAGGCATCAAAGGGCACCTTCCAAGCCAGCCGGGACCACTACTGAGGGGCGGGTGGGCAGGTGGCAGTGCTGACGGACAGGGCAGGTGTGTGGAAGCTGTGTGTGAACCTTCAAAGTTGTCCCCCACTCTCACACCCTCGGAGAACCATGTGACAGTGAGTGGCCGGAGGTGACTCATTCCTCCTCCTCCCCACAAATGCCAGGCCTCACTCAGCAGCAGGGCTGGGTGGCGGGTAGACATGATTCTCTCTGCTTTGCCTTGTTTTAGGGATAAACTGGCTGCTAAATTGGGGCTGAACCGTCTGACAGGAAGTCAAGCCTTGTAGCAAGGTGCTTCCAGCACAGTTGCAGCCCTAGCTTGCTGCAAGATGGGGGCCAGTCTTTGACTTCTCAGCCACAGGCCTTTCCTGGTGATGTTAGAAGACAGAGTGTGGGTCTCTGTCCCGAGTCTGACTGCAACGTCCTGCCCCATAAGCAGTGCCTACTAGATGACCACGGCAAGGCATTTGTCCTCCCTAGGCTCCAGTTCCTCAGCAGCAAAATAAGAGGGATAGCCCTGGTTAGGGAATCCTGACCAGCTTGACTGCCAGAATTACATGGGTGCACCTGCTATAAACACAGATTACCAGCTCACTGTAGACTTAGCCTATCAGAGCCTACATGGGGGAGGCCTGGGAGCAGCGATACCAATGAGTTTCCTGGGTGACTCCTACAGTCTCAAAAGGTCATGAAATCAATCTTGTTATTCTTTGTGTTCTTGGAACTTTGTTTTTAATTTTAAGGAGGAGGAGGAGAAGGAGGAGGAGAAGGAAGAAAGAGGAGGGAAAGGAGGAGCTGGAGGAGGAGAAGGAAGAGGAGGACATGGAGGAGGAGATAGAGGAGGAGATGGGGGAGGAGGAGATGGAGGGAGAGAGGAAGGGGGAGGATGAAGAGGAGCTGGAGGAGGAGGAGATGGGGGAGGAGGAGGAGGAGATGGAGGGAGAGGGGAAGGGGGAGGAGGGAGAGGAGCTGGAGGAGGAGAAGGTGGAGGATGAGGAGGAGGAGATGGAGGGAGAGGAGACAGGGGAGGGTAGATGGGTGACGGGAAGATGGGGAAGGGGGAGGTGGGGGAGGGAAAGATGGGGAAGGGGGAGGTGGGGGAGGGAAAGATGGGAAAGGGGGAGGTGAATGAGGAGGAGGAGGCAATGGAAGGAGAAGAGATGAGAGAGGAGGATGTGGAGGAGGAGAAGGTGGAGGAGAAACTAGATAAGGAGGAGATAGAGGAAGAGATGGAAGAGGAGGAGAAGGTGGAGAATGTGGAGGAGGAGGTGGGGGAGGAGGAGGAGGTGAGGGAGGAGATGGGCTCCCTTTCAATGGTCCCTTGTGCTTTATCAAGGACAAGTGGAGGCCCACTCCAGGTTTTGAAATCAACTTTGCTGGTCACAGAGAAGTAAGAAGGACAGTATAGAAAGAAAGGCAGGCAGAAAGGGGAGGTAGGGAGGAAGCGGAGTAGGATAGAAAGTACCAGATCCCATAGAACACAGGAAGAGGAGACGTCCGTCCAGGAACAGTCCCTCTGTGTGTCCTATATTGTGGCAGGTGCTCCTGTGGCGTTCACAGGCTTATAATACAAATGCATTTGTTTGCCTCAGCTCCCCCAGGAAGAACTTGAGAGAGCTTTCTCTCTCTCTTCCAGGCCCTCCCACAATGGAAGCCTTGCTCCCTCGACTCTGATTCCAGAGGGCACACTGGTGCCTCCCAGCAGAACACATTCCCAGGCCCAGAACAGGAGAAGCCTTTTTGCTCAGCTCTGTCCTCTCCTACAGCCTCGTCTCCAGCTCTCCGCCTGTCACTGCCTGCCTGTCCTCTGTCCCCGGGTCAGTCCCTCCCCCAGGGCACCCAGCACACATTCACACTCTCCCTCTGGCTCTTGCTCTGCTTTTCATCCTTCTTTTTAAACTTTTTTTTAATGTTTATTTATTTTCGAGAGAGAGACAGAGTGTGAGTGGGGGAGGGGCAGAGAGAGAGGGAGACACAGAATCCAAAGCAGGCTCCGGGCTCTGCGCTGTCAGTGCAGAGCCCGACGTGGGGCTTGAACTCATGGACCGCGAGATCATGACCTGAGCTGAAGCTGGTGCTTAACCGACTGAGCCACCCAGGCGCCCTGCTTTTCATCCTTCTTTAAAGGATGTTCCACTTCTAAGGGTCTTCCTCCTTGAACCAAGAGCCAAACCTCTGGAAGGTCTGTCCTCGTAACTTGAAAAGCCAGGTGTGGGTCCTGGGACTCAGGAAGGTGCCTTTTGCCACCATCTCGGGCCTCAGGAGAGAATCACGTGTGGGTGGGAAGCAAAAGTTGGAGGGCCTGGCGTGGTCTCCCCACTTCTCAGCCTTGGATCCCCCGATAATTTTACATGTAGTATTTTACTTGGGCTTCACAATTATTTTGTGGTAGGCAAATTAAATTATTCCCATTTTTACCACCCAAGAAAGTGAGGCGCCAAGAGAGGCACTTGTCAAGGGCCACGTGAGCAGTTTTACCATGGGGCGGATCTAGGAAGTCAAGTTTCTGTACTTGCTTTCGGGGAGAAGGAGTGACGTCAGTTGAGAGGAGGCCCTTCTCATGTGGGGAGGACTGGCTACCTGGTCAGGGATTAGCCAATGAATGTGAGAAGGAAGGAGAAGGGCAGACAGCCTGTCATCCTGGCAGTTCTGTTAAGGCTTGGTCACATTCTTTAAGGAGCACAAGAAGGCCTATTTACCGTTGGGTCCCTCCCTCCGGCCTGCCTCTGTCCTCTTTCCCTGTCCGCTGTATCTTAGGTATGCTGTCTCTGCTATGAGGAGACCGACAGCTTCATCAGGAGGGTGGACGAATAAACAGGTATTACCGCATCACCCCTCTGATGGGATCTCAGCTTTTTCCCAGCCTAATTCCACTATCGGTAATGGGTACAGTGGGAACTCATGATATAAAGAGACTCATCCAACACCTATCTGTTGCATACACCGTGACCCCATCACTCCCTTCTCCTTATCTTTTAGTTTATACTATGGATTTAAATATAAAATTCATAAAATTTTAAAAATAAACTCCAAACAGGCATCATCAGATTTTAACCTGTCTTCTATTGATTTAACCAGATAATGCTCAGCTATGCCATGGGTCTTAAGCTCATCCCTATAAGGGAAGCTTTGTTGTTTTATTTAAAAACTCTCCTCCATTACAGCATCCAGGGTGTCTCTGAGAGAAACTGTCTGAGAGAGTAGCTGGTACTGTATTTGCAAACAAAGCCTTCCTCACCAGAATCTGCCTTCTTACACATCTATTTAATAGAGTTTTCTTTTTTCTTTTTTTTTAAGCATGGGAGAAGAAAATCAAGATATTCAGAGGAGCATAATCTTGTTTTGGTCTGCTGTACATAAACACAATTTCTTTCCCATAGCCCTTCAGGGTAATGATTATGGCAAATGAACCTATGTACAAGGGAATGAAACAAATCAGCATTGAATATCTATATGCATCCAGGGCACCACCAGGCAGCTTACATGGGCTGCCTCCTTTATAACCCAGCAATGCCTGAGAGTTAGTTCGTTTCCCTTCTACAGATGAGACAGGCACAGAGGGTTGACGGGATTTCCCCAGGTCCTATGGCTGGTGGGAGGCAGAGCCCACTTTGGAACGTGGCTCTCCCTTGCTCCAAAGTCCATGCCTTTCTAGTCTCTAATCCTCCCCCTCTCGCAGGATAGAATGATTAGTAAAAACAGAATGGTGCTCATTGGGATTTTCCATAAAATAACAGGAATAGCTAACACTTCTTCAGGGCATATTATTATTTCCTCTAACCTTCCCACTAACTCTTTGAGGTAGGTTTTATTATTATCCCCATTTTACAGATGAGGAAGCTGAGGCTCAGGGAACTCAGATAACTTGTCCACAAACTCACAGCTGGTGAATGGAAGGATTGGGTCTCAAGTAGTCAGACCTCAGAGCCTGTACTTTTACTCACTAAGCTCTTCTGTCTGCCTGTTTATACCTAAAATTATAACCTTTAAAAGAGTGAGTTGCATGGTCACATTCCTTTATTTTAGAGACTGGGAAAGTGAGAGTAGACTAGGGACTCTTCCCAGGCACAGAGCTCATTAGAAGTAGAACTGGGATTGGTGCTTCTTATACACGTCTGCCAAGAGGGACAGTCACGCTTAGAATCACCAAATCAGGGCAGCAGGGACCTTCCCTAGATGCCTCCCTCACTATTCCCCATTCACCTTCATGTTCCACGGGCAGGTCCATAGCTTGTCTGGGGCACACATGCACACGTTGGAGAGGGATTTTGATTCAGTTTTCAAATAGCTAAAGGAATACCCCAGCCCTACCGCACCCGCAGCGTGTGAGTGTTTACAATCCGCCTTGCACGCTAACCGAAAACCACTTCTCACCCCGCCTCCTTCTCCAAGCACTCAGGCATAGCTCCAGACATCAACTGAGCTCAGCCTTAAGATAAAAAAGGATCTTCCAAGCTGAAAGGGCCTTCCTTATCTCTTTCCTTCCACCGCTCTGATTAAATCCCCTCTGGCCTGATCCCTGCGTCCTCAGGGGCCACAGCCCTCGCTGAGGCTCCTACCTCATTAGCAGGGTCATGTCCATCACCCCCTAGCTGGCTGTCATGCCACAGGCTGGGCCCTCCATCTTTCACACTGGCTAGAGAAAGCCAAGACACCAGCTTTACCTTCGCGTTCTCCCTGTTGCACTCACCTCCACACCCCTCCTAGACTCCTTAGGATAGTTCACAGGACCCTTCTAAACTGTGACTAGTCACTGCAGCCTCTTTGTTTTGTGCCCCCATGTGCATGCCCCAGTTGCTCTGGCCCACTTGTAGTTTCATTAAACTCCCTGGTGCCTGTGCCTTTGCAGTATAGTCCCCATTCCTAGAACGTCCTTCAACCCATTCTTTATCTGACCATTCCTGGTATATGTCAAGACCCAACTTAGCTTTCCTGCCTTCCCAAAGTCTTCCCCAAATGCCAAGGCAAAAACGACTCCTGCCCTCCTACTCCCGGTGAACGTGCCCATGCATGTGCCCCAGCACCGTTAATCAATCATGGTATGATTGCTTTGTATATCTGACCCTCCCACTAGAATGTGAGTGTCCTGCAGTGGGGATTCTGTCCCTTATGTATTTGTAGCCTGAGTAATTAACAAGGGTCTGACGTTAAATCGGCGTCTAGTAGCAGTTCATTAAATGAGTGAAGTATTAGTGTTGTATGGGGACCAGGAGATGCAAACCCAACTGCTCTCAAGGACCAGGTATATATATATACATATATATATATATATATATATATATATATATATGTATATATATATATAAATATATATTGCATAAAATATATATTGTATAAATATATACAAAATACATATTGTATAAATATATACTATATATATTGTATAAATATATCCTATATATATTATATAAATATATTGCATAAATATATTTTATTACATATGTTTATTATGTATACTAAGAATATATTACATAACACGGAGATTTCTAGTGCCTTTTGATAAGTTCAAAGATGGGACATCATCACGTCCATACGGACTGGCACGGAGTGGCTGCAGCTCTCTTGGGAGGGAAAATATTCCGATTTTCCACAATCTCCACCACTCCCTAATTCTTCACCGACAACGCGGCTTAGTGCTGATGACCTCTTTTGACACCATAATTGTGCTATTATGTTTGTGATAGTGGAGAAATATTTCTTCATACTCATATTCTATTCAAAGGTGGTAAAATGAAGGAGAAATTGATAGGACTTTGTATGGCTCAAGACGGCCCATTTTACACATTTATATCTCCTGCCTGGCTCGGGTAAGCTTTTGAGTCCGGAAGACCCTTGCTAGAGGGATGAAAACACACGACGCAAAGCGCGTGATGCATCTTCTCCCATCCGCACCCACCCCAGACCTCAGCAACGCGTCACGCTCTCCCTTCCTCAGGATTCTTCTCAGTACAGTGGCCCCGGCAGCCATTCTCAAGCAACAGGTAGCGACAGACAGAATGATGTCCGTTGCCACTCTTCATTGGGTCCAACTCTCTCATGGCCAAGAGCTGGAGACTGTGGTCCAGAAAGCTTAAGCAATCACTGATCTGATGATGATGCCCTCGTGGAACGGATCTCGTGATGCCGGTGCCCAAGCCACCCCACAGGGAGAGAGGAAATGAAGACGTGGCTCACAGTCAGGCTTGGCTTTGGCAAGAGCTGCCAACACACCCATTGGGCTGGATCTGTTACTTTCTTTTTTCTTTCAACTTATCAAGTATCACTTCTCTCTCCCGTGCCCTGCACTTGCCTCTCTATAGCCTTCCTGTTCACTTTCCTAGTTCAAACCAACCGTGACAGATTAACTGACCCAGCTATCCCTGGGCTATGTCCCATTCCAGCCTCGGTTCCCCAAAACACTCAAGGAATCGGGGGGAGTACTTACGGCACCCGGAGCTTAGGGAACTTCTGGATGTCATTTTCTGTCAGGTTCTGAAACGAAGACATGGGCAGGTTACAACCCACAGGAGGGGCCTTGGGCCAGGTGAGGAGAGGGAGGTGTGAAACAGGAGCCGTGGGCCTTCAGCTGAGTGAAGGGTACACCTCCCTCACCTACCCAAAGCCCAGCTTCCAGATGTTGCGTGAAAACCTGTGGGCCTGGTGTTGCCGCGTCTACGTTTTCAAAGGGAATACCCAACCCTGGATTTTAGGTGAAATTTCCTGAGTTCGAAATATCGACAAATAACTTTAAATGAAGCAAACAAACAACCACGCACGTGAGAGCTAAACTGTGAAGCCAAACCACTCGTCTCATGAGCCGAATTTGGCCACACGCTGTGACCTCTTGCCTAGGCTCTTACCCCAGACTTCAGGGTCCCTCTC
Source organism: Neofelis nebulosa (assembly GCF_028018385.1). Lineage (NCBI taxonomy): Eukaryota > Metazoa > Chordata > Mammalia > Carnivora > Felidae > Neofelis > Neofelis nebulosa. Next base: position 61,068,545 of record NC_080782.1, read on the forward strand.
AGTTTCCATATGCAGGAGCTGTGAGAAGCCAGCCTGGAGAAGGAATCTGTGCCCTGATACCAGCAAAAGCCTCTCTCATCAGGGTTAGTGGTAGGATTCAATAAAGAGGCTTTCCTGAGGGAACAGAGAAGGGAAAGGAGAAAGGAACTCATATTTGTGAAGAACTGACTCTGGGCCTCTGCCTTGCTAGCACCTCAACTAATCTTCACATCAGTCCTGTGATTTAGGAAGTATCAGCGTCCCCATTTATAGGTGAGAAAACCGAGGCCCTGGGATGTTGATGGAATTTTAGCTTGTGGGTGATGGAGCTGAGACTGGAAGCTTGCCCTGTGGTATCTGCGATCGATTTTCTCCCTGCAAATTTCTCTCTTCCCACATCTGATCCCTTTGAGGGACCCGCTGGCCCATGCTGGAGGGGAGGAGTGGGGGGAAGGGTAAGAGAAGAAGGTGCCCTGGAGGGAGGAGGAGAGGCAGGGTGCCGATACTGGAAACAGAAAAGAGGTGAGCACACTTTCCATGGGATGAATGCTGAGACAGAGAAGGGCATCCACTGGCATTCTAACTGAGGCTAGAGAACCAGGTGGTTACGGTGGAGGCTCTGAGTCAGGCTGGATTTGCATCTTGGTTCATCCACTTAACAGCTGTCTGATTTGGGGCACACAGTTAGGCTCACTGAGCCTCAGTTTCCTTCTCTGTAAAATAGGAATCATTATACTAATAAGAGCCACCTTTCAGGGGTGGTGAGCACTGAATGAGATGATGCGTGTCAGGTGCTTGGCTCACTGCTTGACACGCCCTATATGAATAATAAACCCAATGTGAATAATTTGTGTGAAAATAAATAATAATTAGCTGGGGTCTGGCTGGCTCTTGGAGGTTTTTGCTTCTTCTGCTCTGGGCTGGGAGCCTGGCAGGTTGTTTGCCTCCTATGGGTAAGCATTGGGCACGCTCCCCTTTGAGCCCAGTGGCACAGGGCTGGGGGCATCTTAGCAGTGTGTTTGTTGGGCCCATCTGCTCCAGCTCTCGGACCCAGGCCCCTCAGTAAACCTGGCAGCAGGGTTGGGGCCGGAGTTTGCCCAGAGTCCTGAGACAATCAGGCTTTTTTTTTTCTTTGCAAGTTTTTATTTAAATTCTAGTTAGTTAACATACAGTGTAATATTGTTTTCAGAAGTAGAATTTACTGATTCATCCCTTACATATAACACCTGGTGCTCAACAGGACAAGTGCCCTCCTTAATACCCATCACCTAGTTAGCCCATCCCCCACCCGCCTCCCTCCATCAACCCTCAGTTTGTTCTCTATCATTAAGAGCCTGTTATGGTTTGCTTCCCTCTTTCTTTGGTCCTTTCCCCTTTGTTCATCTGTTTTGTTTCTTAAATTCCACATATGAGTGAAATCGTATGATATTTGTCTTTCTCTGACTTACTTTGCTTAGCATAATACACTCTAGCTCTCATCCACATAGTTGTAAAGGGCAATATTTCATTCCTTCTCGTGGCTGAGTAATATTCCATTGCATATATATATACCACAAATTCTTTATCGATTCATCACTCAGTGGACATTTGGGCTCTTTCCATAGTTTGGCTATTGTTGATAATGCTACTATAAACATCTTTTTGAGGAAATTCCATACTGCTTTCCAGAGTGGATGCACCAGCTTGACAATCAGGCTTTTGGTCAAGCTTCTTAACTTCTCTCTCTTTTTTAATTTTGACATCCCATAGGCACTTGGGTAGCTCAGTTGGTTAAGCCTCGACTTTGGCTCATGTCATGATGTCACGGTGTGTGGGTTTGAGCCCCGCATTGGGCTCTGTGCTGACAGCTCAGGGCCCGGAGCCTGCTTCGGATTCTGTGTCTACCTCTCTCTCTGCCCCTCCCTCCCCTGTGCTCTGTCTCTCAAAAATGAATGAATGTTAATTTTTTTTAATTTAAATTTTAACATCCCCTGTGCATTGGCTTCTCCTCCCTCTCAGGGATGTACCAAGACACATGTTCAGAGTGGCACGCAGAATGCAGGACTTCCTGGGGGTCACCAGGGAGCTGGGGGCTGACTACTGACTGGCCAACGTGAGGATGTAAGCTGAGGGGATCTGAGGAAGAATGTGAAGGAGAAGGTGGATGTGAGCATGGCTGGAGACACAGAGGAACAGGATATCAGGAAAGAGAAAGGCCTTTAGAACAAGGACAGAAACTGGGCGGAAAGATGAGAGATATTTAAACAGGATTTTCAGAGAGTTCTGCTGCGTGATGTAACCCTTCCTCTAACTCCTTCTGAAGCTTCCAGCAACTCTGGGTTACCTGTATGATCACTTATGGTCTTGCAGGAGTGTGATTATGTGGTGAGTGTGTCCTCACCATGGCCCCTGCCTGGGGAGGCGACGTGTGGACACTCCTGCCCGCCCGCCCAGTATCCCCTCTCTCTTGCTCCCTTACTGACTGGACCTGGATTTTGTGAGGGGCAGTAAATGTGCCAAGTCCAAAATATTTAACATCCTACACTTCTTTGGAGGTGGCGGAAGTCACAGGACTCAGTTGTGGCCCGTGAAATATAACCCGAAGTCTAGGGGGTGGAACTTCCAGAAAAGTTACTAGTTTCCTGAAAGCAAGGGGAGGCGTTCCCCACACACTTTTGTGCCTTCTACTCTTTGCCCTCCCCCACTCCATCCTGCCTGGAGTGTGGATGTCAGGTCTAGAGGTGGCATAGCCAACTTACAACCAGTAGGACAGAAGCCACAAGCTTTTTCCATGACTAGAAGGGGCCTGTGTTCTGGGTGACTTCTTTCAGCAACTCACCGGCCCCGAGAGCCTACTCTAGATTCTTTATCACTTGAGAAAGATAAAGCCCTATTTGGTTAAGCCACTGTGGTCAGGTTTCTGTTACAGGCAGCCACCGCCTTCCCAACTGACATGGGTTCCTAACACATTTCATCCTCTTCCTCTACCTTCCGAAAACATGGCACCCCTTTCCCCACCAGACAAGGTCCTACTCTTCTCACTGGGGAACCAAAATGGCAGCAAAACAGATTCAAGGGACCTACTATCTCCAACAGTGAAGAGAGAGACAGAGAGACAGAGAGACTATGGTCTTCCACTTTTGCCTTCAGTAGCAGAATGGTCCTGGATATTATAAAACCAGGAATGATATATGAGAAATTAGGACTCCGATCAGAGCTCACACTGTACCCAGGGCACCTGGGGTAGAGGGTGGGTATCAGCAGAAGCTGTCTCTAAATACCCCAGTTGTGGGACCAGGAACCAGCTTCTGCTCCTTGCTCTGTGGATTCCTAGTCCCCTTCTTTCCACTTCCTCCTACTCCCACAATAAACAGAACAGCAGTCTCCAGGGACTGACAGGTCCTGGATATGAAAGCAGAGGAGACAGAACTGCTCAGACACTCTCTCTCAGCCACGGAAACAACCCTGTCCTAGTAGGCCTGCAGTTAACACAGGGAGTGTTGCAGGGACTGGAAGGGACTGTCACCCACTGTTACCCAGTCCAACGTGCTCGTGCTCATGCTCGAGAGGAGAGAGGCTCAGAAAAGTCAAGTGCTTGCTCAAGGTGACCCAGAGCATCAGGGCTGTAAGCAGGACCATCCTCAAATATGTGTTACTCCCTTCCACTCACACTGATAAGTCTCAATCTCAGTTCTCAGTGCTGAAGGCACCAGAAGGAAATACTTACATATAGTACTAATGTGCAAAAGTGACAACAGAACCCCAGGTATTCCGTGGCTCAAAGCTCAGTATGAAGAAATAACATTGTTAAAAACTCATACAGTATTGGGGTTCAGTTGTTTAAGCATCCGACATTGGCTCAGGTCATGATCTCACAGTTTGTGGGTTCAAGCCCCAAGTCAGGCTCTGTGCTGACAGCTCGGAGCCTGGAGCCTGATTCAGATTTTGTGTCTCCCTCTCTCTCTGCCCCTCCCTGGCTCGCACTCTGTCTCTCAAAAATAAATAAACATTAAAAAATTTTAAAAAACCCTCATGTAATGTTAGAGTAAATTAAATGTGTACTTTAGTCCAATTACTAGGTACGTGACTTAGAAAATTCACATCACACCTCTGTACACATTCACATCACACCTCTGTACATGTTTCCTCAGTTGCAAAGGGGGTGGTTAGAGCCTTCCAAAAGATACTTTTTTGCTGTAAAACCAGCTTCTGGAAAACAGAAATCACATCTTAGCTACCTCTATATTCTCAGAACGTGGCATGGTCCAGTATGTAAAGGGAGCCCAAGAAAATGCTTGTGAAGTGAATGAGTGGGTGAATGCATGCATGATTTAGGTGAAGCAGTGCGTAAACATGTCTTACATGGCATATGGAAGCAAAACTCAGACCAACAGGGCACAGTTTGGTCTCCACATGAAACTTAAGAGCTGCCTAGAAAGGGCAGATGACCATGCGTAGTAGTGAGCTCACCATCACTAAAAGAATTCAAGCAGATGTTAGTGGCAGAGAGGCAATATAGGAAACGGATTGGAGTGCTGAGTGGAAAGCCAGAGCACGTGACCTCTCTGGCCCCTTCTAACCCTGAAGTCTCATGGCCCAGTCCCCTCATTGCTACTGACCACGCCTTGCAAGCAAACACAACTTACCTTGCCCCCCTCACTCCAAATCCAAATTGTGAACATCTACCCATGAGACCTTTGAAGTCTCGTTCCTGCTTCTTTTTGAAGGGTGAGGAAGCATGAGATGGGAAGGGCTGGATTGGTAGAGTCGGGTCTATCTTGCCTATAGACAAAGGTGCTATTTCAAGAGACATGCTCAGACCACCTTCCAACAACTCGCTACTCGTCAGAGGTGCATCCCTTTCTATTTAATGGCTTCGTTGCTCATGTAGAGCTGCATCTTAGTCTTACCCTTAAAGCTCTTTGCAACACACTGGAGTAGAGAGAGCCGTATCACATGTGTGTTTAATTGGCAAAAACCCAACTATGTGCATTTGGTAGAGAGAAAGAGGGATGGAATGAAATAATGAGGGTGATTCTACACTTTATTCCACTCAGTAAGTATGTACTCCGGAATGAGAGATGGGAAAAAAGAATCTTCCGTTCTCCCATGTGGTCTTTTTTCCCCTTAGACTTGCCTAAATATGGACGGCATTTGAATAGATTTTCAAGATTGGGGGGAGGGGGGCTATATTGGATTCCTCCTTCTACATTGACTATAGAATATACCTTGGTATCAGTGAAAGACTGGGAGGTATCCTGAATAATAGGATCCCAAGAAGTGATGACAGCAAGGGTCATATAAAACCTCAGAAGAAGGCAAAGGGCTGTGTAGGGGTCCTGAAGACAGGCATTGACTCTGGGCATCCCCAGGAACAGGGTAGACTGGCTGGCCCTGCCATAATTGGTTAAAGTGTGGAACAGCTTTGGTCCCAATGTGTCAAACCGGCCAGCACTTACCAAAAACCGCTGCCCGTCGATGTGGTGCTTTTTCACTGCCTTTTCACAGTCCTTGTAGTTCAGCTGCAAAGAGGAGAGGAGAGTGCTATCAGCAGCAGGCAGGCGTATGCCATTGGTTCCCCTTGTTTGCCTGCCCCTGAAGCTTAGCAATTTGTGGTACTTGTGGCTAGCCAGACCCCCTTCCCGCCCTTCCCCCCATGATTGAACAGAGGGGCCCTATCCTTACCTCAACCCTGCTTTCACTTGCCCCTTGGGACTCTCTGAAATGGAGAAATTGCCTCAGTCTAAGGTTTGGGGGCCAATCCCTACAGAAAAGGAGTGACCTCAAGCCTATACGGGCTGTGGCCACATGTCCCTCAGGCAGGTAGAAGAGGTCAGAAAGTGCATAAATAGCATCCATTGTCTTGCCACCCAAAGGCAACCTTGGCAAATGTCGCAATGTGCTTCCTACTATGCTTTGTTCTGTTTTAAAATGTTTATTTATTTATTTAATTTTGAGAGAGAGAGAGAGAGAGAGAGAGAGAGAGAGAAAGAGAGAGAATCCCAAGCAGGCTCCACACTAGCAGCGCAGAGCCTGATGCAGGGCTTGAGCTCATGAACCGTGAGATCATGACCTGAGCCTAAATCAAGAGTCAGAAGCTTAACCCACTGAGCTCCCCAGGCACCCCACAATGCTTAATTCTAAGCATATTTCTAAATATAACTGAGGTTATAATTCATACTTAATCTTATTATCCTGTTTTTTTCTCTTAAAATTACCTTAAAGTGATAATATAGGCACTGCTTCATGTTCTTGCAAACTTCTTTTAAACAATTATTTTATTAAATTGCTACCATATTGCTGATCATTTAGGTTGTTTACCAGACTGCTGTTCTAATAATGGTACAAGAAACTGCTGATAATTATTGAATGCTTGCTATAGGGCAGGCACTCTTCTATGTATTTAAACCAGTCTTAAGTCTTTAACCCTCACATCTTCCAGATGGAGAGTCAAAGGTGAAGACACTTAAGTAACTTGCATGAGATCCATGGGTAGCAGGTGGCAGAGGGGACAATTGAGCTTCAGAACAAGGCTTTAATGTCTCTGTTAGGAATGTTCTCCTTTTTGTTAGTAACAGTATAACTTATAGCAAATGAATACATTTAAGTGTATCTTAAAACACCATCCAGATCAAACTGTAGACGATCATGGAAATCATTTTGCACACCTCTGTTTAAGATAGATTAAGCTGGATTCTCAGAATAGAGCTCTAAGATCAACAGGAATTATCTTGGTTGCTTTCCCCAAAAGTCACATTAATTGACAATCTTATCAGTTTTCTGTTTCACCTTGACTTCGACAGCATAAGAATTTGCATTTGAAGTATCTCCAAATGTGACATTTCGGTCTGGAGTATTTAAGGTTAAATGTTTGCCCTGGAGAATCTTCTGTTCTCAACACAAGTGTGAGTCTCACAATTTGTGTCAGCCTTCTTTTGGGGGCAAATCATGGTCTTTTTTTTTAATGGTCAACCAATCTAAAAAGTGAATATATTTTTTGTAGCCTCTTGGCTTGAAAGGATGGAGTAAATGTTAGAAAGCTCAGAAAAAGCTGATTTAGAGGTCAATGTGGAACACAGGCAGCATCTGAGGCATCCTGAACATCCTTTCTATTTTCACGCAGAGGGGAAGGAGTAGTTCTTATAGTATTTGACTGCCTTTAATTTATCATTTTTGCTGTCGTTATTACCAGATAAGCTCTGATTTTGCAGTCCGCTGACTTTGGCTCTATGTAGACAGACAGCTCTGAAGACTAGGCCTCCCTAGAAGTTTGATTCTGATCCATTAATATCTGGGCTTGGGAGCTAGGATCTGTATTGTTAGCAGGCACTCAGAGGATTCTTATGAGCACCCAGCTTCGGTAGGCAGTGGTCTAGAGCAGGTACCTCGTGTTGTAGATGGGACAACTGAGGCCCAGAGAGGGGAAGGGATTGGCCTAAGGTCCCACAGTGGGTTGGGGACACAGCTGGGATTAGAACTCATGGCTCTGAGCCAGTGTCTCTCCACTGCATTGCCAAGGGGTGCTTTCCTGCCAATTCAAAAAAAATTGGAGGGGTTCAAGAAATCCAAAACATGACCTCTGTCCTCAGGAGCCTATATTCCAGACAAAGGATGAGCTACACATAGCTAAGACAGTAAGACACAAAGGCCTGCCAATCTGCATGGGCCTCCCCAGCTAGGGTCCAGTAAACAGAGCAGGAAAAAAGGTAATATCAAACATGAATTGACCCCTCAGTCTGTTGAGTGCTTCACACGCTGTATTTCCTTTCATTCTTTCAACAATCCCATGAGGGTAGTTATTGTTAGTATCTCCATTTTACTGATGAGAAAGCTGAGACACAGACAGGTAAAGTAACTAAAGGAAGGTCACCAAGCTAGCAGGTGGTAGAACCAGGATTCAAACCAAACTGTCTGACTCCAGAGCTGGCTGGGAGGTGTCTCCAATGGGGTCCTGGCCCCCCTCCTTCATTAGAAATTGCACTGCTCATCAATCCTTTGAACAGGATATCTGATGACAAAGACCCTTCCCCAAATGACTCCATGGTCAGTTCACTCAGTATTTTCTCTCTGGGGGGAACTGAGATGCTCAGGATTTGAAGGGTGTCCATCTGAGTCTGTGGGGGGCTGGGACTTCCTGGATCACAGATTCCCACCATCAGTTTTTTCCTTTTGGTTTTATGTCAGGAGAAGGAACCTGTCCCAGTGCTGCAGACACATCCCAGGTCTGGGGTCTCCAAGAAAGAGACTCTCTCATGCCCTAGCTCAGGCAGACGGCCGTCTTCCCAAATCACCCCTGACCTGTAATCCATCTCCCTGCCCTAAGGGAAGATTTGCCCATGGATTCCGCTGTTGCCCAACTGGGTTCTATATTTCTCCTCACACTGAAGACGGGGCCTGTCCATGCATCTCAGTCTGTTTCCAGGATCCTCTCACTAATTGTCAATTATTGTCTCCTGTCTTCGACTGAGCTAACATGCCACTTTATAGCATCTTGGCAGATTTTATCTGCTTGCCCCAATGTATTTGTTCTACGTTTAAGAAAGACGTTTAGAAAAATCCTTCAGAAGTCAGTTGTCCCAATCATTTTTGCACCCACAGTGCTGAACACCTAAGTTTACTGTGACCTTTTGGAGAAAAGAACAAAACAGCAAATAAGAGGATCTATCCCACCATGCCTGGTATCTTCATATCTTTATTGTTTAGGTTGAGGAAGAACAGTTAGCTACTATATAAGCTCCATGTGTCTGTGGGTCCTGGGAGCTCCATTCCATCCCTCAGGAAAAAGAGAGGTTGGCTTATATGACCTCTAAAGTCTTGACTTTAAAGTCCCATCTTTACAACCATCTGGAGGGTCAACTGAACTCCATCCCAGCCTCCAGGGACAGAGGTATTAGAAGCTCAGACGTCCCTTACAAGACTTCTTATCCCTTGAACAGGGGTAGAGAGTCCCCGAGTCGTGTGGCTTAGGGTCTGTGCCAGCAGATATCTGACCCGTGATCCCCCCCGCAGATGACCAAGCACAGAGGTCCAGGGCTGGAAGGCAGGACAGCAACACTCAAGTCCCAGGACTGCCGCAAGCTTGACCTTTGACCATGCTGGCAAAACCCTCCCTCTCAGGGGCCTCAGTTTCCCCAGCTCTCTCAAGCAATCACAACCTGGAGCTCATAGCAGTTTTTCCACCTGATTCACAAGACCCTCCTAAAGCTCCAAAGGGACTCTGTTCTCTGTAAGGGTGTGAGGAGCCCTCTTTCAGGTCATGAGCAATGACTGTCCAGACACCCTCTCTGGCATTGCACATCCTTGCCTCATCCATTCTTCCTGCCCTGCTATTTCTTTCTCCCAGGCTTGGGGCTCCACTCACCCCTTTCTTTTTCTTTTTTCTTTTTTTTAAAGATTTTTTTAATGTTTTTGTTTTATTTTTGAGAGAGAGAGAGAGAGAGAGAGAGAGAGACAGACAGAGAGACAGAACACAAGTGGGAGAAGGGCAGAGAGAGAGGGAGACACAGAATCCAAAGCAAGATCCAGGCTTCAAGCCATCATCACAGAGCCTGATGTGGGGCTGGAACCCACAGACCATGAAATAGTGACCTGAGCTGAAGTCAGACGCTTAACCAACTGAGCCACCCAAGCGCCCCTCCATTCACCCCTTTCTAGTAAGCAGCCTTGATCTCATTAGTGGTTACAGTCATTCTGAGTATCTAACATGGATGCTGAAGCCAGGCAGATGTGACTGGAATCCTACCTGTCACATGCAGTCCCTGGGGCTTTAGGTTATCTAACCTCCCAGAGCCTATTTTGCAGCTGAGAAAAGAGGATAGCAGTACTGGGGAGTGTTAAGTGGGACAGTGCCTACAGAGCACAAACATGAGTGCTGGTGCTTAGTAAGTACACTTCCATCTGAGGGCCCCCCTTCTCCCCAGAACTCATTGCCAGGAACACTCAGTGGTGTGTGTGCATCTACATAACACCTGCTCAACTTGGAAGGCTGCCGCGGGGTTGCAAGTTCTTCTGCTATATTTTATCCCTCTCATGTTCTGGCTCCTTCTTCAAGCTCTGCCCAGCCCGCCAAGGGCAGCCAGCCTCACCACCAACAAAACGGCAAGACTCACCTTCCTGAAGTAGTCTGCAAGGTTGTCAGGGTCCCAGGCCAGGACGTCTGAGCGAAAGGGCACATTCCTCAATGCCATGGCTGCTCTCCCAGGACAAAAGTCACAAGCTGAGCACGAGTGCTGCACCCATGGACAGAGAATCCCAAATCTAGAGCGTGGAGGTGTCCTTGGCTCTTCCAACTTCCAGTTACCGTCTGGAACACCCTTGTTGGAACAGACGTCTTTTCTGCTGTAACCAGATCCCAGAGAGCAACGGCTTCCTCTGCGAACAAATATGGTCTCTTCTCAGAAAACGACTCAGCAAGTTTCCTTTACCACTTCCTCTGCTAGGCTCTAAATAAGTAAACAAGGAAGCCTAGCTCTGGTGGCTGGAGAGGTAGAGAGCGACAAGGTTGGTCATCTCGCCCTGGTCCTGGCCACTCCAGCCCTGTGGGAGGGATGGTGAAAGGCACTTAGACTCCTGTGTGAGTCCAAGCGTGTTTCCATTAAAACTCCTGGCCCTCAGATGTTTATACCGCAGTCCTACATGGCTGGGTCTTTGCAGATGAAAATCTATTTTGACGGTTGGCCTAAAATGTAGATAATCTCCCACAAAGGCAAACTACCTGGGGAAGGAGCATGGCTTTTTAATGCTTTCCGACCATCCCTGAGCCTCTGAGAAAAGGATAACGTTGACATCCCTTCAGCCGCCTCCTTACAGTTACTAGAGGACTCGGTGAGTGAGTCGGGCAACCAGGCTTAACTTCTGATGTGATTGTTCCCACGCTGTGCAACTCACACTAGGACTTAACAATCTAGGAACGTCAGCCTTCCATATCCGTAAAATAGGAAAACAGAGAAAGTGTTTCCTATACACATAAACCTTAGATGCAGGTAACTAAGGTTAATTAAGGGTAACTAAGGAAAAAAAAATTAAGAGCAAAAAGATAATGATAGCTGCTGATGCTTCCAGAGATTTTATTCTCTACTGTTTCCACCACAGATTGTAGTCACTATTGATTCCTCTGTATCTTCTACCCAAAGAGTATATTCCCTGGAGTGGCCCTGTGACAGGACATAGGAATCTGCTGCTTTCTTAGCAGGTCTCAGACCCTGTGCTCTTCTCATAGTATGTGTACGTCATTGGCAGGGGGTGAATCTGGTGTATAAAAACAAATAGATTTCTGCATTTAGATTTCTGTATTTAGTCTCTAAATACAGGTTCTCCACTTCAGCTAATGCTCCATGCACACACACACACACACACACACACACACATACAGCCAATCAGTTCTGATGTTTGAGGACAGGATCAAGCTCTGTTTCACTTACTGGGTGACACTGTGTTGGTCCCTGAGGAGGTAACTTCTTGAAGCCTTTTCGAGGGTAGCTTTGGCCGTGTACAGTTCCCATCTTATACACAATCAAGGAGCCCCACTGTCACTGCACCAGCCTCTCCGGGTCATTGTGAGCTTAGAGGAGATCCACATTTCATTCCAGGCAGAAGCGGTCCATAACACGTGGTGCCAGGGGTGCTGGGGGCATCAATCATCAGGGCCTGGTATCTAAGAGTTCTCAACAACGAACTGTGCTCTACAGGGCACAGCCCTGCTGTTCAAAAGTTCTGTGTTGGTGGGAGAGATCACTTGGTGTTTCAAATCACCGGAATAGTGGCAAATGACAAAAAACTATTTGAAGAGAGAGAGACAGACAGAGACAGAGACAGAGACAGAGACAGAGAGAGAAATCACTTTCAGGTAGGGTAGTTAAAGAATGTCGTGGAATTAGCTGGAATTTAAGCGGGGCCTTGGAAGAGGGAGCAATGTTTCATGAGGAAACAGAACACACAGCACCTGTGGAAAGGAATTTCTAAAACCATCCTTACAACTAGAAGTGTTTTCAAAAAAAGTTCACTCCCACTCAGGAGAATAAATATGTACAGAAACACAGAAATTGAATTAGGTATAGCTAAACATTAGGCTCCTTTGAAAGGGCTATCCACTAAATGTGATCAAGATGGACAATCCATGGAGCCCACTTAGAAGAGAGCCATAGCAGGTAAGAAACATGGACGACAGGGACGACGACGACAAGAATCATCACAGGTGAAGCAGGTGGAGTCCTTCTCATGTGCCAGGGAGTAGGCTAAGGACTTGCCACTGTCTTGTTTAAATGTTGGCACTATTTTTTTTTAATGCTTATTTATTTATTTTGAGAGAGAGAGAGCATGAGCAGCAGACGGGCAGAGAGAGAGAGGGAGAGAAAGAATCCTGAGGGAATCTGACAAGGGGCTTGATCTCATGAACTGGGAGATTATGACCTGAGCCGAGATCAAGAATCAGATGCCACCCAGGTGTCCCGGCACTATTATCTCTTCCATTTTACGGAAGGGAAAACTGAGGCTCAGAGAGGTAAAGCTACTTGCTGCCTTACACCCAGCAAGTAGGCTGTGCAGCCAGGTCTCACCTGAACCCTCTCTGGGTCCAGAGTCCCTGTCTTCACCTCTCTGCCACCTCCAAGCTCTGACATGTTACACAGACTGCCCAGGTGGAGTAGGGATTCAAACTCAGCTCTGTCTCCAGAGCCTGTGCTCCTTCCTACTCTATCAGTCTCCTTTCCATGAAGGAGGGCAAGGAGGTTGCCAATCTGGACAAGTTAAGTTACAAAGAGGATCCAGCCACTGCCTTTTGGAGGTAGGCCTTTGGTGACCCCTCTGTATAGGACCACAGCCCATTCCTTGCAAGGACAGCTGGGTTATGACCAGAGCAGGTGACATGAGGGGAAACAGTTTGCCTCGGGCCTGAAGACTTTCCTCTTTCTCAGTCCTTGGTGATTTCCCAACAATCACGAATTTCACATCTCCTGTCTCTGGCGAAGTATCCAGAAGCTCGGGGGGCAGGGCCAGTTAGTGCCTGAGAGAGGCTCAGGATGCCAGGAAGACCACAGTGATCTTGTACAGCCTGGCTCACATGGCCCAGCCTCAGGCTCCTTGCCTGTAAAATGGGCAGGCATCATAGCAGCCTCTGGGGACAGCTCATGGCAGAGGGGACAGTGTGGTGAAGGCCAGGTAGCTCATGCCGATCCTCTAACGGACATCAGTCCTGGCTTCAACCATGAAGCAGAGCAGAGAGGGGCAGATAAGGTGCAGGGATTAAAGCCATGACCTGGGTGGGAATGCCCTTTTCCCTCTCTCACCCTCTCCCTCAACCAGGTGGAGAAACTCAGGACTCACGAAGGAACAAATGGAAAGTTTAGGAGAGGCCTTTTTAAGCTTTACGATATTATCTCCAGGCCAGGAAAGGGGGACACGGTCTCACAGCCCAAAAAGAATGACATGCTGGTACAGGGGAACAGGGCTCACGGGGTAGGAATTTCAAACGTGCGATCAATGAGCTTGTGGACGAGAAAGCAATACTTGACCTTAGGGACAAAAAGTGGACGTATGAATCTCACACCACAACCCGGAGTGGGGGTTCTCCCCCGTATCCCCCCTGCCCCACCCCACCCCATCTGGACTTGAAGCCCCCCCTCTCTCCTGCTAACCCACAGCAGGATCAGGTGGGGAGAGAACTGTCTTCTTCACAGCTAGTTTTAGAGGTAAGAAAGATCAGAAAACTCGCTAGAAGAGACTTGGGAGCCACAGCCACCACATGTAGAGCAGGGGCAGGGGTCTGGAGCTGTCATTGGAGACCAGAAGAGAATGGAAAGTAGGGACTTCGGAGCGAAGGGTGGGAGAGGCCCTAGGAGACTAGGAGAGGCCCCTGAGACATTAGAAGGTGGCTAGGAGGATGTGCTTATTTGGATTTGGTTTGTGCAGAGGGTCTCAGCTGGGGGAAAGAGAAAAGGGTAGCAGCACGTGGCCCAGAGAGGGTGACCACACGAAGCACGGTGGGCAATGGAGACAACGCCCTCACGTGGCTTCACCTCCACCAAAGTTTTATGGCTCCAAGTACCACCTGACGGAGGTACAGCTAAAATGAACTGCTATTGAACTTTCTTAAGAGCCTGGGTGGGTTTGCCCATAAGGGGAACAAGACTACAGCTGTCACCTTCATGGGGAGGGGACACTTTCCCCCTGCATTCTCAGGGCCCTGTGCGGGTGGAGCAGGAAAGCCAGGAAGGGGCCCTGACCGCTTCCCTGGGCAGGGCAGCTCCACACACCCAGTGACCTCACACGAAGACACGGAATCCTGTCCCAGGAGGCACAGGCCTGCCATGCAGCTGCCAGGGATGCACAGAGGCCATGCTCCCCAGGGCTCCTGCAGGCTGCCGGGTGGGAAAGGTGGGGAGAGACCGGTGCCAGCCCACAGCAGCCCTCCTCCAGGTCCTGCTGTGCTCTGTCCTGACAGCCTCCAGACTCCTCCCTCCCACCCCACACTGGACACTGTCGTCACCTCCCCCGTTCCGGGAGATGCGTGAGGAAAGCAGGAATCAGCTGCTGCATGTGAGACAATGAGAAGCAATATTTTTCCACTTCCTCAGAGCTGACGATTTCATTCTTTTCAAAAAGAACACATGTATTTTTTTTTCATCTTTTCTATCTCTTTCTCTGCTGTTTTCACTGAGGTGCCTCAGAAATTTGAAAGTGGGTGGGAGGAAGTGCTTATTTGGACTTCCTGTCAGGCCTCCCTTCTTCGTCTGCCCTATTTTTTGACTTCAGCAGCCTATCCCCAGATAGTTCCGCCACCAAGGGAAACTCCCTGAGTGCCCACAAGGGTGGGTGGGATGTGGGCAGGGGCAGGAGAGGGGAAGGCAGGTTTCTCATCTCGATAAAAGAGAAAAGATGCTGCCCCCCTCCGCGGGCAGAGTTGGGGGAAAGGCAGCCCTTTTGATCCTCACAAAAGTCCTATGACTAGACAGCAATGCTCCCATTTTACAGATGTTGAGAGACCAAAACTCACTTTCTCACATTCACAGTGGATCAGGAATGCCAATTCAAGACTGGGTGGATTTCCTTTCATTCTTCTACTTTTTTGACTTGTCCCTTCAGTCTCAGCAAGTCACTTAGCTGTTGACTTTCGGTCTGGATTTTCCTGCTTCACCTGTGGCCTTGGTGCTTGTGGCTCCAGAGCTGCTGATGTTGGCTGCATTACCTGCCTTGGAAATATCAGGGCCCTGACCACCAGCTTCTATCTGACCTTCCAGATTTTTGACTCAGTCAGAATGCATCTTTCAATACACTGTCCCAGGAGAGTCACCCTGTGGTCCTTGTCAGTCCTGTGCACCCTACTTCACGTGAGTGTCAGAGCCTTCCCGTGAGCATGGGAATAGACAGTGGGCCCCTTAGAAGGAGTGGGTTAGGGGTTTGGGGAGAAGAAGACCTAGAAAACACACACCATGTCTATCCAACTCTTCCATGAGATCTCAAGGGTTTGGGGAAAGGAATGCCAGAATCAAAAGCAATCCTTTTGAGTGCTCTTTGGGAAAGGGAGCTAGAGGATAGATACCCCTTTTACAGATTGCAGAGAAAGGCTCATGGAGAACAGATTCCTGTCTGTGGCCTCACAGATAATCAGAAGTGGAGTCTTGGATTTGAAACCAGACCTGTCTGATACTAAGATTCTTCCTTTGAAAGATGCAGTTTCCAAGGATGGAAATTTTATTAGGTGAATAATTAATATTTACGCAGAACAGGTCATGCCAACTATATGTATTAGGCTATGAAAGAGAGATTATTCTCTATTTGAGTTCTCCTAAAATAATGGATCTTGATATGTATGTGTTTTTCTCTATTAAAAAAAAATACAGCCTTGGCAATTATAATGCTGGGTAGATGCCACACGGTCACTGAATCCCTTAAACACATCCTTTCAAGTAGGGAGACATGACGTGGGGCAACAGCTCAGCTGGGTGGGGCTGAGTGGGGCAAGGGAAAGGAGCACTGGAGGAGAAGAGGAGAGTAAGAGAGGAGAGTGACAGCCCACATCCACTTGGGCTGGGACCCTTAGAAAGCCTGCAGTGCCCTGCTGTGGAGACCCCCTAGAGTTTTCTGGCTTGTTCGTGTTCGAGCTGGTTTCTTTTTTTTTTTAAATTTTTTTTTAACGTTTTATTTATTTTTGAGACAGAGAGAGACAGAGCATGAACGGGGGAGGGTCAGAGAGAGGGAGACACAGAATCCGAAACAGGCTCCAGGCTCTTAGCTGTCAGCACAGAGCCCAACGCAGGGCTCAAATTCACAGACTACGAGATCATGACCTGAGCCGAAGTCTGATGCTCAACCTACTGAGCCACCCAGGTGCCACCGAGCTGGTTTCTTAAAACCATCCTTACAAATATGTGAATACCCTGTATCCTTCTAATCATTTACCTTGTTGCACAGGATGCACAGAATTGGGTTCTGCTGCTTGCAACCTGTCTTAATCCAGTTCAGGCTGCTAAAACAAAATATCGCAAACTGGGTGGCTTATAAACAACATAAATTTGTTTCCCACAGTTCTGGAAGCTGGACGTCCAAAATCAAGGTGCCAGCATGGTCATATTCAGGTGAAAGCCCTCTTCCTGGTCATAGTCAGCACCTCCTCCCTGTGTCCTCCTGCGATAGAACAGGCTGGAGAGCTCTGTGGAATCTCTTTTACAAGGGCGCTAATCCCATTCAGGAGGGCTCCACCCACACGACCTAAGCAAAAGGCCTTGACTTCTAATACCATCACATTGGACATTAGGATGTCAACATATGCATTTGACACAAGCATTCAGGTCATAGCACAGTAAAAAAAATCCATAATTGTCTCAGGATACATGCACCAGTCCTCTTTAATTTGTCCAAAAAATGTCAAGGAGAAGAAAATGAGGTGGCCTGGGGTAAGGATGAGAGCTTTGGGCTTTGTGGTGGGGAGGTCCCAGGCTTGGATTCTAATCATGGTAGAATCAACCGGGTAGTCTGACCTTGAGTCCTTTTTACAGCTTCCTCATCTTTAAAAGAAGCTAATAATACTTAATATTCCTCTTGGCACTTTTGTGAGAAATGAAGTTGCTCGTGTTACGTGCCTGAACTGTGTCTGGCCTGTAATAGAGATGCCATACGCTTGTTTCGTGTCCCCAGACAATTTCTAGAGTTTCTTTGCAGCTCTAATTTTCTATGATACTTCTCAGTAGCTGATTAATTTTCTATCCATTTTCTCTTTGGGAACAGAAGCAAAAAAGACACCCATAACCTGATACAGAGGATTTATTTTGAAAAGCTTTCACGGAGGGTCATCAGAGGATGATCATCTAAAGTATCAGCTAACCTGGGACTTTTTGAAAATGGAAGGAACACCATAAAACTATTCCAGGGGCGCCTGGGTGGCTCAGTCGGTAAGCGTCTGACTTCCGCTCAGGTCACGATCTCGCGGTTCGTGAGTTCGAGCCCCGCGTCGGGCTCTGGGCTGACAGCTCGGAGCATGGAGCCTGCTTCGGATTCTGTGTCTCCCTCTCTCTCTGCCCCTCCCCCACTCGCGCTCTCTCTGTCTCTCAAAAATGAATAAACGTTAAAGAAAAACAACAACTACTGCAGGACAGGAGGCATAGTTGGGGGCCATCCTGCAAACGGGCACCCTATATTCAGTTATCGCACAGTTACACTTCTTCCTTGGCAAGTCTTCTACGGGATGTCATCTGCCCTCATCAGACAGAATCCCCTATGCCTTACTTGTCCCGGCAAATGGGGACTGTGTTTGCATTTAGCAAGAAGTCAGAATCCCACGTGCCACAGGCAGAAGCCTCAAATGTAACTAGGTAGAGGTATGTTCCAGCCCACGGCCATGAGCCTAGTGACTGTTACTGCCCAGCTATTCAGTGGGCCTCCTCAGAGCACTGTCTTGACCTAGAGGGGCCACTCTATTTTTAAACCCAGGAAACTACACAGTCTCACAGCTCTTAATTTAATGTGGTGAAAAACTAACCGAAGTGCTAGATTCTCACAAGCTTCCCTCCTCCCTCCCCAACCCTACCACTGCCCCTTGTTAATCTGTTATAGAGTTCATGCCTTCTCACAAGCCTCTCGCACTCCCATACTGCCAGGCTTATGATTTAGGAAGTCTCGCCAAGGCAACTTCAGGCTAAAATCTCCCCGATCTGCAGCATCCTCTGACAGAGGATTTCTGTTCCTGTTTGAGTGGTTTCCTGCATGAACCCAGGGACTCAAATGGACTCAAGTCCATTCTGGAGACCTGCCAGCATGATTCCTGCGGTCCAGCCTCTCTTCCCAAGTCTAGCCCCTCAAAAGCTTGAAGCCACATGCAATTCTCTCTCTACCGACAGAAGCTATAGGAGTCAAGACTCAGATTCTGGAGTCAGAATAACGTGTCTGAACCCCAACCCTTATTCTCCCACTGTGCAACGTGAGGCAACTTACTTAACTTCTCTGTGCCACGGTTTTCACAAGGGGATGGGGAAAGCTAAATAATAACATCCACCTCAGTGAGCAGTTGGGGGATTGAGCCAAAGAAAATCCCAAGCTCAGAGTACAGTCCCTGGCACACTGTGGATGCTGACCCTTGCTGGCACTGTCCACCGTTGGGAACTTGTCTCACTCATCCCTTCCCAGGCACCGGCCCAGAGGGGCAGTTCTCCATTGCCATGAGCTCCCCAGGTTGCACGTGACACCAAGCTCCCCGCATCACATGTCGGTAGGCATCAGCTGCATAAACTACTCTGTAATATTTCTGATGGAGATAGATAGCAAGAGTGACGGAGCTGAACTTTCCTAATAATTAAGAAGAGATTCTGCAGGTTCACAGGCTGATGCGGCCAGGGGGACATGTGAGTGAGTAAAGAAATCTTGGTAGGAAAAACAGGAGCCCAGGGAAATAACAAACGGCAACTTACTCTGGATATTAATCAGAAAGATGATAAGGAGGGGGAAGTCTGGGGCAAAGATGGAGCAGCCCGGTTCAAGCTAATTGTTGCCACGTTATTATGAGGGCCTGCTGGTGCAGGGCTGGTGATTAGGGCCCAGTGTCATCAGTCACCAGATATTTACTTAAGGAAAGCTAGAAAACTTGATTTTATGTAAAAAGGAGATGCAGTTTGGTGGCTCCTGGGTGACTCAGTCCGACTTTGGCTCAGGTCATGATCTTGTGGTTCATGAGTTCAAGTCCCGCGTTGCACTCTGTGCTGACAGCTCAGAGCCTGGAGCCTGCTTCGGATTCTGTGTCTCCCTCTCTTTCTGTCCACCCCCCCCCCCCACTTGTGCTCTGTCTCTCTCTCTCTCTCTCTCAAAAATAAATAAAGATTAAAAATTAGGGGGGGGGTGTGGAATTCTGTCAATGTCCTAATCTTGGAATCTGTGAATAAGTTCAGTTACATGGCAAAGAGGAATTCATTCAGGTTGCTAATCAGCTGACCTTTAAATAGGGAGATTATCCCACAATATCTGGGTGGGCCCAATGTACTCACAAGAGTCCTTAAAAATGGCACAGGGAGGCAGAAGAAAGAGTCTAGGGAGATGTGACTGTGGAAGCAAGGCACCGAGAGATGTGATGTTCTGGTTTTGAAAATGGAGGAAGGAGGCCACAAGCCAGGGGATGTGAGTGATGGCAGGGAAAAGCAGGGAAAGAGATTCTCTTCTACACCCTTCGGGAAGGAATGCAGCCCTCTTTTTAGCCTAGTGAGACCTCTGTCAGAGTTTTTATTTCCAGAAGTGTGAGATAATGAATTTCTATTGTTTTGAGTCACTAAATTTGTGATACTTTGTCATAGCAGCAGTAGAAAACTAATAATATCGATTAACTTTTAAAAAACCACGTGGGCCAAACAAACCACACATGCTGACTGTAGAGTACCTACAAGCCACTTCTGATTGAGAATCTGAATGATATCTTACTTTTCATGTTGGAAGTGCCTGATGACCTAATCCATGTCTGAGAGGTGCCCAAGATCACATAGCAGTGACTCACACTAGGGATGCTGATTCTTAGAATAACATTCAAGTGCATCATATGTGCTTATGCCTTCCGGGAACACAGCTACACATGGCTGGTAGAGAGAAAGAAATGGCGATTCAAAGGGTGGAGGCCATTTTGCCAACTGTTCTTTTCAACGACAACAAAATGACTGCCCCCCATGAGCTCAAGAAGGCCCATTACGGGCACTGTTTCCAGACCTCAAATTCTGTCCCAAAAAAGACCTCTTTCTAGACACAGGGAATTGTGCTGGATCCTTTCCTTGTCATTGCTGTCAACTTAGCTGCCACTTGCCAGACTGATGTTTCTGTTTCGCAAGCCATTCACATTTCTTCCCTCCTTCCTTCCTTCCTTCCTTCCTTCCTTCCTTCCTTCCTTCCTTCCTTCCTTCCTCCCTCCCTCCCTCCCTCCATCCCTCTCTCCTTCCCTTTCTTTCTTTCTTTCTTTCTTTTTATTACTTCCTCCCTTCCTCTCTCCTTCCCTCCCTCCCTTCTTTCCTTCCTTCCTTCCTTCATTCATTCCTCCCTCCATCCATCCCTCTCTCCTTTTCTTTCTTTCTTGCTTTCTTTCTTTCTTTCTTCTTTTCTTCCTTCTTCCCTCCCTCCCTCCTTCCCTCCCTCATTTATTTCCTTCCTTCCTTCCTTCCTTCCTTCCTTCCTTCCTTCCTTCTTTCCTTCCTTCCTTCTTTCTTTCCTACCACAGGTAATTTCCAAGGCACCCTTCATGAACAAATATGTCTTCATTCAGCACCATCTCTGGCATTGGTTTTCTGAGCCCTGGGTCTGGGATTGCTTTACATATGAAGAAAGGATGCTTCAGGACTGGAATGTCTAGAGTTGAATCACTGGGAAAGAGAACTGTACACTTGTAATTACAGAGCAGCGAAGTCCCCCAAAAATGGTAGCTCACGAGTGCCTTTTGGCTATGAGTGTCCTGTTGGGACCACAGTGCTCCCTACTTTCCCCCCTCCCAGAAAATGATCTTGAAAGTCTTTACCTGGAGCATGTTCTTTTCAGTTTGCCATAGTCCCCAGTCCTCCCCACCCCACTATCTTAGACCGTTCCTCTTCACTCATTTACATTCCCTGTCAAGGCCCCCAAAGAGTTTGACTTTGTGGCAATTGATTTTTGTCCAAGTTCCACATAATTCAATTCACTTATTTGTTCAAAAAAATATTTATTGAGCACCTACTATGTGCTAAGGATGTTCTAGTTAATGGGATTCACCAGTGAACAAAGTCCTTGGACTTATGGAGCCTCGTAATGACAATAAGAATTGCAATGATTACGATGAATGACAAGCATTGAGTACATACTTTGTGCCAGACTATGTTCTAAGCCCTCTACATACTAGATAGATAGATAGATAGATAGGCAGAAAATGTAATAAAATTATATAGGATATATATTCATAACAGGTTCACAACAGTCTTATAAAGTATTTTTGCCACTATAAAATAAGGAAACTGAGGCACAGAGAAGTTCCCTCCTTATGGGGAAGACCGACATTAACAAAAGAACAAATAAGAGGCTCTAGGATTCCACTGTCCAATATAGTAGCCACCAGCCACATGTAGCTATTTAAATTAAAAATAATTAAAATGAAATAAAATTTAAATTTAAATTCCTTGGTCACACACATTTCAAGCACTCAACAGGCACTTGGAGCCAGCGGCTGCCATTATGGACACAGTTATTTCAGGAAGTGCTGGTCTAGCCTGTCATGGTTCATAATGGAAGCTCCAGGATTTGAAATTTCCCTGACACTCTCCAGCTGGGAGCCTTGAGCAAATTTCTTAGCCTCTCTGTATCTCAAGTTATTGATCTAGAAAATGTAGTTAAGAATAATGCCATCTTCAGGGAGAAGTTAAATTAACTCTTGGATGTTTAGAACAGTGTCCAGCTGTCAGTAACCATCCGATCCATTACAGCTATGACTATGAATATATAAAATGATAGGAATGATGAATGCTATACAAACAGATAAAACACAGTGAGGGAATAGACGATGACAGCTGCCTGTGTGGACAGGTTGGTGAAGGTGGCTCTCTGAAGGAGATGGCATCTGCATGAAGCCAGGAAGCCAGACTCAGGTCACCAAGGAAGGACATCTGGACAGAGGCTACGGGCCAAGTCCCTAAGGCTGTAGTTGCTTGGAGTGTTCCAAAAACAGCAGCCTAGCTAGAGTAGCTGGGAAGGAGTGAACCAAGGAAAGAGGAGAGAGCCAGGCTCAGGAGATAGTGAAGGACCATCATCTGTTCTGAGTGTGGTAGGAGCACCTGGCCAGTTTTGAGCAGAGAAGTGATGGGGTCTGACTTACTTTTTGAAGGGTCACCCTAGTCATGGGCGGAGGCAAGGAGGCCCCGTAGGAGGCTGCTGTAGACAACAAGCCAGCTGGTAACAGTGAAAGGAATAGAGATGAGAAAGTTTCACCTTCAAGGCAGTCCTGCCCACTGGCTGTCCCCTCTGCCTGGTACCCGCTTTGCCCAGATGCCATCCTGGCTCACTCCTTTATTTCCTGAGGTCTTGACTCACCCTTGACTGAAGTCGCCCTTTCAGAAAAGGCTCCCTGTCACCCTTCCCTACTTTTTCCCTCTTAGCACTTACCCTAAACTAAGATACAGCATATTTTCCTGGTTTTGTTTACTGTGGGGAGTGTGAGGTTGGGGATTTGTGTCAGCTTTGCTCATTATTGAATCCCCAGTGCTTAGAGCAGTCCCAGCACAAACTAGGTACTTGGGAAGTATTTTTGAATCAATGAATCAATGAATGAATGTTATAGGTAAAGAGCGAGAAACAGGTGATAATTAAGAAAACTCAAGCACAGAGAAGGGAAGACACTGTCTTAAACCCACACAGCAGTTAAGGGCAGAGCCCGTATTGGAGCCCCAGACCTCCCACCCCTGTCCCTGTACTCTCCCCTGCTCCCCACCACCTGAGGAAAGTTTCCCTTTTTTCTCGGAGCTGGAGCTCCCCATGAGTGATGAGCATTTTTTTTCTCTCTGTGCTTAGTTGTCACTTTTCCCAATGACCCAACTGTGTCTTTCCTCACTTCCCCATTTTTCCAGGCTGTATTCTTCTGTTTGGCGATACTTTCCTTTTTCTACAGTCCTGGCTCAATAGCAATATCTGAACAGTTAGATGCATCATGTGGAAAGAAAGGGAACAAGACGCCAAGATGTCCAATTTGGTTTCTCCATTGTGATAGCCTATACAGTAAGGTTCACAGATATGGCCCCGTGGCTGGGGCCCGATGGGGGAGTGTGGTGGGGGAGCTAAGCTGGCTCAGCATCCTTCCTTGAAATATTCACACTTCTCAGCAATAATGGTGGGTTGTGAGTTTGCTCTGGTACCTGCCCAGGGATTGCCCCTGAGAAACCACACTCAATCTGCTCTTGAGAGCTGAGACACCTGGAAGCTCAGCCTTTCCTTCCCACTACATGATGGCCTAGAGGGCCTTAGAGCTGGTCAAGCATCTTCCCCTTCCCACCTCCCCTTCCTGACCCCTGCAGGGAGTCTGCTTCCCCAGCCCACCAGCTGGCCATTCTGGACTCTTACCCATCCCTCCTTTGGGAGCAAAATTCTCCTCCTTATTCTTCATCGTAGTAATAAAATTAAACAGTTACCTTCTAGGACACTTATTCTTTATTAGGCACTTTGCAAATCCACAATCCTTGCACAGCCAATTTTACAAACTGGAGCCCTGGGCTTCAAGATTACCCCCAGGGGTTGGTGATAGAGTTGAGTTCAATCCTGGGCCCATCCATGTCTGATTCTGAAGCTAGTTTTCTTTCCCCCAGACACAATCACCGTTCATTCATTTATCATTCATTCATTCATTCATTCAGCAATTCTGTATCAAGCCATAGTATGTACCAGGCACTGTTCTAAGCATGAGATGGTGATGAACAAGACAGACAGGGCCCTGCCCACAGAGAACAGTGGGAAAGAAAACAATGAATGCAGCCAGAACGTTTTCAGGAGGGATGACTGCTGTGGACCCATGGAGACAGGTCAGTGTGTGAGAAAGCACAGTAGAGCCATCTTCTCCACTGGGCGGTTGGGGAAGGTTACCTCATGCTGGTGGGTGCCAGATCCAGCAGGGAGGAAGCACGTCTCTGGGAGGCGGGGCCAGGTTGGGAAGTGGCCAGAGGTTGAGTCAGGCCATCCGGAGGGCGGGGAGGTGCATGGCTGACCTTGCGAAAATCACAGGGTGTTGTGGGGCTCCTTAACCACTAACTATGTAGGGGCGTTTTTGCCTCTCAGTGCCAGCCCTTCTTCGTCAAGCAGTATATTCCATCTCCACCATTAGGCTTAATGTCAATCAGCTCTTCTTCTCTCCTTGTCCCTCTTTTCTCTGGTTGGGTTCTTGTTAACAGATTTTTCTCCTACTGGCACCAGAGGCTGAGGAAGCTTAAAGCAACAGTCACAGTGGAGAGAGCTGACAGCAAGAGCTCCCTCGAGCTCCCCCTGGGGGCCTTTCTCCAAGCTACTTGCCTTTCAGCCTCTGCTGCCCCCTCCCTCTCTGTCCAGGCCTCAGACACCTCTATTCTCCCTCTCTGCCCAGCCCCCTTCAGACCCAAGCTTGGTAGGTTCTGATGCCTGGATTTGAGTTTGGTTGCCCTTCCCCTGCTCCCCCACCCCCAGGCTTATGGACCCTTCCTGGTTCTTCTCAGCTCTTCTCTAATCACCTGGCCAGGGTTCTAGGGCCCCATGGCCAGACTTAGAGCCCCCAGAATCCACTTATCTGGAAGATACCAGAATCACTTTAGATAACTCAATGCAAATTAAGAACATTATCCTGTCCCTTCTATGAGAATGTCTAAAGGGTCCCCTTCCTAAGTCTCTTCCCTATCAAGGCTGAGCATCACCTCCTTTGGAAAACTTCCTTGAACCTCCAAATGTGGGGTGGGGTTCTCTCCTAAATGCTTCCAGGGGGTGCTGCACCTACCCCTCATGTAGCACGCAACCAGGAGTGGTCTTCTGACTCTCTCCCACTAGAAGGAGGTCTCTGAGAAGGCAGGTCAACATGGTATCTTTAGGAGTGGCAGGGTGCCTGGCACACATAAGTGAATGAGCCTTACGAGGTCCAGCTGGCCCAAGTATGAGGCTACCGCCAGCCTATCACCAGGACCATAGAAAACCAAAGTGCATGTTCATTTCCATTTCTGAGTATCCAAGGTGTGAGAATCCCTCTAGAAGATGGCTTTTCAGCTTGCTTCCTCTTTGGTTTCTCCTAAATGCGAAAAAATTGGGGGATCTGTAGGCTTAGCCAGGGCTGAAGGGTCAGAATCACATGTGTCACGAGCACCGTGTGATTGTAAGCACAGAAGCCAGATTTCCTATGACATAACCAACATGGTCGATGGGGCTTTTTGCATTTCCAGAAAGACTCCAAGCCACCCCTGTTTAGAATGTTGTGAATCCCTGGCACTGTCCAGCATGCTGAGCCAGTCAGAAGGCAGAGGGGCCCGTAAGGGGGCCAGTGGCTTTATACACATGCACCACCCAAATCCCTTCAAGTTGTCTGTTACCCTCGTGTTTTGTTTTGTTTGAACAAAGTTATGACTTTTTTCTATCTACAAAGTTAAAACACAGTCATTATGGGGACAACAAAATACAAGCAAGAAATAAGAATAATAAAAATTAAGCATTTAGAATTTTATCATTTTTTAAAAAAAAAATCATACACGCAAATGGGATCACACTCTTCATAAAATTCTTTCTTTTTAATGTTTTTTTTAATGTTTATTTATTTTTGAGAGAGAGGCAGAGAGAGACAGAACATGAGAAACGGAGGGGCAGAGAGAGAAGGAGTCCCAGAATCCAAAGCAGGCTCCAGGCTCTGAGCTGTCAGCACAGAGCCCGACGCGGGGCTTGAACTCACAGACCGTGAGATCATGACCTGAGCTGAAGTTGGACGCTCAATTGACTGAGCCACCCAGGCACCCCTTCATACAATTCTTTATAACCTCTTTTTTTTTTTTAAATATATGCAACATACTGTGAGCAACTTTCCCTGTGGTTGAATATCATCCCAAAGCAGCTTTTTAAATGGCTGCAGCATGTCCTGTGATATGCAGGTACTAGAATTTATTTCATTAATTTCTCATGGTTCGATACTTAGGTGGGTTCCAAATTTCACTATTATAACCAACTCAGAAACAGACATTCTTTCAACTAAACTGCTGCACACAGCCATAATTATTTCTTTAGGATAGATTGCTGGATTACACGTGCTTAGTTGGAGGATATGAACTTTTATAATTTTACTACAGCTCGCCCACTGCTCTCTACCTGAAAAGCTTTAATTTTGGCTCCTGGCAGCAGGGCAGAGAGGTATGTATCGTCATTTTATGCCATTTCCTCTAGCCAAGGCTGCCTTTGGTGTTCACTCAACCTGTTTTCAGTGGGATGGTGGATGGTGGGCCATGCGGTTGGCCCCAGTGCCCACCTGGGAAAAGCCCCAGAGAAACATCAATAATCTGGTTTATGCCAAGGATGGCTGGTGAGAATATCAGAATCACTCTTGGAACAATGATTTTTAAAATGCCATGATGATCCTATCAGACAAAACATAGAGGTTCAGAGATTCTGGGGTTTGAATCTTGACTTTGAGGCAAAACGGTACTGAGCCTCAGTTTTCTCAGCTGTGAAATGGAATCATAGCACATTATGTGATATGTTGTGTTTGGTCGGGAATTAAATGTAATCAGGTGTGTAAAACCCATACCACAGAGTACCAAGTGAGGCTTCAGCACATAGTAGCTGGAACTACTATTAAATAGGCACAATAATTTGAACTAATATAATAAATTGTTTAGTTGAGGCCCTTAAGAGAGCTGTTAAACTGTTAAGAATGATTTCTAACTAATGTAGCAACTATTCTCATCGGAAGAGATGAGTTAATTTCCTTGGATATTTACTATATTCTGTTTTGTAATTCAGTGTTCCTTAATATGCCCTATGAAATGTTATTTGGCTTAACAGACTGTATTTTCATAAAGCTTGCCCTAGCTAAAGCTAACTCAGGCTTGGCCACCAGGCCAAAGTCTCCTTTGCAGGTATACTTGGGGAAACACAGATCCTGTGGTCTCAGTGGACACCCTGGCTCAGGTCTCAAGGTGGGCGCCAGAGATCTCATTAGCAAACTTCCAGGTAATTCTTATAGCTAGCTGAGCCCCAGACTGCAAATTGGCATTAGGAAATGCCAGAAGGCATCCATAAACTGGATGTTTGGAGACTTGTAAAAAAAAAAAAAAAATGCCATTTTTGTTTCATTCTGGCAAAAAACACTTACCAAAGTGTCATTTCTACTATATCCAGAAGAAAACATGGTCTTGGGTCTTTTAACAAGGTCAGCTGTTAGTTGTTTGTTTGTTTATAGAGAACATAGCAAGGGAGGGGTAGAGAGAGGGAGAGAGAATCCCAGGCAGGCTCTATGCTGTCAGTGTGGAGCCTGACATGGGGCTTCAACCCAGGAACTGTGAGATCATGACCTGAGCCAAGATCAAGAGTTGGATGTCCAACAGACTAAGCCACCCAGGTGCCCCAGTCAGCCCTTAATTTTAAGCCTTCTCTTGTGATGTTATATTTTTCTTTCCATCCTAGACCAGTCTCTCAGGGGGCCTGTGAAGTGTGCCTTCTGGTTCAGAGTGCTGGCTGAGCTGCATAGCCCAGGGCTCCCCTTCCATCCCTGAGGATGCAGTCATTCTGGAGGGTGTGCTGTTTTCCATTTATCCTTTGGCGACATAAGTGCTGCTTCCAACTGGCTCTGTCTGCAGAAGCCTTGTGTTAGAAACCGCTGTGTTCATAACTGGTGGCTTGGTCTAGAAAAGAGGGAGAGTTTTTTTTAATGTTTATTTATTTTTGAGTGGGGAGAGGCACAGAGCACGAACAGGGAAGAGGCAGAGTGAGAGGGAGATACAGCATTTTAAGCAGGCTCCAGCCTCTGAGCTGTCAGCACAGAGCCCAACGCAGGTTTCAAACCCACGGACTGCAAGATTGTGACCTGAGCTGGAGTCGGACGCTTAACTGACTGAACCACCAGGCGCCCCTGGAAAAGAGGGAGTTTTTAGGTCAGTACTACACTGGTTCTTTCAAGTCCTCCCAGAAAGATAACTACTAATTAATTTAATTTAATTTTACTTTATTTTATTTTATATTTTATTATTCTATTCTACTCTACTTCTATTCTATTCTATTCTATTCTATTCTATTCTATTCTATTCTATTGTTAGAGTTCCTATCTTTACCTTTCCTTACAGGTTTCCATATATCTTCCCAGGCCATAGAATTAATTATTTAAGCACTCTGTCAGTCACTTTATACAAATTATTTCAAATTCTCGGAACAATTTGAACTGGTCAATGTCTGTTGGTTGCCACTTTTGACTGTCCAGGGTCCCCTTCCTGCTTCTAATTCATGCTCAGCACATCCCTCAGGGAACGCTCCCATCAGGGCGGTCACAGTGGAAGGGGTATGTATTATGCTGCAGAATCTAAGGGGGCAATTTTCCCTATCCCTTCCCCTAGTGATGTGGCCCATCAGACACCATGTCCCAGGATGCTGAGCTCTGAGCTTGAAGCATGAAGAGAGACCTAGGTCCAGCTTGAACATCTAGAGCTCCATGCGTGCATCGCCTGGACTGGCTCGCATCGCCTGGGCTCTGAGATCCCACGGCTGCTGCCCACTTCCCCGCCTGTTCCCATTCCCTCCGGTTCTTTGAGCCCCCAGGCCCCCAGGCTGTTCAAGGCAAGTCATTTGTTGTTTCATGCAGAGTCAGTATCTGCTGCTTAAAACTAAAAAGCTAATCTGATCTCCAGAGATTTTTGTGTATGAAGTTTTTTTGTAAGTTTTTTTATTGAAGTATAATCAACATTCAGTGTTATATTAGTTTCTGGTGTATAATATAGTAATTCAACAATTCTATACATTACTCAGTGCTCATCACCTTAAGTGTACTCCGAATCCACCTTATCTATTTTCTCCAACCCCCCACCCACCTCCCCTCTGGCAAACATCAGTTTGTTCTCTGTATTTAAGAGTCTGGATTTTGGGGGGCCTTCAGTAGCTCAGTCTGTTAAGCATATGACTTTGGCTCAGGTCATGATCTCACAGTTCATGGGTTCGAGCCTTGCATCAGGCTCTGCGCTGACAGCTCGGAGCCTGGAGCCTGCTTCAGATTCTGTGTCTCCCTCTCTCTCTGCCGCTCCCCTGCTCATGCTCTGTCTCTGTATCTCTCAACAATAAACATTAAAAAAAGAAGAAAAAATTTTTTTTAAATTCTGAATTTTTTTGACCCCAGTTTACAGATAAGGAAATGTAGCTCTGAGCTATAGCTCTTTAACAAAAACTCCCCTTCTAGACAACTCATATGAAGAAATAGCTAGTGCAGCCTGGGCTAGGCTGGATCTTGAGCCCTGGTACCTAAAAAGACTGTGATTCTTTGGTTCAATTTCCTTACTGAGGCCTACACACCAGATTATTTCCTGAGTTGTGCAATCAGGGTGGCCAAATCCGGGCACTGCCAGAATGGCAGCTTGGTATTGTGCAAGGATCTAATGGCATGGCATACAAAGCACCGTGACTCAGGACACAGATGAACACACATGTTTGACAGATGTAAGTATTGTGCACAGTGCTCACACACGTACGGCCACGTGTTAGAAAAATATAATGAGCTCATCTAACTCATGATTTCATGGATGCTGTTCAGAAAAAGGAAAAGATTTTTTAAAGTTAAAAAAATTAATTGTATCAAAATAAAATCATAAACAAATAGAAGTAACCGTGCTTAATCATAGAGAAAACAAAAATGATGATCGTGAGACATGAGGCTCTGAAATTTGAGACTCCAGTCACGTGGGAAGAACCTAGGGAAAGAGTCTAAGGCCAGATTCTGGTCCACGATGTGAATCTTCACTTGTGATGGATGATCTTTAAGCTTCCACTAACTATTGGTCATCTAGCCTTTACCTGGAAGTACCATCAAAACCAAAGCTGGGCCAGGGAGATAGGCTTTTCTGTCCAGCTCTAACGAGCAAATGATAGAAGCAAGTTGGGGCTTTACTGGTTATATAAGAGGAAGTTCTGGGAAGTCTGGCTGGTGTTAACCCAGGGTCATGGACGAAGCTCGCCCTCACGTTGGAGTTCGGAGCTGAGCCGCTTCTGCTTGTTCATTGTTCTCTTCCAACATTCACTGAAAACTTTTTGCCCACTTCTCAGGTGCCAGACACTGTGCTGGCCTAGCCCCGAGTCCTTATCCTCTGAGTAAGACAGACAGGTAATCCATCCTTTTGGCTCCCTGGTGTTGGTGCAGTGGCACTGGTTAGCATAGGGCCAAAGGAATTAAGGAGTGCTGAGCTTCCTCTGTGTTGTGGGGGAGTGTGACAGCGGAGGGAAAGAGGGGTGACGGAGGCCATGATTAAGTCAAGCAGGTAGTCGCAAGTCTCCTCTATTTACTGTTGATCTTTGGACGAATCATTTAATTTAACTGGGCCTTTGTCTCCTCATCTGTAAAATGGGAATAATAATATGGAAAGAGATTAAATTAGGGAATGTGTTAAAAGACTTGATAATAGTCAATCATATGGCCATACCACATTTTCATTATCCATTCATCCACTGAGGGACATTTAGGTTGCTTCCACATTTTTGGTTATTGTTTTTTTTTTTTTAATTTTTTAACATTTTAATTTATTTTTGAGAGATAGAGAGAGATAGAGCACCAGCTGGGGAGGGGCAGAGAGAAGGGGAGACACAGAATCCAAAGCAGGCTCCAGGCTCTGAGCTGTCAGCACAGAGCCTGACGCAGGGCTTGAACTCACAAGCCTTGAGATCATGACCTGAGCTGAGGTCAGACGCTTAACAGATTGAGCCATCTAGGCACCCCATATTTTAAGTAATGCCAGAGTGAACATGAGGGTGCACATGATTCACCCTTAAAAAAAGAAGGAAATCCTGTCACAACAAGGATGACCCTTGAGGACATTATGCTGAATGAGACAAGCCAGCTGCAGAAGGATAAATTGCATTATTCCTCTTACACGAGGTGTGTGAAGTAGTCGAGTACTACTTAGCAGCAGAAGAAAGTAGAATGGTGGTTGCCAGGTCCGGGAGGGGCAGTGGAAGTTGCTGTTCAATGGGTCTGCAGTTTCAGTCCTGCAAGATGGAAAAGCTCCAGAGACTCCTGCACAGCAAAGTGCCTATAGGTGACACTACTGTATAGTATGCACAAACCTTTGTTAGTATATTTCATGTTATGTTTCGTATCACAATAAAAAAGGGAAAGGGTTGGGGTGCCTGGTGGCTCAGTCGGTTCAGTGTCTGACTTCAGCTCCGGTCATGATCTCGCAGTCCGTGAGTTCAAGTCCCCCGTCGGGCTCTGTGCCGACAGCTCGGAGCCTGGAGCCTGCTTCGGATTCTGTGTCTCCCTCTCTCTGCCCCTCCCCCACTCGGGCCTCTGTCTCTGTTTCTGTCTGTCACTGTCTTTCAAAAGTGAGTAAACATTAAACAAAATTTTTTTTAAAGGAAAAGAGCTGGGGTGCCTGGGTGGCTCAGTCGATTAAGAGTCCAACTTCAGCTTAGGTCATGATCTCTCGGTTTGTGGGCTCGAGCCCCACATGGGGCTCTGTGCTGACAGAACCTGGAGGCTGCTTTGGATCCTGTGTCTTCCTCTGTCTGTGCCCCAACCCCGCTCTCACTCTGTTTCTGTGTCTCTCTTAGAAATGAATAACATTTAAAAGGTTTTTTTAAAGGAAAAAGACTTAAGCAAACAATACCATACATTCTTTATGAATATTTACATTAATAGTAAGTGTATAAAAACATGGGAGGGGGCTGCCTACCAATTTTTGGCAAGTAGCTGTTTTTAGGAAGGGAGAGAGAAATGGGATTGGGGAAGGGAGACTCCAACGTATTTGTTACGTTTTAATTTTTAAAACAAAAGGATCTGAAGCAAAATGGGCAAAATATTAATTAGTCAAATTGGAGCGAAGGGTACATTGGGATTTATCATCATGTATTGTGTTTGAAATATTTAACAATAATAAAGAACAAGACAGTGCTCAGCAAAGTGCTTACCATAGAGAAGGTTTCAAAGAGTAGCAGTCAAATAATACAATAATGCAAATCAAAACTCAAAGCGCTTGCAGAAGTCCAGAAGAAGTCCTGAAGCAAGAGGGAGTGTGCTGTGCTTCTGGAAGAGTGCACACATCCATGAGGCTGGGGAAGGAAACTAGGGCCAGGTCACTACGAGCTCTCAGAGGCTCAGATGCACACTGCTTAGGCTGGCTTCGATCAGGGGGCCTGCACCGCTGGTCTAGTAAAGAGTAAGATGAAGTCCCAGATCCAAAGTCTGCTATGTTATCAAAGACTTGATACAAGGCAGTTGGAACTCTCATACTGTTGGTGAGAATACAAAATGGTACAGCCACTCTGGAAAATAGTTTGGCGGTTACTGATACAGCTAAATATTCACTTACCATATGACTAGCGTTCCCATTCTTAGGTATTTGCCCTAGAGAAATGAAAACTTACGTTCACACAAACCTACACATTAATGTTTATAGCAGTTTTATTCATACCTGTCAAGAAATGTAAACAACCCAGATATCTTTCAACTGGTGAATGGGTAGACAAATGACGGCACGTCTACAGGGGATGCTAGTCTGCAGTAAAACAAATGAACTATTCTGGATACACGCAACATCTCAAAGGTATTATTCTGAATGAAAGAAGTCAGTCCCAAAAGATTACATACTATGAGATTCCATACATATGACATTCTCAAAAAGACATAACATAGTGATGGAGAACTATCAGTGATTGCCAGGCTCTAGGGATGTGGGGGTGGGGGTGAGGCTAAGGTTACAAAGGGGTAGCAGAAGGGCACTTTCTGGGGTGTTAAAACCTGTTGTGTGTCCTGATTGTTGTGGTTGTCACACACCTAGATACTAAAATTCATAGAACTACACACATACAAATGTCAGTATTAATATGAGTTAATTAAAATGTAATTTTTTTTTTAAATCCTGGAAGCAGCCATACACTTTGAAGGTTGTCAGCCATCATTACTAATAGTTCTGAATTGAGGAAGGAAGACTGAACAGTGTAAGCAAAAAATCAGGCATTTCCTAGAAAATATTTATAAATTACATTTATCCATCCAACCAAAAAATCATCTGGGGTTGTTCTGACCAGCACATGTCCAGTGCTCATGGAATATCCAAAATGGATGGAAGATATGGAAAACAGGACAAAGTGTGGTGAGTGTCAACAAAGAAGTACATTCATGGCTAAAAGAACAGTTTCTGAAGTAGTTTCTACTTAAATGAGAATTTGGCCAAGTTCATATCAAGTCCAACAGCCTTCCATTATTCTTCCCATAGCGCTATCTCCATGCAACTATTTGCACAACGGCACAAAATATCTAATTTGGCATATCTGAAAAATGTGTGGTAGTTATGTTATGTTGTATATACCTTATTAAACACAACATATCTGTCTTCAACTCCAAGTTCACTTTACATGAGATGCAAATCTACTGTATGCATATGTATTGGGAATTGGAGAGTTTCAGTTTCAGTGTGTGAATCTAGTGTCCCTCTCGATGGGGATCATTAGCAAAAGAGGGAATTAGGACATGAGAATGAAACCAGAAGGTCAGCAGAGGCTTCTTTATTCCTTTTGCTTGTTTCTCTTTATTTATTTCACTGAAGTCCTACAAGCAATGAAAGAACAGGCCATAGATAGCCAGTGTGTGGGGCACTGCTCATGCACGCTGGGCAAGGTGGTGCCATGGCAGAGCCAAGACCTGTAATCTCAGATACTGGCAATTGCCTTGAGAAATATCTATTTGTGATGCAAACAAATACATTAAACAGTTTCATGCTTATTTCCTTTTCATGACTGACAGTATTTTGTGATGTAGGGATCCCAGTGGGACCCAGAAGGCAGAACCCAGAAGGTACATACAGTTGAAACTTAGGATAAGGACTAGACAAGGCACAGAAACAATATCCCTTCACATGTGCATCACCTGAAACAAAATAAAATAACTTTGCAAATTTATTTTCAGGTATATTTTTTAAAAGAGAATGTGGAATGATGGATGGAGGGGTGACTAACTGGTGAGCAAGAAAAACAAATGAGTCTTCAATGAGGTGGAGCCAGCTCCCAGATTTTCCTATGCGGGCTGCACATAGTGACTTCCTTCCAATGGGGACACGTGAAAAGAGAGGAAAAAGGGTGATTTTACAGTAGAGAAATCTGGTAAATACTAACTCAGCCAGTTGATCAAGACCAACATCCACAGTGATAAGCCATGTTGACGGTATGTGCCCTTGATATGATGTGACACACACACGCACACTAGAAAATTATTAGCCATGAGAAAAGAAGGGATTTCTGGGGCACGTGAGTGGCTCAGTCAGTTGTGTCTGACTCTTGATTTTGTCTCAGATCATGATGTTAGGGTTCCTGAGATCAAGCCCTGCATCAGGCTCTGCACTTCAATGCAGAGCCTGCCTAGGCTCTCCCTCCTTCTCTCCCTCCTTCTCTCTCTGCCTCTCTGTCTCTCTTTTTCTCTCAAAATAAATAAATACACTTTTAAAAAATACAGAAATAAAGAATTCCTGCCATTTGTGATAACATGCAGGGTATTATGGTAAGACAGATAAGTCAGGCGGAGAAAGCCACATACTTACTGTATGATCTCACTTGTAGGCAGAATCTAAAAAAGTTGAATTCTGAGAAACAGAGTAGAGTGGTGGTTGCCAGAAGCTGGAGGATGGGGGAAAATGAGGGAAATGTCAGTCATAGCTTGGTGGTAATAGTTGACGATACTGTATTATATACTTGAAAGTTACTAAGGAAGTAGATCTTAAATGCTCTAACCATAAAAAAGAAATGCTAATTATATGAGATGATGGGGTGTTTACTAAGTGCACTGTAGTCGCACAGTGTGTAAGTGTATCAACTCAACACGCTGTATACCTTAAATACACACAATGTTATATGTCAATTATATCTCAATAAAGATGGAAAAATAAATTATGAATTAATTTTTTAAAAAATGAAATTCATCAGACAAATCCCAGTTGAGGGACATTCTGCAAAATACGTGACCATTATCCCTGTCCAGGTCATTAAAAAGCAGGGAAAACCTAAGTGTCACAGCTGAAAGAAACCTAAGGAAAAAGATAATAGAATGTAAGGTGGAGTCCTGGATGGGATCCTGGAATAAAAAACGGATATTAGGCAAAAACTAAGGGAATCTGAAAAAAAACTGTGGACTTCAGCTAATAATAATGCATCACTATTAGTTCATTAATTGTGACAAATGTACTATATTATTGTATGATGTCAATAATGGAGGAAAGCGGTACGTGGGATGTTGGGAACCCTGCACTATTCTTCACAATTTTTCTGTAGCTCCAACACTATCCTTAAATGAAAAGCTTATTTAAATAAACAAGCTTAGTAAAATGTTAATGATGGAAGCATTGGTGTGCACTATAAAATTCTTTCAACTTTGGTGTGTGTTTGAAATTATTCATAATTAAAAGATAAATTTGTAAGCATTTTGTTTAAACTGCAGGGTAGGAAGAGCCTTAAAAGCTTCAAGCAGCCAGCAAGCAAACAAAGGATTGTAAATTACAGTGAACCACACAGTACTAATAAAGATGTGCAAATTGCCTCTGAAGTTGTCTTCTCTTGGTATGCTGTGTTCACTGCTTTGTGTTACTTGATACGAAATAATTTATAAGGACATTATTAATAGCTTCATCATCAGCTTTGGTTCCTGCAGTCCTGGTTTCCCCCTTGAGATTTTAAGTTTCTTAATCACAATTTCTCCTAAATGCCCCGCAGTTGGAGAGATGCTATGTATTTGCCTGTTTCCGCAGATAACCTATTATCCCACTTCAGAGAATAAAACTGGGCCAACAGGCATAACCCCCCACTTCCTGTCCTCCTACATACACACTTATTTATAACTTCCCCATTCACCCTCTTCCTTCTAGACTCAGAGAGCCATTCAGGGTTCAGCCTTCACCCTGTCTTTGATCCTTCCAGGATCATTCACATTTCTCATCAATTATTTCATTGTTTTCCCAGATTTCAAATCTTCTGCCCCAATTCTTCTTCACAGCCTCCCAAAGCCTGTGAGTTTCATCTTCAAATAATTTGTGTCCTCCAAAAACAAAACCAACCAACCATCCCAAAGTTCTCTCTCTCTCTCTTTCTTCTCTGTTCTCTTTTTCCCATGGCCAGAGTCCTCTGGAGGATGGTCTACACTTGCCATCTGCACACACGTTCACTTCTCAGTGTCCAAAGCCACTCTGAATACCTCTGATGAACTCAACAATGACTTCCCCCAAAGCCCATGCCAGAGCCTTGACTCTCAGCAGCAGGTGACACTCATGACCAAGTGCCTGCTGGACAGTCTCTCCTCCTCAGGCTTCCAGAACCCACTCTCCCCCCTTCACCCCTTTGGCTGATCCTTGTCAGCCTTTCTTGCTGGTTCCTCTTCCTCTGGTCACCCTGATTAACATCAGAGCTCTGTTTTTGGTCTTCTTATCATGCCCTTACACACTCTTCCTGCATGATCCTTCCAAGGCTTCCATCACTCTGATGCCCCTCAGATCTGCACTTCCCCACATAATACCAGAGCCGACATATAGCTTGTAGTGAGGACCTACCCAACCCTAGGCACTATTTAAGCATTTTATATACATTATCTCATCTGATCTTTGCAACAACCTCAGGAAGGTGCTACTGATATTATTGTCCCATTTTACTGAGCACAGACAGATTCCCAAACACCTTGCACAAATTCACACAGCTTGAAGACAGGATCTGAATCCTGACCTATGCTCTAACCACCACACTATGCTCCTTGCAGAACATCTCCACCTAGAGGCCTTCCATTCATCTCAAACTCAACATGCTCCAAATGGAACTTATAATCTTTTCCCCAAAATTACTTCCATTATTTTTCCAGAAGAGGATCCAGGCTTGGTGAGGCCTGGAACTTCTATAATTAGATGCAGAAAAGCTCTTTGAGAAAACTAAAACAGTGAATACCAAATCAGGTTCAGGGTCTTGAAAGTGGCCCATGAAATTGAGGGATCCTAACACATAACTTTCATTAGCTTCATAATTAACACCCCTCCCCGAATACATTGTATATTTCAATGACCAGAATGTAGTCATTCTGGCTGGAGACTGGGAACCTTCCTCTCCTTCCATTGTCACCCCCTTCCCTTCTTCATCCGTAAGGAATCAAGGATGCAAAGTCCTTCTTCCTCACATCTCTGGGGCATTTCTCTACCTCCTCATATAAACCATCTTCTCATAGCTCGGTTCCTCAACCTCTCTCCTGGTCCACCTCTCATTTCTACTGGACCACCTCTCATCTCTCACTTGGACCGCTACCATAGTCTACCTCCTTCCTGCTTCAGCATGGGCTTTCCCCAGCACATTTCCTGTGCTGCAGCGGGGTGGGTGGCTATCAAAAACCTACATCTTATCAATATTTATGTGACTTCCCATTGTCCTCCAGTAAAGGTCTAAATTCCTTAGTCTGGTCAACCTTGCCAGGCTTACTTCTCACTGTGCTCTCCTTTTGTTCCTTTCTTCAACAAATAATTTTTAAGTACTCAAGTATTCTTGAGTACTGTTATCAAGTGCCAATAATAGACTAACTAGATGCTAAACACTGCAGTTGCAGCAGTGAACAACGCAAGAACTTTCACACCCCATGTTTCACCACACCAAACACCTTGCAGTTGCTAGGCTACGTAAGACTGCGTTCAGCCTCTTTACCGTTTCCTGGTATATAGAAAATACTCTTAAATTCACTGATCACCTGGCTAATCACCATTTTATCCTTCATGGTTGGAAGTGTCACCTCCCTATCATCCACCAACAAGAATATATCCCTTCCTCCTTTCTACCCCAGATATGCTTCTTTCATCTACCTGACCACGAGAAGATCTCCCTTACTTCACAGTCAACTCTTTGACTGGAGAAACAGAATTTTATTCATCTATATATCCCCACTGGGACCTGGTGCCTAGTAGATATCATTTATCAATCCATTTATCTATCTATTCATCAGTTCATTTATTCATCCATCCATATACCCATCTGTCAACCTTTGTGTCCATCCATACACCTATCCATCAATTCACCCATCCATCCATCCAACAAATATTTCTGAATATCCTCCAGGTATCAGCTTTTTTCCTAGGCTTTGTGGATATAGAGAAGAATAAGACAGATGAAGGCCCTGCTCTCACTAGCCCTACACTCTAGTGGGGACGGGTCAAAGAATACGGAAATAAGAGAAGCAAATAAGCCAGATAGGTGAGTGAGGCTTACTAGAAAGTAAATTAACCAGAGTGGTGTCACAGAGGGTGTTGCTTTATAAGGAATGGTCAGGTCACCTTCTAAGAAGGTGTTATTTGTAATGAGACCCAAATGGTAGTGAAGAAGCAGCCAAGCAAAAAGTGGCAGAGAGTCTTGATATGGGAGTGAGCTTTGTGTGTCTGAGGAACAGAAAAGAGCAGAGTAAGCAGGTGGAGGGGTGGGAGGTGAGTTTGAAGAGGTCCGCAGGGACAGGATCATGTAGCATCTTGCAGGCCATGGAAAGGAGTTTGGGTTTCATTCTAAGTTAGGGGCATAGGTAACTTCTCAGTGAATGAAGGAGTAAGTGAATACATAAACATGGCACAGGTGCATTGTTTTGAATCTAGTCTGTCTGTGGCTTGTCTCTGCATTGAGCCGTCACCGCCACCTTTACCTGGTCTTCTCCTCTGACCACCTGGTATCAGGTGAGACCACCTTTGTCCTGCGCTCCACTCAGGTTGCTGTCGGACAAACTTTTGGCCCTGTCTCAGAACCAGAACAGAGGGACAGAGAGCAGCCTTGTCTAGAAACAGTCCAAGGCTATCCCTTACCTCCCGTTCCAGGACTGTTTCTCTTGCAATTCCTCAGGATCCTAGGAGAAGGCAAGGGGCAGGGATGAGAGGAAGAGAGCCAGGGATGATGTGAGAACTTGAGAAACACAGAAGTTTGGCAATAGTCGGTTCAGATTTTGAATCCTTTCTCTGGCATTTATCTCTACATGTATGACCTTGGACAAGTCACTTCACCTCTCAGCTTCACTGTCCCCCCCTCCCCCCCCGCGACATGGGGACATAAGCACCTATGTCATTGGGTCTGGGGGAAAGATTAAATAAGATATTGTGGTAAAATAAGAGGTTTTAACAAACATCATTTGTTCTCCTTTTCTTGCTTGTAACCAATGACCTTTTTGCCTAAAAGTTGTACCGTTAGAAAGCACCTTCGTTCTTCACTCCTGTTCTACAAAAGTAAGAAAATGGCAAAAATCATATGGTGTGTTTCAGTTCCCCATTTTGTTCATATCCAAGTTGATTGATATTTCCAATTTATTTATTTTTATTTTTATTTTTTTTTAACATTTATTTATTTTTGAGACAGAGAGAGACAGAGCATGAACGGGGGAGGGTCAGAGAGAGAGGGAGACAGAATCTGAAACAGGCTCCAGGCTCTGAGCAGTCAGCACAGAGCCCGACGCGGGGCTCGAACTCACGGACCGCAAGATCGTGACCTGGCTGAAGTCGGACGCTTAACCGACTGCGCCACCCAGGCGCCCCAATATTTCCAATTTTTGACAATAACAAAAGAAATGCAAGCAAAAACCACAAGAGCTTCACTTCTTGTTCCCTTAAGATCCAGATGACAGTCCCCACTGCTCCCGAAGCAGATCAGCCTGTCAAAACAAGTGGCAGAGGAAGGAAGGCAATGTGGCCTCTCCAAGGCTTTAGAAGCCCAGGAGGAGGTGGGGCGTGGGAGCTCCCTGCATGACATCCCACAGAGCCTCCAAGGGCCCCCGGAACCTGCCTTCTAAAGTGCCTTCACTTCCCAACAGAATGGGAGCAGATAATTCGGCTTCAAGAGGCTGAAGTCGTTTTTGTTCTTGTTTTCTTCTTGCAAAAATGTCCCAACAGACTTTGGGCCTCACCAGACCATTTTCTTAGGAGGCCAACTGTGAACACACCCACACCCACACCCACCCCCCTCATACACACACCCTGGTCCCAGTTCCTCACTGCTCCCCCATCCTCCAACCCCAGGAAGTAGGTTTCTCAACCAGCAAGGGCTGGTATGAGTCACAGGCAATTCCATTTTGTTTGGGGGCATAAGACTGCCCTCTCACTCTTGGGGCCAAAGGAGTTGCTGAGAAGGAGAGGAGGTTCTGACCCCAGGGAAATTCCCACCCTCTGCACCGTGACTTAGAAACACCTTGGTCCCTTTGCTCATCTCAAGGGGTAAGGATGCCTTTGTTCCTAGTAAAGGTCCATGTTCCCAGGATGAGGCTTAGGTCTGGGGTTGGTGCCGCTGGTGTGGCATGGGGGCGGTGGGCAGAGCAGGCGAAAGGGGGCTAATATAAACTCCACCATGGGTGGCAAGGGGGGTATGTGCATGTATGTGCTCACATTTAAGCGCAGAGGGAAGGCACGGGAATGGAAACTGAGGCCATGCATATCTGGCACCATAGCTGGTTACTGGTGCTTTCAAACTTTCCTTCAGGAGCTGCTGCCTTCAGGGAGACAATAAATGAGAACACCATGACATGCTCCCAGCCCAGCCTGCCACCCCTTCCACCTAGCCCTCTCCCCAACCCTCAGTGCGTGAGGGAACGTGGTCAGGTCTGTTGTAACCACAGAGTTCTCTCCCCTCAGCTCAGCTGGGACTAATCAAAGAAGAGGGGCAGGGGCCCTCTCTTCATAAGGTATCATGGTGGTAGGAGGGGAAGGGGTCTGCTGGGGAGGGGACCCCCAGAATCCATGAGGAATGTTTCCACAACTCCTTGAAGATGAGGAGGATGAGTCTTCAGGAAGATTTGGATCAGGCATCTTTGGTTCTTTTCTTTTCTCTGGTGAAAATGATGGCCCCCTGTTCTTGTGATCCACCTGCAGGCTACTCATCGTCCTTGAAAGGGATAGAGAGGAGAGAGACACACCAAGTAAAGCCAACAGACTTTGAAAACGACCATAGATCTGATTGTGAGCACTGCCCTGGGGACCAGTTCTGCCTACAGCCCTTCCATCCCAGGTCACTCGGAGACTGCCACAGGGCCATTCTGGTGACCCAAATCAGCACTTGCCTCAGGTCACAGAGGGCTTTTGAGGTCGAAGGTGGGTGAGTGCCCTGGCATTCTTTCATCCCAGACAAGAGGTCAGTGCAAAACGGCACTGGCCAGACAAACCACAGGAAGGAGAGAAATTCAGAGTCATTCAGGAAACAGAAGACACTTCACTGAACCCAGAGATGGGGTAGATCGCTACGTGTGACTTTTAGGAGAAAAGGGAACATGACAAACAGATATTGTTAGTGAAGGTCTATCAGAAAAGAAAACGTCTTACAGCACAAGAGTCTGGGGAGGGGACAAGGCCGTTCTGCGTTCTGGTTATTGTCTTCGCCAAGCCCAGTGCCAAGACTCCACGATGGCCTCCATTCTACCAGCCAGGCAACGTCTCAAAGGTTCCTCCACTCCCAACGTGTGGGGTTCACAAGGGTTTCTGCTCAGACAATCTGAAACCCAAGAAATGTGAGACCCTGCTCCCGGGGCTGGGGCTTAATGGAGATTTGATTGTGCCCAGCCCACGGAGATTTGATTGTGCTTACTCCGGCAGAGGGCAGAACAGCACTGCTCTCTTCTCCTGCCTCTCCCCCCACCCCCCCACCACCCAGTCCACAGCTACAGGACATGCTCTTTGGCCAAAATGTGGCCTTTCTCTAAGAGTCACAAGCTGCACGCCAGATTAGCTCCTGAGCCCTCGGCTGGCCTCACAATGCTACTGCTTTGAGCATGCTGCAGGCTGTGCCTAGAGAAGCATGGGAATGTACAGGGGGCTGGAGCCTCTCACCTGGGGTTTCCCTCCGTCCCTTATATGGTGAGGCCTCTCCTGAAGGCTTAATCAACACCCTTGCCCCCAGTTAGATCCTGCCTGGCCGCCGTTTCCTGCTAAGATGACTGCATCCTTTCACAACCTGCCCTCTCTTAGCAAAGTAGGGTTTGGGTGTTGTTCACTAGGTGGACCCCAAAACTGAAAAGAACAAGAATCAAGCAGCAGTGTTTGCTCCCTAGGAAATGTGCTGTTTGTCTGGAAGACTGCGGAAGCCCCAGATGCATTTGGCATGCAAAGCTAAATCAGCAGAACAGCAGGTTCAGACTAGAAGAGCCAGTTCTGTTCCGCTGGAAGAGAGAGGATGCAGAATGTGGTTTTTCAGTTCCTGGGGCCTCAGGAGCTCTGAAACTCCCTCTCTCCCTGCCTTGCTGCACCGCTGCTATTGTGGAGAAAACTGTGCCTACTCCTGGTATTACACTGAGGCTCCTGCGGCCTCAGTTTCCTTGTCAGTGAGATGGAAAACCTAATTTCAAATTCTTTATTTATGATGTGAGAGAGATAGGGATGACTCTCATGGGCCTTTCGGCAGCCTCCCCCACCCCTCCATTGCCCTCTCTCCTTCTCCCCTGCCTTAGCTTGTTCTTTCTTTTTCCCTCCCATTCCCTGGGTCCCCTGGCCTCTCTCCTCTCTGCCCCCTCCAGGCAGGAAGACCAGAGTCTGCCTTTTTCTGGTTAAGAAGTCCTGCTTTGCAGAAGCATAGCCAATTTATGACCCTGCCCTTCCCAGCTGGGAACTATGTTTATTTACATTTAGGAATATAAGGAGAGAGGCTTAGCTGTGAGTTTCTGAGGCCAGGGAAAATTAGAGCCATGCATAAAGGGTTTGCCTTCACCAAGGTGCTGAGCTAGTGCTGGGCCCAGGAGGCTGTGGGGCCTGGGGAGGGGAGTGTCAGAAAGGAGGTGGTCTGATGCTCTTTCTGGTTTTGGGAATTAACTCAATGTTCTCAAGCCAAGAAACAGAGAGAAGCAAAGAGGGGAAGTGGGAGGCAGAGTATAATACAAAGAGACAGAGAGAGAAAAACTAAAAATCAAAATGGTAAAAGGAAAGAAAAAAGTGACATAGTTCTTAAATATATTTTTTTTAAATCATAAAGAAGATTTGAAGAGAGCAGAAAGGGTTTAAAGGGGGATTTGTCCTTATTTACTACTAAATAGAAACCTCCCACAGCAGGTGACTGGTGACCCAGGAAAGTACCATAGGAACCAAGGTCAGTTAAGAAGCAGCAAGGTCCCCAGGGCCTTTGTTCCTATCCTATAGGACGACTTATACCTCCTACATTTTTCTGGGGTGCAGGGTGGTTGAGAAGTATAGTAGACAAGACACAAGAGCTTGCCCTGGAGGCCCATGTCATAAGTTGATTTTTCTGGGGCGCCTCACGTCCCCTTGTCCCCTGCATATCCCTGTCCTACTGTTGTCCCCAAGCTGGAGATGATGTCATGGAAGGGGAACAGGGTCCCGGGATCGTACAGCTCCCAGTAGGAACCCAGGATCTGCTGTTGATGAGATGTGTGTCTGAAGAAAATCACCTAATCTTTCAGAGCCTTGGCTTTCCCATCTGGAAAATGGAGACACTAATATCTCACAGCCTTATTATAAGAATTGTTAATAATATTAA
This sequence comes from Neofelis nebulosa, assembly GCF_028018385.1. NCBI lineage: Eukaryota > Metazoa > Chordata > Mammalia > Carnivora > Felidae > Neofelis > Neofelis nebulosa. The sequence goes on from NC_080782.1 coordinate 61,112,093, forward strand.
ACAAGGAAACAGTTAATGTTTTCTGCACCCAACTGCCATGTATTCAGCACTGCCCTGAGTCCGTGCTATACATCCATCATCCCAGTTGGTCCTCACATCATTCCTTTCAGGTGAGGACCACAAAACACCCTCAATTTCTACACAACATACAGAAAGTCACAGCCAAAATCTACTGTTGACAGGGTGACTCCCTAATCCCTTCCCATTAGCAGCTGACACATGACTAGGAAATGTGAGCTTCCTTTCCTTGCCTAGCCTGTCACCTGTTTGGGTTTCTGTTTGGACCAGCCCATTGCCTGCCACCAGAGCCCAGGGCCTGCACAGCTACAGAGCCCTGGAGAAGCAGCTTGGCCCTGGCAGGGGCCGGGCGGCACCCAATCCCAACTCCATCAGCCAGTAGCTAATGGTTAAGGCATCTTGGGCAAAGTTACTTCATTGCAGTCTCTGACTCCCTCATATATAAAATAGAGATGGAGGTGGTGGGATGGGTCCTCCTGCCCAGAGAGGCTGTTTCGAGGACCCAGGGTAGGGAGGAAGTGTTACTAGTCCAGGGAGAAACTACAACTCACTGGACAGACAAAACTCCTTTCCTCTGTCTCAGCCCATCCAGGAGCCTGGCTTTGACCTGTGGACCCCAGGGGCACAAAGGAGAAGCCAGGCTGTGGCTGCATCCAGGCTTTGGTGGGGGAAAAAGAGGGACCATGCAATCTGGAATTGAAATTTACTAGAATCTGGAATTTAGCCCAACACTCCATTGGAAAAGCAGTCAAATTCCAGGGTAGATGCATAGGCTAAGGGCTCAGATGCATAGGACTTCGAGTCCTTGTTCTGTCCCTTAAGAGTTGTGTGACCTTGGGCAAGTCATTATCTCTCCAAGCCTTAGTTTCTTCACCTGTAAAATGGGAAAATTAGCGATACCTCCAAGGATGGATATAACAAAGCTTGGAAAACACTTGGCCGAGCCTCCTACACACAGCAAATTCTTCCCCATGCTGCTGGTGCTGCTCCTGTGCCTTTGCAAAGAGCCAAGGGACTCTCTAGCTTCCTGTCCCCACCTGATCCGGGGCCTCGCCCCCACTGATGCCCACAACCAACTGCAAGTGGCACTTACAAGGTACAAGAAACAGTGTTTGAAAAATGAAAGTTCTGTGCTGCTCATGGACTTTCTATTTAAATTTACTGATTCCCTAATTATAATCTCAGCAAGAAAGAAGACCAAGGACCAGCGGGGGTTGTCGAGGAGCAATTACTCGGCAATTTTCTTTTTTCCAATGGAAGCAAAGGGAGGTGGAAGAACAGGACGAAGGGCGGAGCTCAGATTCCCTACTCTGTCCCTTTATCTGGGCTTAATGTTCTCTGTCCATTGGTAGGGCTGGGTGGCTGCCTTGGAGGCGACTCAGCACTTCCCTTGGAGGGTGGGCCTTGGGAAAGGTGCCTGGGGGGTGGGGGGGATGGGGGCTGGCAGTGGCGGGGGCAGGGGGAACTACCCATAGACTAACATCTCTTTGGCATTTCTCTCTTTCTTGAAAAGCCAAAACAAGCCTGTTCATTCCTTCCCTCCCGAGTACATACCCATTTAGTAGATCTTTTTTTTTCCTTTTTTCAAATTTCCCAAAGTGTTTCCCAAGAACACTTGCTCAGAATTACCCAGGGTGCTTGTCAAAGATTCTAGGCCCCAAAGTCTACCTACAGAATCAGCATCTGCCAGCTGGGCATAGGCATTGGCATCTACAGTTGACTAGCAGCCTGGGAGATTCTGATGGAGGCCCAAGTTTAAAAGCCAGTAAACTCCTGAGCCCATCCTATTTCCACCTAGCAGCAAGATGCAAGTCGGGGCCCCATGTCTGACACTTAGCAATTGATCGTCACGTCCTTGGGCAACTCAATTCATCAGCTCTTGGGTGCCTGTGGTCATTGGCTTTAGAAGTGTCAGGTGCAGAAAAGGATGGCTGGAGACTTGCCTTGTCCTCTGCACAAAATGACCCAAAACAGTACATTGTCGTTTGCAGATCGCCAGGTCCAGAAGGACTCTAAGCAAGCAGTTTCTAAGCCTGAGAACAAAGCTGTGGAGTCAGACTTACTCGGCTTAGAAATCGGCTTCTGCCACCACTTACCAAGCAGAACACCTTTGGACACACGCAGCCCCTCTCTGTGCCTCAGCTTCCTCAACTGTAAAAGTAAGATCATAATAGAACCGTCCTCCTGGGAGGACAACATGGGATTATGTGCATACATACAAGCACATGTACACACATGAATGCCACACAGGACCTCAGAGAGTGGCCGGCCCACATGAACTGCTAGTCACCGCTATTTGTTGTCAGAGACTTACTGGATACTATATGCATACTCACGAGTCCTCACCACCTCCTGTCTGGTAAGTATGCTTTTGTCCTGCTTTACAGAAGGGGAAACTGAGGCTCAAAGAGATGAGGTAGCTGGTGCAAGGTTAAAGAAGCAGGAAGGTCACAGCCACTGGTTTATTCATAAAATATCGACTGCTTTCTGTGTGCCAGACTCTATTCCAGGCATTGGGGATTTTGTGGTACACAAGATAGACAATGTTCCTAGTCTCTTGGCAATCAAATCTAATTGGGGGAAATTTGGAAATGAAACCATCTGACTCCAGAGCCCATGGGTCTGACCATCAAATTGCCTCCTTGACAGGTGATAGGTCTTATTGTTGCAAGCACACAGCTGGAGCCTCTCCCATCCCCCATCCTGTGTCAGGGTTTCTGGGACTCTGTGCTTGGTGGGACTTGCTAAAAAGACCTCTGATGCGGGGGTGGGGGAACAGGCTTAGGGTAGAATAGAGACCAGAAGGTTCAGTGCGGGTGTCCTAAGTTCTTGCAAACTGTGAGGAGAAACAGCGTTCATTTTGTGGTCAAATCTAGCCTTTGCTGCCTGTGATTCCTGAAAATATTTTCTAGAGTCGGCTGAGACCTCCCCAGTGCTAGGACGGAGGGCTGCCCAGACCCACATCCTCTCTGGGGTAGCAGGGAGGCTATACCTGGCCAAGTGGGTGGCAGGTGGGGAGCGGGAACTTGGGCTCCCTCTAGTGAGGCGGTGGAGCAGTGCAGAAAATACCGGCATCTTAAGCACAAAGCAACCTCGAAAGAACTTCCTTCCCATCAAGAAGATGATGGGGTTGAGTGAGTCCTGGTCAAAAATGGCACCTCCTGTGGCTACCAAGGACAGCAACAACTCTGCAGCAGAGCTGTCTGGAATGCTCACTCTTTTGTGGTACTTGCCTCTAACCTGAACTTCCCCAGCTGTGCACGTACAGATCCCTGGGTCTAGCCCCATGTAGCTCAACCCCTAGGCCTCCGCTGGAGGTGGCCTCCTCACCTTCCTTTTTGCCACACCAGGCACATACTTCTTTTTCTTCTGGGCCTGTTGGGCTTGCCCTGGACCCCAGCCTGCCCACCACCACCACCACCACCCCTGGGCTAGGGGCAGGGGTGTGTAGATCATGGCAAAGATTGGTCCTGACTCCCATTTCCAGGCTCAGCTTTGCCTCCTGGAAACACCACCCAGTATTTTTGGAGCCACTTAGCATCCTAATGATTAGCAAACTATTGCAACCAGATGCCTAGGCTCTGCTGAGTCAGCAGAGGTCCCAACAGCAGTGAGGAGCAGACCCTGGCCAGTGTACCTGGGAACAAGTCACATGACCTCTCAGGGCTGCAGTCTCCTTGTCTAAAAATTGAAATGACTGAGGTTAAAACGGACAAAATATGGGAAAGCACTCTGGGAAGTATCATACACAAGCTGTTGTTGATATTTCTATTATGTCTGAAACAGAGAAGTCAGCTCAGATGCCTTATCCTTCAAGACTCAAATGGCTTTTACCTGAATGTCCCCCCACCATGTAGCAGACCCCTTCCCCTCTGAACCTCTCTGCTATTATGCAGAGGTGGGGGGTTATGGGTAGGGTAGAGTTTTTCCCAGTCATCTGGACCTCTGAGCACCTGCTTCCACTGAATTAAGCCAGTTTAGGGACCCGCTTGGTTTCCTATGTACCCTGGACCTGTTGTACATCAAATCTATCTGAATTTGTAATATGGCCCCTTGTCCTAATTTTCATTAAAAAAAAATTTGGCAATCCCTTGTGTGTAGCCATCTTCATAAGAGACAGAGGAAGTTTACCACACAGATGACTGTCTGTGTCAGACGTGCATCCTCCGAGATGTCCTCTGGCTACTTCTGGTACCTTCAGGTCAACCTCCCTCTCCTCATTCCTAAGTCCTCATCAGTTCTCTCCCATCCCAATTCCTGCTTGTTCCTATAACAGAGAAGTTTAAATATTTCTTTCTGTGTCTTCTGTCAACTTTTGTTTATCAAGGCGACATTCAGGACCGAGACCCCAACAAAGACAAGTCCGTCCCTGAAAGGAATTTAGGTGACAGCCAATGGGATAATAACGTGTTTCTCTTCACTACATTTTTATTTCTCTCCGGGCTCCCCATTCATGTGGACCAGAGATAGGAGAGAGTGAAGGCTGAAGGGACACTAGAGCAGGGGGAGATGTGGAAGGTCCCAGAGAGGGGCTCCAATGCCTCTCCTTGTTCCACTGCACAGTTACTTTTGAGGGGTCCCTGCTCCCCATCTGGAAGTTGGAGAATCAAACTCAAGCATTTTTCCATCTACATGGCAGCATCTTATTAAAGGTATGTCCTGTGAGGACAGAGTTCACTGTTAGGGACGCAGGACCCACATCCTTTCCAAGCTAAGTTGAAGCCACGTAAGGAAGGGGACCCAGGAAACTCACCTTACATCCAGTCCTTTGTGCTTTTGCTCTGGAACCTCTGAAACCCAAGGACACCTAGCTCTCAGACTCCTGGCCAGAGAGAGACAAGAGCTGTGAGTGGTAAGGAGGCAGACAAGAGCTGTGAGTAGTAAGGAGGCAAGACTCCCAGTAATTCGAGATTTCAGATAATTCCATGTGGGATCAGAACACTCCAGACAGGCCAGTTATGGGTCTCAGGTTCTTCACCTGTATAGTGTGCTCTCTGGTTAGCATTACAACAATAACAACAACAGTGACTGCAGATAATAATAGCTGCCATTATTTGAGCACTTACTATGTGCCAGATACTACACGCATTTTTCCCTGGATACAATAATCATTTGATCAGTAGTTATTACCCTCATTTTATAGATGGGGAAGTTGAGGCTTAAATGATTTCCTTTGTCTAAAGTCACATAAGTTGGAGGTGTAGGAGCTGGGCACTGTCTCTTAAGCACTACGCCATTTAATGCTTATGTACAACTTGCAATTTAGAAATGTAATTCTCATGTATTATTTCATTAATCCTCATCTGGATACACCCAACCTGGAAGCTATTTTACAACCATATCACAGACAAGAAACTGAGGCTTAAATAGACACAGGGGTCTGCCCGCCTTTCTTTTGCTTATAGGAGCATGAAGGTGGTACAAAAGTAAGGGGTCTTGATTCTGCATCAGGGAGGTCACTTGAGGACAGCGGTGGCTGGGGGTACTTGTAAAAGGAGTGACGGACGCCTTCTCTACCATGAGCAAACTTACAGGCTAGACGGAGAAAAGTGACACAAACCACCCAAGGAGGCTTAGAGTCACCTCCGGCAGCCTAACGCCTCTTGCCCTTCCCAGAACACACCAGCTTGGCACTGGCTTGAATTCCTCTAAGAGTTGAGTCGGTTTTGCTGTCTGAGGCACTGGGCACAGTGACAAGGGGCGGTGATCTCTGATCCGCAGTGAGCGTCGTACGAGAGTATGGGAAACAGCCCCTCCTCAGCACCCCACTACGTGCCCTATGCAAATGCCTCCCTGTCTCCTGCCCGTCCATTAGCCACCCAGGACTCTGCCAGCCCCTCTGGACACTGATGTAATTACCAATAAGAGGATGAATATTTAAAGGGACTCTTATTTAACTGGCAAATGCTTCCTCTCCAATTCCCTCCATCACTGTCTCTGGATGGATTCTAGAAAGAATGTCCTGACTTTGACCCGGAGCTGCCTGTGGTTTGGCCTTGCGAGTGGTCATGTGACCATTCTCTCCACTGTCTAGGTGTGGGGCCTTAAAGGTAGAGGGGACCAGTCATTCTGGCCTGGCTGTGAACATTAAGGCCCGCTGCCCTATTCTGCAGAGGACCTGGCCAGATAGGACCCTGACTTGTGGGGGAGGGGGAAAGAATCACAAAAACAAAAGGGACTAGGCACCATGACTGATTTCCCTTTTGTTATTATTGACACCTCACCTCAGGGCCACAAAGGGACAGTTTCTCCCCAAAGCCAATACTTAATCTCAGACTTCTGGCCTCCAGAACTGTGAGAGGTGAAATTCCTGCTGTTTTAAGCTTCTTAGGAGGAGATGACTTGTTACAGCTGCCACAATGAACCGATACAGAGAGGAAGAGGATGAGGGAGAGTCGAGAAGGATTCCCAGTGTCACTGCCTGGATGTCCCAGAGGCTGATGATATGGTTTGTTGAGCTGGAGAATGATGGAGAAGCCATGTGGCCTATTTGCAAAGAGCAGGACCCTGACTGGGGACACAGGACAGGTATACATACGTTCATGAGAAAGTAGGAGAACAGAAGCATCCAGAACCCATCTAGGAATTGGGCCCCAAGCCTTAATCTCTGAGGGGCTGCTTTCAGTGACTCTGGGAGGCAGGGTGGGAAGCAGCCCTGAGACTTAAATTGGCCTGTCTTCAAGGGCTCTCTGTTGGTCAGCCGGGAGCCAACACTGCCCACACCTGTGGCCTTTGGTGTCCAGTTACAACTGATTCTTCTCTTTCCATGATTACAAAATAAAGGGGTCCCCATGGTATTCCAGGAGCGAGTCCGGTTGTGAGCGTAGTGTGCTGTGGGGTCAGAAGACAGCAATGGGCAGGACATGCCAATGGGCAGCAATAGGGCAGCCACTGGGGACACAGAGGGAGAAGGGGTGGCTTCAGGGACCAACTTGGCCTCTTCTCAGTTTCTGTCTGGAAGCAACAGCAGCCGCACACCCCTCCTTCTTGCCGGTTCTGTAGATAACTGTGGCTCCTCTGGCCCACAGTTGGGCCCTGTGGATCTGCTGACACACTGAGTGCAGAGGACATCAGACCCGGACACGAGCTGCCCTGCCCATCACACAAATGAGCCTGAGGCCGTCCAGCCAACAATGCTGATGAATTTCCATCAGCCTTCAGGCATCATTTTCTCATAATTACAGCAGGGTCCACTGAGAACACGGAGCTGGCATGCCCCTAGAACAAGGCGAATCCCTCTCTGAGGATCCACGTAAGCAGAAGGGAATTTTTTTTCCTGAGAATTAGAGGAAAAATAAAATCTGATTTAATTCTTGGGAAATTGCCTTTTTACCCACCTGTGTAAGCCTGTATTTAAATTGCTAATATGTTTGGCCTGCTGGGATAACACATTTATTATTTTTTTTTCCCGAGCAACAACAACAACAACAAAATCATTTATTTACGAGAATTCTAGAATCCCCGCCCTTTCTCCTGAGTTCCTTACTTTCATTTCCACCTACCAGCTAGATGTGTCTCTCCCCAAGACATGTGAAATCTGAAATCATCTCCCTCTCCAGACCTGATCTTTTTATTTATACCTTTCCTGGTTCTGTTTCTAGAACTATTGATGGCTTTGATCCCCTCCTGTTCCCCAGACTTTCCTCTAATCAGTCACCAGTCCCATTGATTCAAACTCTTGGGGCAAATCACCAAATCTGACTGAGCCTCTACTTCCTCATCTGTAAAATGGGTGTAATGAATAATATTGACCCCAGGTGCTTGTTGTAAGACCCAGATAATCCAAATATGACACCTAGCACGGCGTCTGGTAACAGACTAGCAAATCATGATGATTATTTTTATAGTGGCCATGACCCCCATGGAACCTGCCCTCTTCATCTTAATGGTTATTCTATCATGAACTGTTCAGCGAGCTCTGAGAGGACTCTCTCCCGCTGATTAGAAAATACAGACTGGTCACCATTTGCTTCAGATATTTGCATGCTCTGAAATCCTTTACCTTATACATTTGCTTGCTTGTTTATAGTCTGAGCGCCCCTATCCCACTCCACCCCTAAAATGCAATTTCCACAGGGGAAGGGATGTTGTCTCATTTACTGGTGTGCCCTCAATACATGGCACAAGGTGGGATTCTACAATTTTGGAAGGAAGACAGCTAGATTGCTTACTGAGTTGCTGACCTTCAGCTTCAAGGGCTCCCTTCTCGGTCCTGCTCCATGATGCTTGGTTGGGACTCTGCAAGCCACATTTCTGCTTTGCCAGCAGCCCCAAGGTAGGCTCTGCCAGCAGGGGGACAAGGAGGCTGCAGGCTGGAGGAGAGGGCCATGTTCCTTCCAGGAGACTTCCTGTTCCCGCCCTGTGTCCCCAGTGCAGCTAGCAGTGGCATCAGGTTCCGGTGGCAGCAACTGGTTCATTTCTGACACATATCTTCTGAACTCCCAGAATCGACCTCATAGTTCCGCTTCAGACACACCAGCACCAGCCAGCCAGCCCCCCATCCTCGGAAGAACGGGTCTGTGCCTCATGGAGCTCCTCCTCCAGGCTTCTAGGTTCAGGGATCCCAGTTCTTTGTCCCCTTCCCCTGTCCAGGGAGAAAGCTGGCAGCTGCTTCCTATAGTTACCACCTCTGTGATTCCTCAGTGTCCCCTTCTGCCTTATCAGTCCCCCAATACCCATATAACATTCTTGCTCTCCAAATAGCTCGTGTGGCTGTGTCTCCTGGCTGCCGTGTGACTGAATCTCTGCCGACCCATGCCCCTCACCACCCGGCCGCCCACCCCCACAGCCATGGCTGTCAACAAGATTCCTCCCAGGACGTTTGTCTCAACTCACTCCATGCTTCCAGGAACAGGGAGTTTATGATTATAATAGCTGCTTGTTTCTTTCAAATCAAGGCAAAATATGTCTTCCTCAAACTGCCAGTTGCTTTAATTTTGAGCTCTACTGAGGATAGGAAGTAAATTTCTATGAATTTTAAACATTTTTAATGTTTATTTATTTTTGAGAGAGAGACAGACAGAGTGTGAGTGGGGGAGGGGCAGAGAGAGAGGGAGAGACAGAATCCGAAGCAGGTTCCAGGCTCTGGGCTATCAGCACAGAGCCCGAGGTGGGGCTTGAACCCAGGAAATGTTTCCAACTGACCCGAAGTCAGACGCTTAACCGACTGAGCCACCCAGGTGCCCCTAAATTTCCATGAATTTTAGAGTCAAATGCCAAATGGTCTTAGATTCAAATTCTGCCTTAGCTGTGGGGCCATCAGCAAGTTACTTTCCCTCTCTGGGCCTGTTTCCTCATCTATAGAAGGGGTAGAATAATACTTTGCTCACCGTGCTGTAAGGATTACATATGTGAGGAAAAGTACTGAGAGTAGTTACCTCCACATGTAAGACTCGGTGAATGTTGCTGTCACTGTCCTCATCGTGAGGACAGCCTTTCAACCTTCTAAAGGACAGCATGTCTGTCCTCTTAGCCTTGCTCTCAGAGGGGTCAGCACACTCTTGTGGGCACAGACGACATCTGGAGCCCCCATCTGCCTCTCCTCCTTCCCTCTGGAAATGCCGTGTGAAGATTCCTGTAAACAGTATATCAGGCAGAGCAATGACTCTGTCTTCCCAAGCTCCTTCCACTAATGCACATCTGTGACAGGGAGGCTGACTAATTACAAACCCGCTGATGATCTAATTTCCCTGCTGTCACCTGAATGCTCCGTTACCGTGTGGTCTTTTCTGTTCCTTGTTTGCAGAAGAGGGTGTTCCTCAGGCAGAGAACGATTCTTCCCTATATTCTGCTATCACGAATTTAATACTGATGCAACTGGCCTTTCTTTGCGGGGAATGTTCTTGGCACACTAAACACCTTGCCCACATTTCTGGGGGTTCTGCCGTGTGATAGTTTGGATGCCGCTGACCCTCCCTGGGCCTGAGTCATTTCTCTCATACTGAGAGTTCAAATGCTTGGTCCTTGTTGAGATCAGAGGAGAATCTGAAATGCTTAGTGCTTGAGTTACTACAAGGGGAGATTGAAAATTGAAGCCTGGCTCTAGGATTTTCAGTAATCACAAAGCCTTACCTATCTATACCTATGGAGCTGTTTTAGGGGCTAGGGGCAGGTGTGGGGGCACCACCACCACAAGAGTGGCAGCAGTAGGAGCAGTAACAATGACCTCTGCACTGACTGACTGGCTTACCATGCCAGATACGCTATTGAGCACATTGATTTCATTGTAGCCTCCAAATGAGATAAGGGTTATTATTCCCATTTTCCAGAAGGAATAACTGAGGCTCTACTGCTTGCTCAACCGCCGCTAGATTGCAGACCCTAGAATCTCAGGCCTGTCATTGGCCTTTGGACTTGCTGTTCTTTCAGCTGGAACAGTTATTACCCCGCAAAACTTTGTGGCTGGTTCGGGGTCTCTGCTTAAATGTCATTTAACGGGACAAAGCTTTTCTCAGTGACTCTATAACCTAGAAACTCCTGTACCTCTCCACCCACTCAATAAGCTCTCTTTTCCTTCACAGCACAGTCCTGTATGCAGACACAATGTCCTTCGGCCTCAGGAATGTGACCCCAGTAAGCCCAGGGACTTTGTTTCCTACCTCACTGTGTGCTCAGCGCCTGGAGCAGAGGCCAAGGTGGTATGTCTTCAGCTCGCATTTGTGCAGAGTGAACTAGCAGGTGTTTCAATGCCTGGGGCAAAGGGCGGTGCTCTTAACCGTTACCTGTCTTGCCTGGAGGAGGGATGAGATACTGGTTCTCGGGATTTTCCAGCTCCCTCAGACAAACAATATTGTTGTTTTATTCCCCCCTACATTTCAAATGCTGGGATTCCAGATTTTGAAGCTGGAACCCAAATGCAATCCCCACCCCGACCCCAACAGCCGGCCATCTCCTGTCATCCAGAAACAGATGTAGCCTACAGCCTTCTGAGAGTCCCTCCTCCTGCAGGTTCCTGGCCACAGCTAATGCCACTAAAGTCACAGTCACTGTTTCTTCTGGCTTCTCAGTCTTCAGTGTCCCTGCCTCATGTGGGATGGGAGAGAGAAGCAACAGGGTCTAGCTGAGAGTTCTGTCCTACAAAGCTCAGAGGGTAGCACTCTCCTCAGCAAATGGCCAGGTAGATACCACAGCCTCCCTCCATCTTTCTCTAAACTCTCTCCTCCTCCCTGGTGCCAGGTAGTGCTGCTCTTTGCCTGCCTCTTGCCCACCAGGTGTGTCCTGTGACCTAGTTCTTTCTTCCTCCTTCTTAAAAAATTTTTTTTAACATTTTTATTTATTTTTGAGAGGACAGAGACAGAGCACAGTGGGGGAGGGGCAGAGAAACAGGGAGACACAGATTCTGAAGCAGGCTCCAGGCTCTGAGCTGTGAGAACAGAGCCCGACGCGGGGCTCGAACTCACAAGCCTCGAGATCATGACCTGAGCTGAAGTGGGATGCTTAACCGACTGAGCCACCCAGGCTCCCCTCCTTCTCTTTCTTCACACTTACCTGCCCTATGTCTCCAGTCCACTAAGATTCTGCAGAGTGAAGAAAGTTCATCAGACCAATGGATTCTTAACAAGGTCCGGTGCCTGATGATGAATCCACTCCACCTTAAGGTTGGGAGGGCACTGCCCTTGTGTGTCCAGTTGGCCTGGCTTGGTGTTTTCTACTTCCTGGGAGCTTGGTTAATATTGGACATGTGAATAAGTGAACAAAAGACATTAACATTCCCAGATACTATGTGCATTTTAACTGGCACCTTCGATGCCTTAAGGCAAAGAGTGAACAGTGTGTCAATTTCAAGCCCTAAGACATCAAGCATGATGGGATATTTTCTGACACAATGTCTTTCTCTGTACATGCTGTGACTTTTACCATGCCGGTGAGTCAGAGCATGCAGGCCACTTTGGGGCTCTGTGCTTGTTGGCTGTCTCCAGGGTCTGGTCTTGGAGCTGAGCTTTGATGGTGACCCCGCCTAAGGGCTGAGGTTTGCTTCAAGATTCACTTCCACGTGAGTCATGTAAGATGGGGAAGAAACCAGACAGGGAGCATGAGTTCACTTATCTGGCATTTTGTCAACTGGCAGTCAGTCCATCCTCCGGCCCTTAAGCAATCTGCTCTTCTCCAACATCCCAGCGAAGCAGATAACAGGGAGACAAGAGAGGAAGAGAAAGACTTTCCCAGGGCATAGCGTAGTTCAGCTGAAAGTAGATTTCATACCTGCTGTTCATGTGGCCACCGTGCACAGACAGTGCCCATGCTGATGGCCCAGGAGGACCTTTTGAATCACCAAGGAAAGTAAAATGTGAACGTCATGGGAGAGGTTCAGGCCCTGTGGGGGGGATGGGGTGGGGGGGTGGGGGTGGGATGAGACATCCTGCGAGGTCCCTTCTGACCTGTACAGTCTGTGGGACTGAACAGCAACCAGACTTTTTATTAAACGTATTTGCACCCTGGACTTGATATTTGCATATCGCCTTGCAGTTTTACTTCTAAGAGTATTTTACTGTAATCAAATCAAATTCCCCTGTGGCATTTCTGAGGAACACTCTCATCATCCAGGCAAGTCCTAATTGCACTCCTATCCTAATGAGAGCGCAGACTCTTGCCACGCAGCCGACTTTGGGGGGGGGGGGGAGGGGCACGCCTCGAGCCGAACCGGAGGCAGTCTAGGCATTGGCCTTCCAAGTCACGGAGGCAGCCACCCCTGCTGCAGGTGCCCAAGGAACCGCACAGGCCAGCTCGCCGGGGCTCTGGCTCAGCCCGACTTCATGATGCAAACCAGGCTCCTCGGCTGCTGCCTGTAAACTTTCCACTGAGTGCCGAGCCGCGGCTTTTGGCTCTGTGGGGAGTTCACCCACATCCCGATCAAGGCAGGGAGAATTGATCTATTAGATTAACCAGGAAGGAAAGAGCAGGAGAGCAAACAGGAGCTGCTGAGCGGAGTGTTTCTGCGTAGCTGTCTCCTCCCTTCTGACTCGAGTATTAATTGCTACATTACCACTGCCATGTAAGAAAGACAGCAAAGCCTGGGAGAGCTCCAGCTCCTCCCTCCCTGCTCCGCTCAGCCTCACTCCTCCTTGGTGCCTTTGGAGCACCCTGTGCCCTGGCAGTGTGTCCCGCTCCCAGCCCTGGCATCCCGAGGTCCTCGCCTGGTGAGGACTTGAGTGGACAGCAGGAGGGGGTGGAGGGAGGGACGAAGGAAGGGAGCAAACATCGTGCCCTGCAGGCTTTCTGGATGCAGAAGCCAGACTCACTGCAGAGGCAGCTGTTCTGTTCCCAGAGCTTCTGGGGTACATCCGGCTCTCAGGGGTTGCCTAGGCGGGCTCCAAGTTCCAGGATCGCGCAAGGTGGGTGCCTTCCCTTCTGGGCGCTCACAGCAGAGTCTACCTTCCCTCTGCCACCATGAGCGGCTGTTCCAAAAGATGCAAGCTTGGGTTCGTGAAATTTGCCCAGACCATCTTTAAGCTCATCACTGGGACCCTCAGCAAAGGTAGGAAGCCTGGCCTTGACCCTCGTCTTGTGTCTTAATGTGGTCTGGCTGGCCAAAGTGGCAAGTGCCTTGGTGTGGTGACTGTGGCCGTTCTGGTGTGCCGGGGTCTCAGAGGAGGGTGGGGGGAAACGGGTGGCTGGGATTCGGGGTCGCTGGCAACCTGGGCTCCGGCTCTGAGCAGGCAGGCACCGTGCCAGGGAGCTCAGCCAGCCGTAATTGCCTGGAACTTTGGAAATGGATTTGGTGGTGTGTGACTGATTGGTTACAGGCGAGCAGAGGGACAGAGCCCTTCCCAGAGCACTGGAAGCTGCTTAGCGTGACTAGAGTTTCAAGAAGTTATCCAGGGAGCGTTGTGTCTTGTTGATAAAGGAGAGATTTGATGCGGTGGGCTGGGAGTAATTCTGCAGAACAGAGACGTTTGAGGAGGCCAGCAGGAGATGGCAGCAGGACTGGGATCCACCATGCCCTGGTGAACACAGGATCCGGATTCCCATCAGCTCTGGGTCTGGTGTGCCAAGAGCTTTCTCTCACTGAGTCCCAGGGTCCTGCGTTTCTGGGGCTTTGTTCATCATTCTGCTTTCCGGGACCCCTGTCCCTCTGCGGACCCTGCCTACGTCAATGTCTGCCTTCTCTACTTCTCCAAGAACTGGGGCAGCAGGGGGTTGGCAGGTTCCACTCCCTAGGCGGCCCAGAAAGGGTAGTTGTGAAGGGGCCCTGGGACAGTGTGTACACAAGTCAGCCCCAGAGGCTGAGGAGGGAAGGCTGACTTCTCAGGGCCGTTCCTATCTCTGGAGCCCCCTATTACACTGTGCCAGGGAGGGCGAGGCGCTCAGAGAGACTCTGGCAAACTTTCTGGAGATAACATTTAAAGAGAGAGCAGCAGCATGACGTGGTTTCACTGGCTGAAAAAAAGTCTTTAAATATTCATGCCCTCTTTCAGGAGGAAAGAGTCTTTGGGGGAGATGCATTGGAAGCAGCAGGGAGGGTATTCAGGGAAGGAGGGAGGGACACAAACCCTTGACTGGGATTTGTTTTAAATGACAAGAAGAGAAGATAAAGGCTGCCTGTGGCCAGCTCTGATGACCTGGGGCAGGTGCTCTGGGCAGGCAGGTGTGGGAGGGAGGGACTTGGTGAGGTTTGCCTGTCTCCTTTCTCGCACCCCTGCTCTGTCCCCACTACACTCCTGAAAGAGGGCGCTGCCCCCCAGGACCCTCAGGGAGACCGACGGCCCCTGTAGGATGGACGGAGGTGAGGAGGAGAGAGCCAGGCTTAGAGGATGGCACAGAGTCCTCGCCGAAATTCAATCCTTCCAGACAAATGGGATTTTCTCCCCGCGTCATGGATTCCAGGATCTCAGGGGACGAGGGATGAGGGGCAGCCTCTGATTCCCAGAGGTTTCGCAAAAAGAGCTTTGACCCGGACTCAGGAAACCTAGGTCTCAACTCTGGCTTTACTCCCCATGCAAGCTGCAGCCTCTCTGAGCCTCAGTTTCCTCATCTGCAAAATGAGCCCATTACCTGCCATCTGTTTACCTCCCAGCCCTGTCGAAAGGATCCAGGGAAGCCGAGACACGGGATCCCTCTGCCGATGGCATTGCAATGAGCAGACAGGAGGGAGCCGTCAGGGACTGAGATGGACGTGGGTCTGGAGAGGGTGACCCAGGCCATGCCGTCTGCAGGACCAGGGTCAAAGGGCCTTTAATGTAGCTGACCACAGGCGAGTCTGTGCACTCCAGGCAGCACCAGAGGGAGAGAGAGATCACAGCAATAAGGGTCAGTGTGAGAAAGTGAGTCAATAAGGGAAAGAGCACGTGCAAAAGTGTGGGGCGTGGGAGGGAGAGGGAGAGAGAGAGAGAAAGTGGATAGATGGCTATTTGAATTTGAATAAGTGAGCAGGAAGATACTGTCTTCTGCATATTTGCCTACAATCATTCGCTTAACATTTATTGACTGAGCACCTACCCTGTGCCACGCTAATTGCTGGACACTGGACACACAGAGAAGATGACACAAGTCCTCCATCCAGCAATGTGCATGCTGTGGGAGCACAGGCTGAATGCACAGACCTCAGCTGAGACGAGGAGGGCAGAACCGGGCAGGTAGAAGCAGGTTGGCACTAGCAGAGAGTGGCATGGAGTGCCGGCCTCTGCAGAGAAACCAGGCAGGATGGCCCCCTCCCTCCCCTCAGAATCCCAGAGACTAAGATCTGTGGGACACAGAAAGGGCTCCACGGGACCCACACTGGGGACCTAGTGGCCACCTGGCCTTTCTCTGACCCGCCTCCTTACTGAGTTTCCTATAGCCAGGGCTCAGGGAGGCGGCCCCCAGCGGGTACCAGGGCAGGATTGTGTTTCTGCAGTCTGCAGTGAGCACCGAGTGTTTACACAGCCCTGGCTCTGTGCCAGGCACGCGCTGGGAAACTGCTGTTCTGCCCAACCCAGGTGTTTGCTAAATATTTGTTAAATAAATGACTGTGGGAGCAGAGCCAGGACTGGAGCAGGGGGAGCAAAGAAAGGTCTTTCTTATGCATAGGCCAGCCCTGGGTGACTAGATTAGACCCTAGGTGGACACATGACATTAGTTTAATGATTGTTGGGTTTGTGATTTCCCTTACTCCTTACTCATTGCACTGAGCCCTCACTTCGCAATAATCCAACGCTTAGGAGGATTTTTCTTTCTCCCTTCCAGAACTGAGGAATGTAGAGGTGCCTGCATGGCTCAGTTAAGTGTCCGGCTCTTGATTTTGGCTCAGGTCCTGCCCTGCATCGTGCTCCATGCAGAGCCTGCTTGGGATTCTTTTCCTCCTTCTCTGTCTGCCCCTCCCCTGCTCTCTCTCTCTCTCTCTCTCTCAATAAATAGATAAACATTTAAAAAAAAGAAGAAGAACTGAGGAATGTAAAGATTCGATAGGACCAGGTACCTGCTGCTGGTCGTGGGGACAACTCGTTATTTCTTACCTGCCTTGGAAATACCTGGAGAACAAGGAGAGCCCATGACCACCCCTCCCCGTCCTTCCATTCCTGGATCACAGCCACCTGCCCCTGATTTTAGCACCCCTTTCCCACTGGTCTAAGCTAAAGGTGGCCCAGACTTTTCACAGGTGCCCTTTTCAGAGATGAACTGATCAGGTCCTCTTGCTCACACATCTCCTTGACCTTGAGCTTTTCCTTTATAGCTCTGATCACAATCTGCCATCCCCGTTCCTTTTAAAAGCATGTTTGCTAAAGGCTGTCTTCCCTGCTGGACTTCAGCCCTCTGAGGGCAGGGATCACAGAGGACCCGGTGCCCAGAGCTACTTGTCATGTGCCTGGCCTGCAGTGACTGCTTCACCAATAGCATTAAACAGACGAAGCAGCAACTCAGGGCACAGACACTGGTTGAGGGTCCCCAGAAGATTTTAGACTGTGAGCTTTCTAGAAGTCACCGTTCAAGCTCCTGTCCCAGAGGCACTCAGTAAAGGCTCTCTGTACTCTGTCCAGCTGCAGGACCTGAATCTGTGGCCAGAAGGTGAGCCTCCAGCCAGACAAATCATTCAGAACCATGCCTGAGCTTTCTCGGTATCTCAGGAAGGGCATTTAATTGTCCCCACGAGGGGAGGCTGTGCAGGGGAAGATCTGGCACACCCATCCCTGCCCCTTCATCTCTACTTTGATTTGTTTCACATACTGAATTTCTTTGAAATTTAAAGAACAAGTTTCTCTCGCTTTAAAAAAAAAAAAAAGTTTGTAAGCCAATTATGCAGAGGAAAGGACAATTGGTTGCCAGACTGGGACATCCTTGGGTCCCCCACACACTGGCAAGGAAGTCTCCTGCAGGGTCCTTCACCTCTCTGGCCTCAGCTACCTAATCTACAAAATGGAATCACAATGTCCTCCTTATAGGATTAAACAAGGTTGTGTATGTAAAGCTCTCTGCATATTAAGCACTCAGGAAATGTTTGTTGATGTGACTGCAGTTATTAGCTGATACTCAGGACTGTGAGCGCCTCAGGGCAGGGACTCCATCTCACTAACTGCTTGTTTCTTCAGCGCTGGCACAGACTCTCAGAGTGGCCTCTCTAGAACATTCGATTCCCCTCTCCAGAACTTGCTTTCCTAAGGCCCCACCTAGTGATTGTGCTAAGACTGACCTTTGAGACATTTCCCACACCCGATTAGCTTATTAGATTAGATGTTAATAGCATGACTCCCAGAGCCGGGCCCTCCCCTGCTCTTTGAGCAGACACCCGGCTTGAATGCCTAGTTAAGCCACGGGTGGGAACAGAAGTTGTTCAGGCTCCACTCTGGTTGGGGAGGTTTAAAAGCCCATCTCCTTCTGTACTTTGGGAACTCATCCGTCACCCCAGGCACAGATGGTGAAGCCAAAGCCAGCAGGAGGGAAGAATCCAATCCAGGAGAGCTTCTAGTTGTCCAGGCCACCCGCACAGCTGCAGGGTGGGGAGGGGGTGGGAGGGCTGACCTTGTATGATTTATCTCAAGGACAATGCCCCGGAGCCCCGACTCCCCTCTCCCACGCAGTCAGTTGTTTCTGTGCTTCAGACCTGTCAGAGACATACTGTTCTTCTTGCCTCTTCCCCTCAAGAAACTAACCTTGAACTTGGCTCTGCCTTCAGGCAGGCCCAGCTTGAGTCCCAGCTCTGTCATCTACCAGCTGTGTGAGCTTGGGTGAGGTACACAGCCTCCCTAAGCCAAGGTTCCTCACTTTTAATTGGAGATAATAACGGTACCAACAGCACAAGGTTGTTTTCTAATTCAGTGAGGATGATGCAGATGGCAGGGCAAGTGGTGACCCTGAACTTGCAGGGAGCTGAGGGTGAGTCCCTCCTTAACCTTTGGGCCCTAGGCACCTCTCTTTTCTTGCCCCAGTCCTGACCCTCGGAGTAGGTATTGCAATCACCATTTTAACACATAAGGAAATTGACCTTTAATTAAGCCAGATGGCCTAGCTGGAAGTAAGTGGCAGAGTTGGCGTTGAAACCCAGGTCCCCCTGGGGCCAAGACCAGGTGCTCCATGCCAGGGAGCTGGAGAAGACACCCCAGAGGGGATCTATCACTGGCAAAAAGTGCCCCCAGCTTCCCACCAATTTTGTAGACGGTTTGCCAAGGACTATCATACCAGCTGGGGCCTTTTAAGGAAGACACCCGTCTTCCAAAGGCTGGTGACAAATTCCTTAATGTGGCGTGGCCTGGGTTAAGAAATAAGCTTTATGGAGAAGAGAACACTCTGCAGGCCAAGGTCAGCAAGACGTCTAGATACACACTCTTCCAACATCACTGTCACCTCTTAGGCAGTTACACTGGGGCCAGGGCACCCATGTTGAATGGGCTCCAAGTCCATGAGGGACCCTCTCCACCATGCTCCTCACATGCAAGTGTGAGGAGTGGTCATGTCAGTGTGGAAATACACAGAGTTTTAGGCACCAGACACTCTGGAATTAAGAGACTCACCGTTTACTAGAATTCTCTGGGAAAGCAACGGCCCTGACCCTGGGAACCTTGGGGCCTGTGAGATGTTACAGAGCCCTCTGTGAAAAGGAGGATACCACCTGTCCCATGAGAAGCTCAGCTTGTGTGCACTTCCCTTTGCTGGGGCAGGAGAGAGTCCCCACCATCCCAGGTCACAGCTAGCTCCTGTCCTGGCAGTACAAGCCAGCACTGGGTCATGTTAGGACAGCTCTACTCCCGGGTTCCTTCCAGGAACCTCTGAGTGCTGTCTGTGCCTTGTCATAGGCAGAGAGTTCGGTTGCTGGGGGTTCTGGTCCATGCCTGCCCCTTCAGTCACAGTCAGCCTCTGCCAGGGTGGGGAATAAGCCTGCCTGTCTTCTCATCCTTGCCCCCCTATGCCATGCCTATCATTCCCTCACCCATTTGGCTGGCCACGCGCTCTCTGGGGTCCCCTAAGTCCCATAGCAGAGGAAGGTGGGGCCTCCCCCCACCAGCCCAGGCTGTTCCTCTTTAGGGCCACCGGGCCTCTCTTCCAGATAACCCTGACAGTAGGCAGGAATAATTTGTTCAGGGCTGCTTATCCTGGCACTGCTGCACACACATCCTATTAATTTCAGGACCACGGGGAGTGGCTAGTTTGTTCCAAATTAAAAGTAGCTAGAAATGGGCCCCTCTGGCAGGGGGGAGGGACACTGTGGGTTATGATATTAAGACAAGGGTGGAGTGGATCAAGTCATGTCTTAACTGGTCTTTGGAGACCTGGAGGTCACTTACCATGCCAGTGTGACCTTCACCGTCCCCAGTCCTCACAGGGTTACAGAATCTTCCAGGCACAAAATCCTTGAGAGCTGTTGATTCCCAAGTGTGGAGGTGGTCATGTGATGTAGCCAGGAAAGAAGGCTGCAAGATGCAGGGAAAGCCAAAGAATGGCTCTGGAGCCAGCCAGCCCTGGGTTCAAATCCTGCCACTGCCTCACAGGATAGCCTTGGACAAGGTATTTCCCATTTTGAGTCTATGTCCTCCTCTGGAAAGTGGGGCCAGTAATTCCTAGCACACAATGCTACCAGAAGACTGAACGAGATGGCGCATGTGACACGCACAGTACCTAGCACATAGCAGCTGCCTGGTAGAGGCCAGGTTCTGCCCTGTCTTCTTCTCGTGTTATGAGACCTTGCACTGGTAGCCAGGAGAAAGGAGGCATTGCTGAAAGGAGTGAGCTCTGCGTCAAGTCCTCTTCCAGCTCTTTTCCAGATGTGCTGCTCCTCCAAAGCCACCCCCTCACCCTGACCCCATCACTCTTGATTACAACTTCCGTAATCAAAAACTTGTCAACAGCTGAAATGATCCTTTTCATTTAGTGTTTCCTACCCAAGCCCCATGAGGACATGAGCCCTACAAAGGCTCATGTGTTGGGCTGGGCTTTCATTTTTTGAGTATCCAATGCATGTTGAATACACAGTGACTGAAAGCTTTCCCTGCCCAACAGCATCGGGCCATGTAGCTGGAGTTCCTTTTGGAGGCCTGGTCTCATCTTGCTGTTCTGAACTCTGTGCTGGAGGGTGACAGATGCGATCAATCAGAATGACCTTGATGACATGTTGGATCAGTGCAATCCAGACCAAATCCAAAGCTTTGACTCCCCTCCATCCCCGTTCTCATGTGCTCTGTGAGATTGGCCCCTTGGCAGCAGGCCCACACTGCCTGTCCACCACAGCTGACCAGTGTCCCCTCAGTGTCCATCTGTACCACAACCAGGAGGGCAGGGAGGAGGACCCAGGCTCTGAGGACCTCATGGAAGGGCAGAGGGTTGGGGAGAGGAAAGGAAGCAGAGATGAGATAACACAGGCTCCCCAGACCAGCTAGATAGATAGAAGGGAGGCCAGGAAAAGATGTGAGGGAAGGTGTTTACCACCACCAGTTCTGCCCTCCCTGTATTCCTCACAGATCCCCAGTCTGGAAGCAGAAGAAAGCCTGCCTCCTGTTGGGGTGAGGGCAGGAAGGCCATGAACACAAAGCCAACCCTGGTTGTCTCTGGTTAAAGCCACCATATGTCCAGTCCATGTTCTTGGACCTGCAGTGAATAACAGCTTTGGAGCCAAGCCTGAGTTCAAATTCAAATCTTCACATTTGCTTACTGAACAGGTGGCTTCCTTCTCTGGGCCTCAGTTTCTTCATCTCTAAAATGAGGGAGTTTCTGACTTTGAAGTTCCCATCCAGTTTTAAAGTTTTAAGATTCGATACCAATAATCACAATTCCCATCACGGCTCCCACTCTGGGCCTGACACGGCTGTAAGCACTGTGCATGCACCAGAATGTGTGAAGGCGGGAGCTCCAGTTAGGCCCATTTACAGATGAGAAATTTGGAGCCCCAGAAAGGGAAGGCCAGGCACTGAGTCACACACCCAGCATGGGACAGAGCTGTAAGTAGAAGTCAGGCTGTCTGTCTCCAAGTTCCGGCTTTGCCCTCCTCATTTCATGCCCTCCATTTCTAAAACTCAGATCCGGGATAGGAAAGCAATGAAGACAAAGCTGATGCCTTCCCAGTTTGGTCAAGATTTCTTTCAGAAATCAAGGTGTTAAGACTTCTGTTCTGACTGAAGCAACACAATTCTGGACAATTCCCCTGACACCCTAGTCCCCTGTCTATACTGCAAACCAACATTGGGGGCCATCTTTTCCAGGAAAACAACAGAAACTATGGGAGACCTGGACAGACAGCTCACACTACAAGCACAGGAAGGAAAAAAACAAAACAAAACAAAACAAAATAGCACCACCCTGCAAGCCTTCCTGTTCTAATGCCAGTCTGGCCAATTTCCACTTCTTGCTGGAAAGAGGTTGGTTGGAAGCAGAGGCAGAGAACTGGGCAGGAGTCAGGGAGAGAGATGTGATTCTGATGCTTGTGTCTGGAAGGCCAGGGTTAGCCTGCCCTAATTTTCTTTCCGTAATCTTTTGATTAACCCTGGACCAGTTTGGGTGGCATCATTCAAACATCTTTGCTTGGCAGGCAGAGCCAAGCCCAGGCTTGCTGCTCACTATCTGCAAACATCAGCTTGGAACCAGCTGTCATTCAGAGCCTGAGACAACAGGAGACATGCTGGGCCACAGGACACACTGACATCCTTGTGCTGGTTAACCCTGCCCATGCATCATTGCAAGCCCAGAAACAGCAGCCTGTCATTCCACACTCAACAGGAATCATGTAAAAAATAATAATTTCCATAATCCCTTGAGGGCTATTTATTTGCTGGGGCTTTCTGAGGATCCCTACCTTCAGTCCAATCTTAGCTGTAAGTTACCTATGCTCACTGTTCCCAGGATAGGAGAGGATGGGAGAGGTTGAATCACTTCCCAAGGTCACAGAGCCAAGACTGTGACTGAAGATTCCAAGCAGTGCTAAAGGAACACTCTCTAGGTCAAATCTCTCAGCACTGTCACCCCCTGTTGTGGACTGAACTGTGCAACCTCCCCCAATTTATTTGTTGGAGCCCTAACCCCCAATGTAACTGTACTTGGAGGTAACACCTTAAAAGAGGTAATTAAGATTAAATGAGGTCACAGGGTGGGGTCCTGATCAGATAGGACTGGTGTCCTTTAAGAAGAAAGGCACACACAAAATGAAAGAGGACAGATTACAACCAACACTGCAGAAATACAAGCAATTATAAGAGAATATTCTGAGCAATTATATGCCAATAAGTTAGGCAATCTAGAAGAAATGGACAAATTCCTAGAAACATATAAACTACTAAAACTGAAAGAGGAAGAAATAGAAAATTTGAACAGACCCATAACCAGTAAAGAAATTGAATTAGTAATCAGAAATCTCCCAAAAAACAAGAGTCCAGGGCCAGATGGCTTTCCAGGGGAATTCTACCAAACATTTAAGGAAGAGTTAACACCTATTCTTTTGAAACTGTTCCAAAATATAGAAATGGAAGGAAAACTTCCAAACTCATTCTACAAGGCCAGCATTACCTTGATTCCAAACCAAAGACCCCACTAAAAAGGAGAACGTCAGACTAATTTCCCGGACAAACATGGAGGCAAAAATTCTCATCAAGATACTAGCCAACTGGATCCAACAATACACTGAAAGAATTATTTACCACAAACAAGTGGGATTTATACCTGGGATGCAGGGTTGGTCCAATATCTGCAAAACAATCAATGTGATAAAAGAAAGAATAAGAACCATATGATACTCTCAATAGATGTAGATAAAGCATTTGACAAAATACAGCATCTTTTCTTGATAAAAACCCTCAAGAAAGGAAGGATAGAAGGATCATACCCCAAGGTCATAAAAACCACATACAAAAGACCCACCACTAATATCATCCTCAATGGGGAAAAACTGAGACTTTTCCCCCTAAGGTCAGGAACACCACAGAGATGTCCACTCTTGCCACTGTTATTCAACATAGTATTGGAAGTCTTAGGCTTAGCAATCAGACAACACAAAGAAACAAAAGGCATCCAAATTGGCAAGGAAGAAGTCAAACTTTCACTTTTAGCAGACAACATGATACTCTATATGGAAAACCCAAAAGATTCCACCAAAAACTGCTAGAACTCATCCATGAATACAGCAAAGTTGCAGGGTTATAAAATCAATGTGCAGAAATCGGTTGCATTTCTATACACAAATAATGAATCAGCAGAAAGAAAAATCAAGGAATCAATTCCATTTACAATTACACCAAAACCCATAAAATACCTAAGAATAAACCTAACCAAAGAGGTGAGAACCTATACAATGAAAACTATAGAAAGCTCATGAAACAAATTGAAGACACACAAAAAAAATGGAAAATATTCCATGCTCATGAATTGGAAGAACAAATATTGTTAAAATGTCAATATTACCCAAACCAGTCTACATATTCAGTGCAATCCCTATCAAAATAAAACCAGCATTCTTCACGGAGCTAGAAAAAACAATCCTAAAATTTGTACAGAACTAGGAAAATTCCGGACTTCAAAATGTATTAGAAAGTTCCAGACAATTCCAGACTTCAAGATGTATTACAAAGCTGTAATCATCAAGACAGTATGGTATTGGCACAAAAACAGACACACAGATCAATGGAACAGAATAGAGAACCCAGAAATGGACCCACAAACGTATGGCCAACTAGCCTTTGAAAAGGCAGGAAAGAATATCCAATGGAAAAAAGACAGTCTCTTTAGCAAATGGTGTTGGGAAAACTGGACAGCAACATGCAGAAGAATGAACCTGAACCACTTTCTTACACCAGACACAAAATTAAAGTCAAAATAGATGAAAGACTTAAATGTAAGGCAGGAAGCCATCAAAACCCTAGAGGAGAAAGCAGGCAAAAACCTCTTTGACCTCGGCCACAGCAACTTCTTACTCAACACGTCTTACTCAACACATCTGAGGCAAGGGAAACAAAAGCAAAAATGACCTATTGGGACCTCATCAAGATAAAAACTTTAGCATGGTGAAAAGAACAATCAGCAAAACTAAAAGGCTGCCGATGGAATGGGAGAAGATATTTGAAAATGACATATCAGATAAAGGGTTAGTATCCAAAATCTATAAAGAACTTATCAAACTCAACACGCAAAAAACAAATAACCCAGTGAAGAAATGAGCAAAAGACGTGAATAGACATTTTTCCAAAGAAGACATCCAGACAGCCAACAAACACATGAAAAAATGCTCAACAGCACTCACCATCAAGGAAATACAGATCTAAACCGCAATGAGACATCGCTGTCAGAACGGCTAACAACTCCGGCAACGACAGATGTTGGCGAGGATGCAGAGAAAGAGGACCCCTTTTGTACTGCTGGTGAGAATGCAAACTGGTGCAGCCACTTTGGAAAACAGCATGGAGGTTCCTCAAAAAATTTAAAATAGAACTACCCTACGACCCAACAAATGCACTACTAGGTTTTTATCCAAAGGATACAGGTGTGCCATTTCGAAGGGGCACATGCACCCCAATTTTTATTAGCAGCGCTATTGACAACAGCCCAAGTATGGAAAGAGCCCAAATGTCCATCGACTGACGAATGGATAAAGAAGCAGTGGTACACACACACACACACACACACACACACACACAATGGAGTATTACTCGGCAACCAAAAAGAATAAAATCTTGCCATTTGCAACAATGTGGCTGGAACTAGATGGTGTTATGTTAAGTGAAATCAGTCAGAGAAAGACAAATATCATATGGTTTCACTCATATGTGGAATTTAAGATACAAAACAGATGAACTTAAGGGAAGGGAAGCAAAAATAATATAAAAACAGGGAGGGGGCAAAACATAAGAGACTCTTAAATACAGAGAATAAACTCGGGGTTGCCGGAGGGGTTGTGGGTGGGGGGATGGGCTAAATAGACAAGGAGCATTAAGGAGGACACTTGCTGGGATGAGCACTGGGTGCTATATGTAGGGGATGAATCACTGAAATCTACTCTTGAAATCATTATTATACTATCTTCTAACTAACTTGCATGTAAATTAAAAAAAAAAGTTAAAAAATGTATTGAATTAGAAAATCATCCTCATTAAATACGTGTGTAAATAGAAAAAAAAAAGAAAGAAAAGCATACATAGAGCAAAGGCCACCTGAGGACTCAGCAAAAACACAGTGGTTTTCTGCAAAGGACAGAGTTCTCACCAGAGAGGTCTCAACCCCGTCAGGACTTTGATCTTGGACTTCCAGCCTCCAGAACTATGAGAAAAAAATTTCTATGAAGTCACCCAGTCTGTAGTATCATGTTATGGCAACCCTAGAAAAAAAAGTAATCTACGCTCAGAGACAATTCTCTGCATAGCACCCTTTCCCATATTTTTTCTTGTAGTAAATATACACAACATAACATTTACCATTTTTACCATTTTTAGGTGTACAATTCAGTGTCATTAAGTACATTCACACTGTTGTGCAACCATCATCGCCACCCATCTCCAGAACTTTTCAGCATCCCAAACTGAAACTGTGTCCTCATTAAACACCAACTCTGCATTCCCCCTCCCCCAGGGCTGGCAACCACCATGCCACTTTCTTTCTGTATAAATCAACCTATTCTAGGTACTGCATCTTTGTCCATTTGTGTCTGTCTTATTTCATTTAACAATGTTTTTAAGGTTCACCCATGTAGCATCAGAATTCCATTCCTTTTACAGGCTGAATAATGTTCCGTGTATGGATATACCATAATTTCTTTTATCCATTCGTCATTGCTATTCATCCACTCCCATATTTTTAAAATACAAAAGAGATCCCATTATCCTCTTGCTCACAACTCTGCCTCCAGTGGTTTCTTGACACATCTGGGGTCAAGTGCAGACTTTTCTCTGGGGCTGACAGGCTTTGCTTGGTCTTCTCTCTGCATTTCTGTCCTCCACTTCTGATCTTCTCCCTGCATTGCACCCCAGTCACACCAGCAATGTCAGCCTTTGGACCCACACAGCTCCTGTCACCTCCACTGGACACTGGAGCTCACCTGGCTCTGTCTAGCACATCCCCGCCTGTGCAGGACTCCTTCCTCATCTTCCCCACCAACACACACACACACACACACACACACACACACCAGGCACTTTCTGTCTGCTGACACCACCTTGTTTTTCCACATAACATTCACTGCTCATGCAATGACATTACACATTGATTCACCTGCTTCCGGTCTGGCTTGCCCACTAAGAATGGGAACGTGAGGGCAGGGACTGTTCTGGCCATCACCACTTTCCCAGCAGTTGAGGCAGGGCCTGACACATAGCAGGACTCACTGGAAGCTGAGGGGTTGACAAGGCAGGTGAGAAGCCCAAGGCCCAGGAGAAAACCACCCAGAAAGCGGGCAGCAAAACTGGCCTTGAATCTGAGCCTCTGAATCTTTTTTTTCCCCAGAGGCTCTGCCCTGCCTTCCTGTTAAAGAGCCTGGTTCTGTATTCCACCTTCCCATGTCTGTCTGTCCATCCACACTTACCCTTTGGTAAGCCCACCAGTAATCCTGCAATAGGGCATGAGGGTTTGAGCCATTTGTGTGACTCCTTAGCACCTCCATCCTGAAAACTGTCCCTTCCTGTCACTGCAGCTATGGGCCATTTAGCTAATCTTTGATTTATTCTTCCCACGGAAAGAAGGTAGTGTTGCCACAGGGAAAGGACTGGCACTATTTTTATTTTCCAGTCTGCCCTCTGCTCCATTCGGCTAAGAGGCTCCTCTGTGGGTATGTGAAGTGACCAGTCACCCGCAAAGGCCACTGGAGGCTACAGACAGGGCTGGCTCCCGCTGCCCCAGTGCTCTAGCCCTTGGGTATTCAGGATTTTCTGGGAACATGATTTTTGGGGTTCATCGGACTCTAAAGCCAACTATTACCCTTTGGAAGCCATTTGACCTTCAGAAGTTCCATACCTCTTTGAGTCTTGCTTTCTGCTGGAAAGTGGACACAATAATATCAGTCTTGCAGGTTTATTGAGGTCATGCACATAAGTGTTTCATGCAGTGCTGTGTCAGATAAAGAGCTCACAAATGATCACCTGTTTTTGCTTTTATGTGTTATTGCTGTTTATAAAGACTACGGTTATGTCTCCTCTCATCAGTTGCCTAGTCAAAACCTCTTGGGTCTCAGAAAATGGCTGGTTGACTGAAATCACCCATGTGGGCCAGAAGAGAGTCAGAGACTTCTCCAACATTCTCTTCGCCTTCCCTTTCCCTATCTAGAATCTGATAGCCAGTGGCAGAGTTTTACTCTAGGCAGTTGGGACAGGAGGGCCAGCACTCCATTCAGAGAATGAGCTTAACATCCAGAGTCTTCAAAACTCATTCAGTCCAGTCCCTCCCCTGGCCCTGCCCATTCACGAGTGAGCACTCTCCCCCTGGTGAAAGATAGACGGGCGGCAGTGAAACCCGAGCCCTATATGCTTCAGAAGCCTAAAACCGGAATGTTCAATGTTCATCTCTTATGGCCTGGGTCAGACTCCCCTAAGGACACCTCCACCCTGGAGGCAGGAAGTTGGGCCCCAAATCTCAAAGCTTCAAGGGCTCTGGCAGGACATTTAGCAAATGTGGTGAACTGAAGGCCGGAAACTAAACAGGAC
This sequence comes from Neofelis nebulosa, assembly GCF_028018385.1. Lineage (NCBI taxonomy): Eukaryota > Metazoa > Chordata > Mammalia > Carnivora > Felidae > Neofelis > Neofelis nebulosa. Next base: position 61,140,118 of record NC_080782.1, read on the forward strand.
CTGCCACTGCTTGCCGGCCTGTCTCACTGGGCCCTGTGATGTAGAAGGGAAGCTGGCATGTGGCTCCCCAGCACTAGCCAGTGCCTGTGCTTTGTACTTTGGACTCTGAGGTCCTCCTCAGCAAGCTGCCGAGAGCCTGGTGGTGGCCAGCATGTGAAGGGAAGATGAGGCCACTCGGGCAAGTGACCAGCATGAGGCTCTCCTAACACTCCACCCCTCAACCTCTTTGGTGTACAGGTGGGAAAACTGAGGCCAGAGCAAGGAACACCCTTGACCTAGGTACCTTGAGGCAGAGTCTGGGTGCTGGCAGCCAGGGACACAGGGATGAAGAGGTGTGGCCACCCAGCAGATGGGCTCTACAAGTCCACACAGTGACTTAGGCTGAGACAGGGCAAGGGCCCTTGTCTCTTTAGCTGTGACCCTGCACTCTTGACCTTGTGCCTTCTTCTCTAGCAGGGCCTCCCAAATCTCTCTTCCTTGCTCTGTCTTGTCTCTTAAGTTCCAGGCCTGTAGGAGACTCCCCAGCTGAATTGTGAGCTCATGGGAGACAGGGGCCATATCTTAGTTATTTAAGAATGCTCAACACTCACCCCAAGGCCTGGTACAGAGTAGGGGCTCAAAAGATGGGTGAATGAAGAAAGGAAGGAAAGAGGAAGGGAGGGAGGGAGGGAGGATAGATCATAAACCCTTCTATTTAAATGCCTTCTTCCTGTGGCCTCTACTCAACCCTTGTAAAAACAAAGCGGACCTCTGTCTCCTGATTTCTCTCTGTTTCCCTCAATATGTCCCCAGTCTTGCACCTTGAAGTTATCTTGCCAACTAAATCCTATTATCATTTCTTTCCAGTGTTTCTCCTGTCATTCTCTTTCCATCCTCAGCACAGTTCCTGAAGTCTAAACCCTCTTCATGTCTTAGCTGCAGCTGCCTGCCAACTGCATTTCTTCCCATTTCTCCCTCTCCTGTCCTCTCCAAACCAGACAGAGAGATAGTCCACCCAACTCTTTGACCCTGGAGCCCTACATCTAGAAATCCGTTCTAAGCAGATCATCAGACATGTGCACAGAGACCATCACGCAAGAGTGTTCATCATGGTATTACATTTTAATAGTGAACAATTGGAGATAATCTAAACTTCAGTTTAAAAAAGAGTGGGTTACCAACATTTTGGTTCATCTACCTGATGGAGTAATATTACATCTTTGAAAAAGTATTTTGAGGACTACTTAAAAACAAGCAGATATTCTACTAGGTAAAAAAAAATGGGGGTACAAAACTGTATGTACAATGAGGTTCCAATCTGTGAATAGATATGTGCACAGAAAAGGGAAATAGAAAAGAAATAAACTGAAATCTTGGCATGGGTTTTAGTTGGACTTAAGGGTTATTTTTTGAAGTTCCTCCTGATACTTATCTGTATCACCTACGTTGTCTTCAATAAACATGTATATTTAATCAGACCATAAAGAAATCATTTGCTGAATAAACATCTTCAGGTTTTTAATTCTTCTCAAGACCTTCAATGAAAGTTGTGCCTTCCCTGGCACTACACCACGGCCTTCCTGTCCACGCTGGAGCACGCCCTGAACTTCTAGGCCTGGATCCCACAGCCCCTGGCCTCAGCCCACTTTTGATCATGGCTCCCCGTCTACTAGCACATTCTCCTCCAGCCAGACTGGTCCCCTCATGGTTTCCAAACCAGACTTGTGCTTTACACCCTGCCCCTGAACCTACTCTCAAATGATTCAGAAACACACACACACACACACACACACAGACAAACAAAGAGAAGGAATGCAAACATAGCAAAATATTGAAAACAATTTGTGAACCAAGTACATGCTCTTAGTACTAATTTTGCAACTCTTTTATAGTTGGAGATTTTTAAAATTAAAAGTGGGGGGGGACATGAAGGAGCATTATAATGTGCTTCAAGGTATAGGCTTTGCTATGAAATAAGCTAAGTGGGCAGCAGTGACCTGAAGCGAGTTACTTACTTCCTAGGCCTCGGGTTCTTTTGTCGGTAAAATGAGGGTAACAAATATCATAGTGTATTTATGCCCTACAATTGCCTGGACGATGGAATAAGTGTGTGGAAAGGGCTGGGTGAAGAGTCTGACACACCCTCAAGCATCGTGACCTATTAGTACCAGTGTTAAATATAGAAATCAGATTTTGAACAACGATGTGGCCCATGATACTGTCTACCTCCCTGAGCAACTCAACCCTCGGATAACGAAGGGAAGTTCTGTGGCTCAGAAATCTTTTGCTAGCATGATTTTCTTCCTGCCTCTGCCCTGGGGCAGCCAGAGAGCAATACGGTTCCCACTGGCATCCATACCTTCAGGTCTTGGCACAGTGTCTGGCCCAGAGGAGAGGAGGAAGCCAAGAAGTACACAAAACCCCAAATGAGGGACTTGAAGGGCTCAGGTTGTGCTTTCAAGAAAGTTCTTCTCCTCATATACAAGCTGGTAATTTTGCTGATGCAGCCATTCTACTCCCAGGAGCCTTCCAGGAGATGAGGCATTACCTTGATAAATTAGCTGTGGATATAGGCGTCCTGCAGTTGGCATGGAAATACAATTTCGTTTCCAATTAAGCCTGATTTCTAGGCCAAAGTATTTGCCTGCCTCACACTTGGAGGATTATTCCAGCCAGATCTATTGTTGTCGATGGTGATAGTACTCCCAGGAAGTAGGTTTTCATGGACACTGGCCCATCGGCCATTGAGTGGTTCAACCAGTCAGGGATGTGGCCTCTGTGTGCAGGTAACACTTTTCCTCAGGAGCTAAGTTTATGCAAGTAGATTCAAGAAAGTTCAACGTAAAGACAGGCAGTCTGTTTGTGGCAGAAATTTTTAAGATGGAGTACAGATAGAAATGGGTTGAGAGGGACAGAGAGGCAAGTTGGTCCTCAGTGGTACTCGCAAGAAAGAGAAGTGGGAATTTGCTAGTAAGGAAAGGGGGCAGTAGGAAGCTCTCTGGGCTCAAACAGAGAAGAACCTGTATAATCAGAGGAAAGAGACATGTTTGTTCCAAGAGAGAATGAACATTTGAGGAGCATTTTCTCTGCGCCGGGGACAGTGCTGAGCGCTCCCCATTCAATACTGCACCGAATCATCATGAGCCATCTATAAAACAAACTATGTTATGCTCATTTTCCAATTGAGAACATTGAGACCCAGCAAGATTCAATAAACTGCCCAGGGTCCCGGGCAATCCAGATTCAAACTCTCACTTTTGTGAGCTTTCTTCCCTACAGGTTCCCTCTCCAAAGACAAATAAAACACATAATTCAGAGCCATAAGGAGAAGGTCACACTCAGCTGAAACTTACCTCCCAAAAATGTAAAAATGAGGAAAAAGCTTTTCGAACGTGGCCCTAGAGAAAGAGTACAAATTACTGATAGCTGAGTCTACTTGGGGAAATAATCTGATGGAGAGCCAAACAACACCCACCTCTGTTTGGATTTATTCCCGTCTTCCCCACAAGGAGTGAGGTCTGAGAACTGGGAGTGATGATCCAAGATGCTGAAGAGGCTCACACAAGGTCAGGAGCTCAGAAAGCTCTGGCTACTCAAAATCAATGAAGTTCTGGCTTGTGGCTCAGGGAATTTCAACGGAGGGTGTATAAAACAGTGTTTAAAGACACGTATGTATAAGAGGTTTCTAAGAATATGACTACTTGAGTTGTCAATAGAGTCACAGGAAAAATTACTTAAATACCAAGAAGAGTCACATGATTCTTGGTATGGCCTGATTTTTATTACTAATAGCAAGAGAGGACTCCAAAGCTCTGTATAAATAAGCATGCTGTCAACTCCTGGACAAATTCTAGAGTGGCTGAGTGGACTATTAAGCCAATGGTTTGGGAACAATTGGGAAAGAAAACAAGGATCACTGAGAGAAGTGTGGGGTCTTGAGAAAGTCATGTGAGACCAGCCTCTCTTCCATTCTGCTTTTTTTTTTTAAAGTTTATTTGTTTATTTTTGAGAGAGACAGAGACTGTGCTAGTGGGGGGAGATGCAGAGACAGGGCAGGGGTCGGGGGGGAGAGTATCCCAAGCGGGTTCTGCATTGTCAGCATGGAGCCCAAAGCCGGGCTTGAACCCATGAAACTGTGAGATCATGACCTGAGCCGAAACCAAGAGTCAGATGCTTAACCGACTGACCCACCCCGGTGCCCCCCATTCTGCTTAATAGAGTGAGCCATGGGATTGTTGTAGCCCCAGTGTCCCTGGGTTCCCATCTAGTGTTTAATGGGCTGCGGGCTGGTGGCGGTGGAGTCAGACAGATTGTAGCTGACCGCATGGCCCCTGTCTGTCTCAGTAATGCCCATATCAGAAGCTTTGCAGGGCCTTTTTGGACACATACTCAACCTACATCTGTTCACCCTTGAGGGATGTGACTCCAGGGAGCCAGCTGAAAGCTTCTCTGTGAGAAGGCATATGGAAGCATCCAACAGATTCCCAGTACTGACTGTGCTCTGCTCGGCATTCTCCGTTTGTTATATGGAGCACAGGCTGCAGGGCAGGAATCACAGAGCTTTGAGAGTAAGGTCTGAAGCCATACTGTCCAGGTTTGAATCCCAGCTCTGCATTTTGCTAACTTCTGATCTGTGACAGGCTAAATTCCTCCTCTGTGCCTCAGTTGCCTCATTTAGGACGAAGATAGCAATAGCAAACTAAAGAATATTGCTAGGATTATATGAGCTATACATGTAAAAGCTAGGTAGCAAGGCCCTGTTTTTGGTTTGTGTGTATCAGGAAAGAGGGAGCTTGGTAAGGGGTGATGGAGATTATAAGAGATTAAAGACTGCAACTGAGGGAGAAGATGCAGCCTTTGGATAAATCCCCAACTCTGTCCACCCGTCAGCTGGAAGTTGTTGGCTTTGCATCCATATCCATCCCTTCCCCATCTCCCAAATCCTTTAAGGAAGTTGGCTGAGGATCATCTGTTTTATGTGAGTGGGAAGGGAGAGTCATGGAAATCTAGGAAGCAGCTGAACATCTTAATATTATTGCGAACATTTTTGACCTTGCAAGCCTCCTCTGTGAGAAACTCTACACTACACTGGGGTGAATTTCTGCCTGTCTTTCTGATCTTGCTTTGATCTTCCTCTTGTCCCTCCATGTGAAAAGGCAGCCACTGGTGAGGTACAGGATAGTTACACTTTGTTCAAACAGTATACTCCCAAACATTTCATATAATTCAAAATTCCCTAAATGCAACTCTACCCCAAAAGACAGGAGATAACGTTTACACACCAGCCTGTACTGTCAATTAGCAATAGAATGACTGCAGTTTACAATCCACTCACTTGAAAAACGAGCTTCAAAATTAGGAGAAATTCTGGATACACTGTTGATGGAGTGGGTCTGGAATCATTTCAATAATTCACAGAAAGATTTTATCAATATTTGAGATTGCACTGTTTTAAATTTGCGTAAGTTAGGTTCCTTCCTTTTTCTTTGCTGTGAAAAAGGAAGACCTCAGTAATGGTGGGGAAGACTGGCAAGGATGGAAAAGCTCCTGGAAGGCAGGCACTGGGTCTGATTGACCTCTGCCCTCCCCATCCCCTGTCTCTGATCCCTACCACATGGGCTGATTCCCAGGGGAGGGGCATAGGGGAGCAAGCCAGGTGCACCTCTCCAGGTGTGAGTCACTGGCCCATGAGATGAAAAGCAGAAAACGGTGGAAACACAAGATGCTCATTAGCAGTGATTTATTAAGAACTGATGAGGGCTGTCTGCTCCTAGGCAGCTATTATCCCAAAAAACATTTTTCCTCAGTGTCTAACTTATCATGCTCAAATGCCCACTATTTCACGCTCATCCTGTACATGGAGTTCTGTGAGCAGCAGGCAGATATAATCCAGTCTTATCGACAGGAGGAGGGCATGTGTCCCAAGCCAATGAAGGTCACCATTAATGATGCATGGGGCACTGGGGGCTGGGCATTTTTCTAGAGGTACATGGCCTTTCCCCTTGCAGGGGCTGTTTGAGTTTCTATGTATCTTAGCCCCAAATGCAGATGCATGAAAACCATGTGTGAAGGAGTCCCTTTAAGCGAGACTTATGGTGGGGACTTTTTCTTATTATTATTTATATCAAACTTAAATTTTTGAGATACTTGCAGATTCCCATACCGTTAGAAGACATAATACAGAGACATCCCATTGTATGCTTTGTCTAATTTCCTCCAATGGTAATGTCTTACCATTAGTACCATTACCATAGTACAGTGTCACCTCTGAGGCTTTCTTAAAAGACTCAGAGGACTTGAGACTTCCCTGACCCCAGAAAGGAGAACCTCTGGGGAATGGTGCAGTCCCCTTAGAAGGAATGTCCCCAGATAAGAACCTGGAGGGTATGGGGTATATCAGGGCTCTCTGGTTAGAAGTAAGAGATGTTCATGCAGATTACAGATGCTCTCCCCTCACATCCCTGACTTGTATGAGAACACCATTGGGTTCCAGGGATGTAGCACTAGTCCTTACCTGGTCCCTGGGGCTTTGGGGGACTGGGGCTCTCAGCCTTTCATCTGCGTCTGCTCAAGTACTGTGGTTGACAGTCCGCTCTGGAATGACACACACAGCCCACGGCTTGATTCCTAGCTCCTCACCTGCTATATGAATGACCTTGGCCAATGACATCTTAGAGCTTCAGTTTTTCATAGTATCTTATAGAGCACTTGCCATATGCCAGTCACTAGTCTAAGAAGCTTGTAGAATAACTAATTTAATACCAACAATCCTAAAAGGGAGATATTATTAGTTCCTATTTTGCAAATGAGGAAATTGAGGTATTTGTCCAAGGTCACCCAGCTAGTGAATGGCAGGGTTGGTTATTTGAAGCCAGGCAGTCCACATCACAAGTTCACATACTTAACCACTGTCCTGTGCTGTTCTCTCCTCTCTGAGGTAGGCTGAGTAGTACCTTACTGAATTTCTACAAGGCAAACTGCTTAGCACAGTGCCCAGCATGTAATACATAAGCACCAATAAATGCTAGTTAACATTATCTTTGGTATAATTGCTTCTGGGAGCTTCTGAGTATTTATTTCTTATTATGGTAATTAATAATTGCTTCCGTTCTGGCCACCTACCATGTGCCAAACCTTCATTCAGCCCTCTCAACCACCCAAAAGGAGGAGTCACTTTTTCAAGATGAAACAACTGTGAATCTGAGAGATGAAATCTGGCAGAGGCAGAGACAAGATTTATACCCCGGGGCTGCGTCTAGAATCACAGCTCCAGAAGGAACTTCAGAGATGCCAGCCTAACTTCACATCCAGCTCAGGAACTGCGCTGTCAAACAGTCATCCATCCATTCAGAAAAGCCCAGTGACAGGGCACTTGTTCCCTACACCAGTGGTTCTCACGCTTGGGGGTACCACAGAAGCCCCTGCAGCCATTGTTAACATACAGAATGCTGTCCCCCTCCTCCATCCGCCACCCCACCCCACTCCACCACACTCCCTTGGGCTGGAGCCGGGGCCTGAGAACGTGCATTTCTCCCAAGGCTCCCCAGAATGCTGATGTCGCTGGACCAGGGACTGTACTTTGAGAACCACTGCTCTAGGGAAACTTCTTGGAGTAGTAACAGTAGAGACAATGGCATCCTCCACTTATGCCCTTTTCACGTGTGAGACAGGCTTCCCTTGCAGGGCCAGTGCCTTATACTTACCTGCATTGTAAATTATGCATCCCCATCTATGTGGTTACCTTCCTTCCATAGAGGGCTCTTAAAATTGTATGTTCTCAAAACCCTGCCTCTGATTGGAGCCCAACCCCTCCCCAGCCTACTTCCACCTGTTTGGGGATGTGAGGCTCACCCTTCCAAATCTTTTTAAAATAATACCTACTATTGCTTTTCTCATTAAAAACAAAACCAATGAAGCCACATCTTCCTACTGCTGAAAACTTAGAAAAGTATGAAAAATAAAAAGAGGGATGAGGAAGAAAATGAAAATTAACCACCATCCCGATCCCTCTGTTAATATTTTGATGTATTTTAGTATATTTCCTTATAGCCTCTTGATGTATATATGTATATTTTATTGAGGTATAATTGACATATAACATTACATCCGTTTCAGGTGTACAACATAATATTGTGTATATTGCAAAATGATCACCGCACTAAATCTAGTTAACATCTGTCACCATACATAGCTACAAATTTGTTTTCTTGTGATGAGCACTTTTAAGATTTACTCTCTTAGCAACTTTCCAATATGTAACACAGAATTGTTAACTATAGTCACCATGCTGTACATGACATCCCCATGACTTAAGTATTTTAGAACCAGAAGTTTGTGCCTATATTTGTTAATTTTGGAATAAAAATGAATATAGCACTGAGTGTCCTAAAAGCAATATTCTAAATGTTCTGTATACGTGGGACCTGCTGTTGTTTTCATTATGGAATTCAAAGAAGGAACTGAGGTTTGCCAGGGACGGCAAAGGTGGGCCTTTGAGCCAATCGAGAAAACACAGGCACAGAGATAAGCATCATTGTTGTCTGTGGGGCAGGGTCCATGGTGCAGTAGAAAGTGGGTTTGAGCCAGTTGAGTGGGGACAGGCGATGGGAAGCTGTTACCAGCTGGCCTGGAGCTCTCTGAAGCACCAGGGGGCTGTTGCACATTCCATATCCCATCTTATCAGGAATGAGTTAACAAAGGGATTTCCCAAGGCCCACCCACGTAGCGGAAGGTGGGATGGATAAGAGCCCTAATAGTGAGAAGGCAGGGGGAGGAGACATGGATACAAGAGGAGGGAGAGGCCTGGGGGCCCACCCTGTCCCCTCCGGCCGAGCATGCTGTGGCATGGATAGGTCTACTTCTGAGCCGCCAGGATGGAAAGGGACTGGTTGATCTTCACCATGGCGATAATGAGGAGGCCACCGGTCAGCAGGAAGGTGGGCCAGAAGAGAGAGAAGAGCAGGGTCTGGGGTCCATAGAGGCGCCGGTACAGGACAGTGGTCTCATTCTCCCGAGTCGTTGAGAAGCAGTAGAAAATCCGATGCTCGTGGAAGTTCGTTCTGACCTTCTCCACATCGGCCCGGGCCACCTGGTAGTTTTCCAGGCTGCGTGGGATGTAGGAGCACTGTGAGGGGAAGCAAGAGCACCCATGAAGTCAGAAATCCCCGTCGCTTTGGGCAAGATGAGGGGCTGGCATGAAGTAAGGGAAAGTGTTGGCTTTGGCGTTGGGCCCCCGTCTGGGAGTTGGGACTGGTTGAAGCTTGGAAGGCTGTGCACTGCTTGATTCCAGAGGGCACCTTCACAGTGTCATTTGTGAGGACAGTGGCCCAGGAGCTGCTCAGGGTACATGCCCACACCTGGAGGGGGGCCCAACTGGAGTCCTAGTTCTGCCTCCACTGGCTGTAGAAACTTAGGCAAATTGCTCGCCTTTCTCAACCTTGATATCTTATCTCTTAAATGGGTTAATAGCAATATCTCCTTCAAAAGATGTTATTAAAGACGGGCTTCAAACTTAACTGGCCAATGAGTGACACAGACTGAGTAGGCTCTGCATTTGGATCCAGGGCAGAGGTCGTACGCTCAGTCGCCCACGGGGCTCACACTGCAGCATCCACATGTGAAGTGGGGGAGGGAAGAGATGACGGGTGCCACCTGACACTTCCCCTGGTGCCAGGGACAATTGTTGGGGGGGGGGGGGGTCTGATGAAATGAAGAGAGCCAGAAGCTTCCAGACTGGCAGTCCTCACGCCATCCGGATGATGCATGCCATGTGATCCAGAAGACCTGTTGTAGCCAGGCCTCCAAAATTTCAAGAAAGGCCAGAACCCCAAATTTTAATGTGAACTCCCGCAATTTTAAAACATTGGCAAAAATTTGAATCAAAAACCCTCCGTGGTTCTAGCCCTTTGTGAGCCAAAAAAAGATACGGGCAAGCCAGTATTTGATACTGGGATTCAAAGGAAAAAGACATTACATTTGAAAGAGCTTGTGCAGGCAAAGCACGGCACACACTTAATTCTGACGTTGGTTATTAGGAGCCTCTGGCCTGGTCAGGTGAGGTCCATCTGGAAAGTTCTGCAGAGGATGCACAGAATGGAGACCCTGGTTTTATCTCCATTCTGTGCCGGGAGGTCTGAATGTTATGTATGTGAGGCTCTGGGAGATATTCTGCAAAGGTGGTCCCCCCATCACAGAATCTGCAGCAGACCACCTGGCCAGAGCACAGCTTCCCACTCACTCTGAATTACTGAGGACAGGGTCCAGAAAACAAGTGATCCCTTCCTACAGTGATCGGAGACCACTGGCCTAGTATAATCATGTCCAAGATCAACATGTGTAATGTTGAGCCAGCCTCTACCCAGGCCTTGGTCACTTCCTGGATGTGAATGAGACCCCGTCCCCAAAGCTGCTGGCCCACACAGCACTCATCCAGCAGTAAAGAGGATGGTTGCATTCACGTTCTGACAGCCTGGGATGTGGGGGAAGTGCCACCCAAGTAGGTTCCCAGCCAGCCAGGGAGCAACTAAGGCTGGGAAACACTGCCTCCAGGGAATCTGCCAGTCTAAGTTGTTGGGCACTGCAGGGTCCCATGGCAGGTGAATTCAGAATTCTGAGCTGAGAGGACCTAGCCTGTCTCCCCAGTGCCTCTCACTATGACCTTGGTAACCTACCCCATTGAGCAATGGTGTGGCTGTGGAACCAGACAGACCTGGATTCAGCCACCAGTTCCAAGTTGTACAACCTCTCTGAGTCTTGCAAAATGGGTTTGTGAGGACATTAGAAGAGATGATACATGTAAAGCCCAAGCACAGAGCCCAGAACATGCTAAGTGCTCAGTAAATGGAAGATGCTATCAAAAGTAATAACAAAAATAATGTGACTTAACTATGAAATTGCAACAACAGCTCTTTCTTTCCATTCTTAAAGAGGGACTGGTGGATAAGCTCTCAGGTGAGGGCTTGTGCCCATCCTGGGCCCCTCTGTGTCTTTTGCCAGCATGTGGTCATGCTGGATCCTTTGGTGGGACTTTTTGACAAGACACTGGACAGGAGTTCACTTTGCAGGACCGACCTCAGAGGCCTGGGGCCTATCTGCATCCTCTGTCCCCTGTCCGGGATCCAGCTACCTCTGAGTTATATGAAGGATCTGAAATGGTCCAACCTTTCCCCAAGTCCTGTGACAGCACATTCTCAGCACAGAGCATGGGAAGGGGCTTAGAATCTCCTGCACTAAGGCCCATGGGAGAGCCAGTAGCTGACCAGTAGCCTCCTTCCTCAGAGTGAGGCTGGGGGGGCGGTAGCCTTGACTGGCCTTTCACATGTGAATCCGGAGCACGCCCAGCTGGCCCAGAGCACTGGCTCCTTGTACTCCAGAGCTGAATGAAAGTAGATGGGGTAGATGGCACACCAACCCAGCTGCTTGACAAAACCACAAAGTGTGCTTCCACTGTCCCACCAGAGCAGCAGCCTCTTTAGCAACTCTCCTGGTGATGCCTGGGTGCTAGGAGAAAGAAGACAGAAGAGTCTGTGGCTACCAGCCTGCACTGTCCTTACAGGTGCAGGCAGAGCATGCCCACACGCTCTCACATGTCTCACATGCTGCAGACAGCTCACTACAGCGGCAGATCTGGCCCCTTGCTCCTCTGAACTGGCAACCTCAGAGTCAGGCAGGCAGCTGCAAGCCGGCCTGCTCACAGTTCCTATCACACCAGTGATCCCTTCTGGTTGTCTTTGGGAATTTGCTTCTTGCTCCTTGGGATAAATCAGCAGCCATTGAATGCCAAAGAAGAAGCAGGAGTCAGGTAGGTGCTGATTCAGGAGGACGTAGGGGCTCTATTCCCATCTGGTGGGGCTGAGTCATGTTAGTGCTGACAAAACAGGTCTGGTCACCTTGCACTGTCCAGACCCATTTCTCTATGACCCCCCAACACTGTCAGTAATCCCACTGTGCATCATCAACACTCTGCCCTTCCCATCCCATCCCAGCAGCTACCAAACTCTGACTGTCAGCATCTATCCTTACTGCAGGCCCTTCCTCCATCCTGGCTGCTTGTCATGGCCCCAGGCTCTCTGCCCAGTCGTTGAACTTCACACTCCTCTGTACCACTCTGGTCATGCCCCCAGGACCACAGACCATTTAAAGACTCCTGTTTGCTCCCAGAGGTAATTCTAAGCCTTAGAATCACCTGGAGAGCCCTAAAATTCTGCATCAATTGGTCTGGTGTAGGAACCCAGTTTTGTTAAGTCCCCAGGTGGTTCCAATGCATGGCCAGAGTTGACCAGTGCCAGAATGCCTGATCACATTTCAATTCCATACTTGCATAGTCCTTGGCAGAGATGACAGGCACACAGCTTGTACTGTGCCAGAATATCATTAGCATTTCCCTTCTTTATGGTCTACTTGGATTTAAGTTCCCGGTAACCAGTAGAGCCATCCCCTAGGAGATGGTAGGCATTTATGACCCCACCTCCTGCTAAAATCAGCACCATGGAGCATTATTTGGAGTGAACTTGTTCCAGATAAAGCTCTGGCTTTCTGGTACAAATGCAAAGGAACTTGACCTGTCCCGGGCCCAGGTTGATGAGACAGGTCTCTCTATCTGTCCCAATGCAATCGGAGAGATCGGACCGCCTTAGCATTTGCTCTATTTGCTATTCAGGCAGATCAACCTCTATTTCTCATGAGGTTGAATCATTGTGTTTTTTGGTAAAATGGTGATGGTAGATAAGCTTAGCCCTTCCCCCAATTCGCTTCCTTATGCTGGACTTCTAAAGCTTGAAAAAAATCTCTACTGGATATAAAAGTCTAACTCCATGCGTTTTAGGATAGCTTCTTCTACCCACTTTGCTAATGGTGCTGTGTTGTCTTGCAGTGGAATTCAACACTTACTTCTCCTTTCCTACTGTGCTGTGTTCACTGTTTCACCCGGATATACTTAAAGACGATCTTTTTATCAAAAAAAAAATCAGTAAAGTGTTTTCTATCATCTTTTTTTTAAAATATGGGAACTAATTATTATCCATAACTTGTAGTGCTTTCACTAAAGTTTTGCTTCTCTCAAAAAAAAAAAAAACATATAAAAACCTTCCACAAACAAAAAACTTTCTGATTCCATAGGTGGGTCATGTGGAGCCCATCTCTGCAACATCTTCCTGTCCCACTGAGCTCTGCGTTGGTTTCTGCAGCACGCCTTCCAGTACCTTCTATTCTATGCCCTCCATTTGCCATGCATGCTGCCCTCCATGTTTCTGTGTATCTCACCCCTGCTGATTTTTAAAGCCTAACACAAATACTTTCCTGACACCCTCACCTCGCTGTTGGCTAGAAAAAGTCACTCCTGCCCTTGACCCCATAATTTTCTCTTTTCCTCTCTATGGCACTGATCCCTCCCCATTAGATATTATTTCCCATGTAAGCTTTCTCCTCCTGAGTCCAAAGCTCCTGCCACAGGAAGTGCTCAGTGACTATGGAATGAATGAGTGAATGGATAAGGCCAACTTGTATTTTCTATAGGAAAGACTAGGATGGCGGGTTGGGGGTGCAGGAAGTAGTGATGGGAAAAATCTCCCAAGCACTGGTTTCCAGAGATTTCTCCAGCCTCTGCTTTCCTGGGGGAAGCGAGGGGGATCTCAGGAGTTCCCTCCCATGGGGTCAGCTCTGGTTCTGGTCTCTCATTTGACTCACCTTATACAAGTGCCGGCTATCCACCTGACATTGAACTCAGCACACTAGGCAGCCTTTGCCTTCATTAGCAGCACTCCAGCAAAGGTGGCAGCTGAGCTTAGAGGGGCTCACTGCCTGCCCCAAGTCATACAGCACTTAGTGGCAGAGTGGGGATTCCAACCCAGGTCTGTCTAACTCCAACCCAGAAGAGCTAAGTCTGGCTGGACCTCATATCAGCTGTGGACCCTCATCACGTAGGCTCAGGCTCCATGCTCTAGAGTGGAGATGTGGATCCAGTTAGGAAGAGGCCCATGCACCTGCCAGGGGCAAGGGGGATATGTGCCCATCCCCTCCCCACCCCCCCCCCCCAGTCAGTACCTGCTGGTTCTGGTCACGAGTGTCCTCCGTGTGGTACAGCACAGCCCACCGGCCCACAGCTGACACATTGACCCACAGGCATGGGTACTGGGGCACCTTTTTGCCCTCCAGCTCCTCTTGGTCCCTGATGTTGGTCTCAATCAGGTGGCACGTGGATTCCTGGGTCCACACGCTGGGGAGACCATGTGCACATACATACATATCTCAGAACCTGGGTGGCACAGAGCACCAGGTTTAAACCCCTTTGGGGAGACTAGGCCTGGGACTTCCATCTTGCCATAATCATCTAGCACTAAAGGAGTGCGACCCCACTCACAAGAACCATAGTATCGGAATATCAATGCTTTTAAGCCTCTTAGAGATCCTCTAGATAAATGATTCTCCCCCAGGGTTGCTGACCCAAAGCCCTGGGGAGCTTTTGAAAAGATTTCCAAGTCCAAGCCATGCCCCAGAACAAGGGTATCAGAATTTCTAATGTGGGCAGGGCCCAGGCCCTGGTATGTTTTTAAAAGCCCCCTGCCTTGATTCCGCTGAGCAGCCAGACCTGAGACCCCTTAGCCCTGAGCCACACAATCCTCATCTTGCAGGCGGTGGGAAGGAGGGCTCAGAAAAGCCGAATGACTGTTCTGAGGCCACACCGGACCTGTGCCTTTTCCCCTAAAATGAGTGGATGTAGAAGCCACTTGATTTGTGCCAGGGTAGGGAGGTTGGTGGGGATGGCGGTCAACCTGGAGATAACGTGTCGTAGGCACACAGCAGTCCTGTACAATGCCTCTCTCGGGTAAGATTCCAACCTGGAATCGCTCCAGGGTTATAAAACATGGGGAAGAAGCAGGCCCAGGAGAGGCTAACAGGCTCATCAACCCATCAGGGGATCAACTGTGACTCATCTCCCGTTTACCAGGCAGGACACACATTGCCAGATGGAGGGGGACTATCAGCAGTGGGAAATGTCCAGAGGCGAGGGTCTGAGACTCATCCTCAAAACTCAAGTGGAGAGAATGGGTCAGGAACTTCACACCTTTTCCTTTAAAAGCTCGAGTGGTTGACATGTTGGGGAGCAAGGGCATGGAACATCTGTGAGATTCCAGAACAGAGCTCCAGGGGAGCAGGCTTTGGCTCAGTGTGACATTTCCTACTCAGAAAAGCCCCAAGATGAAATGGTATGTACAATGAAGTACTGAGCTCCCTGTGACTTGAGGTATTCAACAGGAGGCTAGACGCCCACCTGACTAAGAGGTTTCCGAAGGGGAGTCAAACTGTGCAAATGAGCTATGAAAATCTAGAACTCTGATTTCTCCGGGGTAAACTCACGCTGGAGCATTTGCTCTGATCCTTCACTGTTTCTTGTGAGAAGGGCCTCTTATGTCTGCCACCCCCAGGTCCCAGAACCCCGGATGAGCAGGGTCCGGTCAGGCCTACCCTCCCTGCACTTGAACCGTGAACCCTAAGACTGAGGATTGTCCAGACCTTCCTGCCTGATGTGAAGTCAAGGGGAGGGTTAGGAAGAGGCTGGGGTTCCTGGCAGAACAGACCCTTGGGAGAATGGCTGGAGGGTGGGGCAGCCAGGAGAGTGCAGTACCTTTTCTGGTAGAGGGGCAGCATGGTCGTGCCCAGGATATAGTAGGCAATGACAGCACACACCACCATGGCCACACCCAGGCAAAGGGCTCGAGTCTCTCCCCGCTTCTGGGCCATCACCAGCTTCTTCCCCATGTCCACTGCAGGCAGCGGTCATTTCTGGAGCCACAGAGGCAAACAGACACAGGATGAGCACAGGCAACAGGTAATCCCCACAAGGGGGACAGGCAAGAGGGGAGGGTACTCAAAGATCAACACCACCTCTGGTTTTATGTGGAGTGTTGCAACTTCAGAGGGCTTTTTTGACCCCAGTGGAAGCCTCCCATCAGCTCTGAGAGGCAAGTATCATCCCCTTTCCACCGTTGAAGGATCCGGGGCCCAGAGAGGTAGAGTGACTAGTCCAAGGTCGCATGTATGATAGGCTCAATAATGGCTCCTAAGAGGAGGTCCATATTCTCAGCCCTGGAATCTGCGACTGGTACTTTACATGGCAAAGACTTTAGGGATGCTGAGATGGGGAGATTATCCTGGATTATCCATGCAGACCCCAAATGTAATCACAAGGGTCCTTTGACAAGAGGAGAAGGTAAGAAGCCAGAGGAGACTTTGGACTTCTGGCTTCCAGAACTATGTGAGAGGAGATTTCTGTTGTTTGGGGCCACCAAGTATGTAGTAATTGTTGTGGCAGCAATAGAAAAGTAATACAGTGACATAAATGGAAAACAGTAGGCAGCAGGTGTGGAACACCCAAGCACTTTCTCCTAGGACACTTCACGGTTTTCCAAACAATCCCCAGGCATGGTTGGCCGGGCTGGGGGCAGCAAGCAGAGTAGGTGCAGCAGGGCCCCCAAGCAGGCAGCCGGGTAGGCTGAGTACCCCGAACACAACGGGCTCTTTACAGAAGAGTGGGGGTGCACTCCAGAAGCTGCCATTGGAGAGTCCCCTACCTTCCAGGCTACTCAGTCCTCCCAGGGGCACTGCCCCCTCTGCTGCATGCCTTCTTGTGTCCTCCCAGCCCCTGGGCACTCCTGACACTGGGAAGGCAGGGGTGTTGGGTGACCACGTCTGGGAACTCAGGAGGAGAGGAGAGGAGAGGAGAGGAGAGGAGAGGAGAGAAGAGGAGAGAGGACAGGGGAGGGGAGGGAAGAAGAGGGGAGGGGAGGGGCTCCCCCCATAACAGAGAAGTTTGGAACCTGCTGTCTATTCAGGTCTCACCTGTCTGTAATGCTCTGGTGATACTGTTTACCTACACTGAGAGAGTGGGTTTGCAGGGTGGTGATAAAACCACGCAAGACAAAAGAATGGGGTGAGGATATGGATATGGATACGGTTATCGGTATGGATGGGATTTAACAACCGCAGGGAGGGCCTTCAGACAGGAAGAAGAGTAGGAACTGCTGATATCCCCTGAGGCCTGCATAGGAAGAAATGGATTGCCACTATAAGAGGAGGGATTTCAGTTAGACTCCAAGAAGAATTTCTCACTTTTGAGAGTTGCTAAATATCTGGACTTTTTGGATATACCTTTCATTTGGAAAAGTCACTCAAAGTCTGGGGTGAATTTCGGAAAGACGGAGAATGAAGGAGAAGGTAGGATTTTGGAGGGTCCTCTAGACCTGGTATTTTGGCTGACATTCTCTTCCTTAAGGACAGATTGTAGAGTATGGTGTTTAAGGGTTTGGTGGGGGGTGGGGCAGGGAGGACTCTGAGGTCAGCAGATCCGGGATCAAATCCTGACTTTGCCACTTAGCAACCATATGACTATAAAACAAGAATAATGGTACCTGCTTCAGAGAGTTCTGACAAAGATCAAGTCACATGCCAAATATCACATATTGATCACAAGGTCTGGCCCAATGCAGGCTGTACTAAACATTAGTTACTAGTATAACAAAGGGAATCCTGAAGGTTTGGAGCAGAAGCCCCCAGTGCTCTTGCTGAGCCTATTTTTTGTCCCACTCCTCCCCTGGGGACAAATGCCAGGACAAGCCCTGCTCTCCGGGTGGCTACCCTCTGGTGCTCTGGGAGCTGGGACCTGAGTGCTAGGACACTGAGGTACTAGAGTGATCCAGCCATGGAGTGATCCCCCAGTAGGCCACCAGACCACGGGCCCAGACACCAGCAGTTCTCATCTCTCTGCTGACACCACTGTCAGCCCCTCTGGAGCCCAGAATCCTGATGGACCTCCCTTAAGGAAGGAAGTTGCGCGGCCAGCCTCCCTCCCCCACGATCTCCCCACAAACCCCCGGTCAGTCGTCAATCGTTGGAGAAACCACTCCCCAAGGGCTCTGGACGCACTACTCACAGTCTCCCGTGCCCTGGAGTCTTCAGCAGGCAGATACTTCTTGCCTGGCCCCTGCCCCCACCCCAAAAGAGGCTGCCTGAGCTGCAGCGAGAAGCTTGGGCTCCCAGCCCATCTCTGGGAAAGCGGGCTTTGGTCCCCATCTGGGACAAGCCTCCATGCCCAAACATGGTCAAGTCTGAGCACACAGCCCCGGGACACAAACTCAAGAGAGTAGGTACCAACCCAGGAGACAACAGCAGCCGTTACCAGGCCCCCACACCTGCAATTTCCAGGGTCTGTAGAAAACAGATTTTGAACAACAAAAGACAGCAAAACTGAGAAGCCAGGAAAGACCATCCCGGTGCATTTAGAGACATTTCTTCGTCACTCAGTCTCTCTGGTCTGGCACAGAAGTCAGGAACGGGAAATGATTTTCCTTTTGTTGACATGAGGGAAGGAGGAGGAGTTAGAGCTCCAAAGGGTTGGGCTTATCAGCCACTAGGGGGCTGGCATTTCCCCACAGGAGCGTCCAAACCCTCCAGAGCCTTCTGACACTTGCATGCTGTGTAACCCTGTGCAGGTCACGGCACCTCTGAGCTTCAGTTTTCTCAACTACATTATTGGGATTTTTTTAAAACTTACTTCGTTCAGAGTAATGAGGAAGGTTAGGAATAATGGAGATTTGAGGCAGAGGAAGAGAAATCCACCTTTAAAGCCCAGCCAAGCAGAAGCTGAAAGCAGTGACAGTCCCACTGCTGTCCCAGCCAGCCAGGTCCAGGGGCAGCCTGCTCAGCCAGGTAGCCTCTTTCCAAGGTACTTGCCCTTTTGGAAGAGGGAAAGAAGCAAGAAAGGGGGCCCGTGAGCTCTTCTGCTGCACGAAAGTGAGCCCCCCTCCGAAATGCTGGGACAAGCTCTGCTCTCGAAGGTATGTGGAGAAAGACTCAGGTCCTTAGCTGGCTGTGGGGCTGTAGGTGAAGGGCAAGGAAATAACGATACTACAGCAATAAAGATTAGTGCTCTGCATTCACCTGGGCTGTTAGAAATCACAAAACGCCTTCCCAACTTCAAACCTCCAACACTATAATGTAACAAGCACTGCGGGCTCATACCAATCTATTCAGGTAGAGGTTTTTCTATGCATTTTATAAATGAGGTAACTGAGGCTCAGAGAGGTTAAATAGAGTGCCCAAGGCAAATTGCTTTGCATCTTTGTCTCAGTTTGTCCATTTCTAGAATGGAGATAATTATACCTAAACCTTCGGTGCCTCTTGAAAAATAAGAGATCACCTAAGCTTTCTGACCGGCAGATTGTGTTTTCCAAAGATGGCCACACCAATATGCATCCCATCCCACATGCTCTTCCTACAATGTGACATCAACGCTCCTCCATCAAGAGGGGCATCTGTGTCCTTCAACACTGGCAGAGCTCTGTAACCACCTTGCCAATAGAATGTGGTAGAAGTGACACTGTGTGATTTCTAAAGCTAAGTCATAAACAACGATACAGCTTTCACTGAGCACCCTCTCCCGGGACACCTCCCTTGGAGCCAGCCACTGTATCATGGGGAAGCCATGAGGTCACATGGAGGTGTTCCAGCTGACAGCCCCAGTTCGCTTCTCAGCCAACAACCAGCATCCCCCACCGACATGAGTGAAGGAGCCTACCGATGACGCCAGCGCCAGCCTTCAAGTCCCCCAGCTGTGGCCACAGACATCATGGAGCAGAGACCAGCCACCCACTCTGTGCACTCTCTGAATTCCCCATCCACAAAACCCACGAGCAAATTAAATGGTTGTTTTATGCGACTATATTTTGAGGGAATTTGTTATGCAGTCCCAGTAACTAGAATATATTGTAAGTGATTTAAAAGGGAAACTTACTGTTGCTAGTGATTGTGGTAGAACTGAACCAGTGGGGATGAAAAAGCCTGAAATGACTATATGGAGTGGTATAGGGGAGCTTTAGAAATGCCCTCTATATTCTTATATCAGGTTGCTCACCAGTGCACAAATGGAATAGAAGTAGAGTTATAAGTGGGATTTTCATTTACTGAGCAGTTACTATGGGCCAGGGCATGAGCCACATCCCAATGCAAATACATATACATATACAGATGCATGTATACATATGTGTAGACACACACTGCGCACATGCATGTACATATTTGCACACACACATATACATGTGTATGCATATACAGGTGTACACACTTTCACATACATATACACATATATGCACACATATGCATATACATGCATGCACATGTTTACAGATGTATATGCATATGCACGTGTACAAAATGTACATGTGCATGTGCACACAATATACATATGCACGCGCATACACATATACACATACGCACATGTCCATAAACCTATACATACACACACATGCATATACATACACATATACATGCATATGCATATGCATACACAAATATATATACATTCCTCTCAGCAGTCCTCACAAAAGGCCTCGTTTCTATGCTTTGCCCAAGGTCACTCCCCTGTCACATGATGTGATGGAGCCTGACGTGAACCTGTGCTTGCTGACCCCACAGCTCATGCCTGCTCCTCCGTGACTCCCTTAAGCATAGTTTTCAAGAGGACCAATGTTCCTTTACAACGTCTGCCTCAGCTGCTTTACAAGCCCCCCTCTTCAGTCTATAGCCCTTTCTGGATTGTGCATCCATTTATTTATTTAAACCCTTTTGAATCAATATCTATTCTCCACCACCACTTGGGATAATAAGTCCCATAAATCAAATTGGCAACCATGTCCTGAGCCCGTGCTGAGCCCGTGCTGCTGGCAGTGGGAATGAGTGGCCCTCAGTCCTCGCTGAGCCATTCGCTCACACACTTGAGGACCTACCGTGCAGAGACTCTGAATATGTCACTCTACTGCGGTGGGTCCCCGTGGGGAAGGGAAGATGGATTTTTAAAACTGCAAAAAGGCACAATGGAAAAATAAAATGACATATTTTCGGGGAGAGAGTAATAAAAGACAGAGAAAATCACGGTGAACGATTTTTCACTGGAGTTGAGAAGACAATGGATAAAAACAGGACAATTAAATGTCCATATTTGAATTAAATGGCAAGACTGGACCTGAGGAGGAGCAGGACAGGGCTGCTCCCTCCGAGTGAAGGGAAGCCTCCCACCTTTCTCGTTTCACTCTTTCAACCGCACTTTTCCTTCCCCTTATGTTTCTTACTTAGTGACAAGGTATTTTAGCCTGCTATATTGTTAACATAATTGTAAGCAGCTTGAAATCCTCTTTGAAACAAGGAAGAGCATAAATAAATAAAAAGCACTGCTATCCATCTGCGCAGTAAGGTCGTATCCTCATGCTTTTTCCTTACTGCAACATCATCCAAGCTCACCGTGGAAAAGCTGTAGGATAGAGAAGTGCAGGAGGAGGATAGAGCACAATGATGACCCCACCACCTGGAGAGAATTTGTTGGTCAGGGCGCATGTGTGTCCTTCCAGACGCTCCTAAAAGGATTCATGCAATTCTCTGCCTCCAGAGGGCACATTCCTGGGTCCCCACCTGCTAGTGAGCTCTTCCCCTTCCCTGGGATTCAGTCCTGGGGTCCTCCCCTCACTTCTGTTCCCTTAGCCACTCTCCTCAACTCCTGGGCCAGGTCGGGGCTGTGGTTTAACATGCTCGGAACACATGTATGCAGCTCCTTCCCTCCCTGTCCTTGTGATGCTCTGTTTCTTCGTGTGCCTATTCCCCATTCACTGGTCTTCCCGCTGGAGTGTATAAGCTCCCTGAGATCCGGGGCCAGAGCTGTTCTTACCACTGTCGCATCGCTAGATAAACAGACAATCGGGGTTTTGCTGTTTGTGGTTTCGTCAGAAGAAAATCTTTTGCATTTTCAAAAAACGTTCACCATCTTAACCAGTTTAAGTGTACAATTTGGAAGTGCTAACGATATTGACATTGTTGTGCCCCAGGTCTCCAGAACTTGGTCGTCTTGCAAAACTGAAACTCTATAACCCATTACACAACGACTCCTCATTTCTCCCTCCTCCTTGGCAACCACTATCTACTTTGTGTTCCTCTGAGTCTAACTACTTTAGATTCCTCGTATAAATAGAATCGTACCAAAGTTGCCCCATTGTGTCAGGCTATTTCACTTCACATAATGTACTCAAGGTTCATCCGTGTTGTAGCATTTGACCAGAAAAGAAACTCTTGCTCCTTAACGTAACAGAATATTGTACTTGTTTTCCCATTCCAAAAAACATTTTTTAAAAGCTTGTACAGTACACATTTTATATGGGTGAGCCGTAGTATATTCCATGGACGCCATGTTGTTGGATATAGAGGAATGGTGCTTGTTGGCTTGTTAGTTTAGTGGAGCTCAGGTCACACTCTGCTGGTAGGTGGACCTGCTCCACCCACCCCTACCCTCACTTGCACCTGTCATTGTTCTGGAACTGATAGGTCTGGGAGAGTTTGGATCTATTAGAACACAATATGGGGACCAGAACCTGGGGACAAAGGTGAGAGAGCCATAGAAGTGGAAGATGGCAGCGGGTTTCAATTTCCTAGCCCAGGACAGACCTGATTTGAGCACTGGGGGTGGTGGGGAGAGACAATGTAGGGGAAGTAGATGCAGGCTGATGGAGCTCTTTTCATACCATAGTCCATGGGACTCGGACTCTGGGGTGATGAGAACCAAGGGCTCCCAGTGATGCTGTGGTCCTGGGCAGTAGCCCCCTCCTAAGTGCGTGTTCATGGCAAGTCAACGGCATGTGATCAGGAGTGAACAAGAAGTCCCCACCCTGGACATGTTTGACTCTGGCAAGATTCAGGGCCCCAAATGCATTAACTATTCTTAGTGGTGCTTGTCAGAATGGGGTCCAAGGACTGAACGATATTCCCTCTCCCGTCCCCTTCCGACTCCCTGCATGGTGGGGGCTTCGAAGCTACAAAGAGAATATTCCCACCCTTTTGCTGAGTCATAGAACGTCCCTCCAAGGGCCCGTAGAGATCATGTAGGTCAACAGCTTCCTGTGTGTAAGGCTTTCTATTCACAAATTAACAGAGGGAAGTGGTAGAGAATCTGAGAAGCACAGAAAAGAAGAAATCAAGTCCAACATCCCAAGGAAACCACTGTCAAAGTATTGATGCTTAGATTATATTCTAAAGACAAATGCAAATGCTTTTTAAAAATAAATTTAGGAATGTTCTGTATGATTTTAAGTATGTCCTTCTTATTTTAAATAGAAACACATTCCCATTAAGGTGATATTATTTTGCAACATAATGCTTCATGTCTGTGATAGTTCATTTTACTGATGTGCCGTAACATGTGTACTTTCCAATTAGGAGACATTTAGACTGTTTTCAAGGTTTTGTTATTATTAGCTCTCCTCCAGTGACAACCTTCGAACATCAGTCTTTGTTCACCTCTCCGATTCTTTTCTTCCAATAGATTTCTAAAAGCAGGGATCACAGTCAAAGATTATGAGCCTTTTAAAGGCTTTAACCCCTTCTCTTTTCCTGGAATCATAGGATTCACTTTGCCCAGAAGTATAGGATCCAATAACATGTGGACTTCCCTTCTGCCGGTGAGCTGTCTGAGCTCAGAGAGGTGAAGTGACTTACTCAAAGCCACACAGCTTTGATGGTGCAGGGATTGGAAGTCAGACATTTCTCTACAGCCTCTCATGAGTATCAGAATGTAGTCTGGAGCCCATGTCCACTGACTCCCAGGCAGTGTTCTTACCATACTCCTTCTGAAGATTATTTCTCTACCCATAACTAGGGTTCTCAATTCCTATGCACTAACATGTGACAGGCACTGTGCTAAGTACTTGGAACACAGCATCTCATTTGATCCTGTGATCTATGAAGTAAGTACTACGATTGCCCTCATTTTATAGATGGGCACACTAAAGCAGAGCAGGTGCTGGCCTGCTGGCCACTCCCCCGACTTTCTTTTTGCTACTCCACAGCCTCCTTCAGGGGACCCCGGGAAGTCTCTCCCTATGGCCTCTCCTCCGCCTGGGGAGGGACCGGGCATTGCCTTCTTGAAGCTCCTGGCCACGCCTCAGCCAGTGACTCAGTCTGAGCCAGGACCCTGGGAGGAAGCCACCGCTTGCTCTTGAGGCTGGCTCTTGGTCTGCCAGCCCAGGGCGCTGGCCGCAGCAGCTGCTTCCTTTAAAATTAAAAAAAAATTTTTTTTTTTAAAGATTTATTTATTTTTGAGAGACAGAGCCGAGCAGGGGAAGGGTGGAGAGAGAGGGAGACACAGAATCCGAAGCAGGCTCCAGGCTCTGAGCTGGCAGCACAGAGCCCGACACGGGGTTCGAACCCATGAACCATGAGATCATCACCTGAGCTGAAGTCGGACGCGTCACCGACCGAGCCACCCAGGCGCCCCATCTGCAGACATTTGAAAAGAGACACTGCAGAAAAGGGCTTTTTAATTTCCCTTGTGGCACGTTAATAAATATGTATGTTTGTCATCCACAAACAATTAAGATTGCTCGCACAAAGCTCAAGGGGTTAACCAGACAGATTTGAAGTGCGCCTGCTCTCAGGGGACACTACCTCCCAGAAGACCCTGTCTCCAAGGAGCAAACTGCAACGGCCTCTGGGGCTACTTTTTTACAATTCACAAGTTACTGAGTGCCTTCTTGCTAGGCTCTGTACATACCTCATTATGTTGGTTTCCTAGTGTTGCTGTAACAAATTGCCACACACGGGGCGGCTTCAAGCAATAGAAATGTATTGTCTCATAGTTCTGGAGGCCACAAGTCTGAAATCAAGAGGCTGCTTACACAGCTCTAGGGGAGGGTCCTTCCTTGCCTCTCACAGCTTTTGGAGGTCCCGGGCATTCCTTGGCTTGTGGTCGTGTCACTCCAATCTCTGCAACTATCTTCACTGGATCTTCTCCTCTTCTGTCTTACAAAGACAGTCGTCGTTGGTTTTTGAGCACACCCAGGTAATCCAGGATGATCTCAAAATCCTTAATTATGTCTGCAAAGACCTTTTTCTTCTAATAAGACCACATTCACATGGTCCAAGGATTTGGACATGGACAAATCTTTTTTCCAGGGCTGGCAGGAGGGGGTTGGGTGTTGGGGCACCATTGAAGCCACTACGCCCATCTTCTTTAATCTGGGTAACAACCCTGAGAGGCAGGAGAATTATCAAGGATGGATTAACAGCTGTGACAATCCCAAGATTTTATTGGTTTTTCCCAAGAACAGTGCATTTCCATTTGCGGGGAGTCCAGAATGTATGCTTCTGGTTGGGCGGCTCCCCTCTAGGTGGTTGTTTGTGGAATCAGGCTCCTTCATCTTATGGCTCCACTGTTTTGTGGCCTTGAGGTGACCCCAGAATTATCTAGCCAATAGACTAGAAGGAGGGAATGGGTGCAGAGAGAAAATGAGGGTGATTGGTACTTAACCACCTCGGCCTACAAGTGACATGCACCGCTTATCTTCACCTTCCATTTGTGAGGACTAGTCACATGGTGTCACCCAGGTGCAAGGGAGCCTGGGAAATGTAGTCCTGGATAAAATGCCACTTCTTAGTATGAATATCACATTATTGGAGCTGGGTAGGACATCAAAATTTCCTGGTCAGCTGGCTGTGATTGTCATAGTATCATTCATTCATGTACTTCTCATTCATATAATTCACTCTTTCACCCAGAAGAGGAATTTGGGGCTTAAGTGATTTGGGGCGCCTGGGTGGCTCAGTCGGTTAAGTGTTCGGCTTCGGCTCAGGTCACAATCTCGCTGTCTGTGACTTCCCACTCTGTGTTGGGCTCTGTGCTGACAGCTCAGAGCCTGGAGCCTGCTTCGGATTCTGTGTCTACCTCTCTTTCTGCTCTTCCCCCAGTCACATTCTGTTTTTCCCTCTCTCTCAAAAATAAATAAACATTAAAAAAGTTAAAAAATAATAAAAAGAAGGGTTAAGTGATTTGACTAAAGTCACAGAGCATTTAAATCAAAATTCAATCAATGTGTATTAAGGGTCAACTGAATTAGGTGCCCCTCCCTCAGGTAGGCCCGCTCTATCTTTGAACTTTGCACACTGTGTTATCTGTGTGTGTACCAAGAATAACATTGATCAGATTTCTCTACATGGGCCTCCCTGTTGGCTCCCCACTCCAAGCAGTCAGTTCTTTGTCCTCTTCTGTCAGATTCTCCTTCCCTCCTCCTTCCGGTCCCTCTGGAGAATGGGGGGAGAGAGCTGGCTTTAGAGAGGCAGAAGGCAGAGAGGTAACATAGAGCTGAGAGCTGGAAAGGGAGGGGGTGGCTGAAAGAGAGAAAACCCACGTGGGCCAAGTGTCCTAGAAAATCTTCTCTGGTTTGACATGTGAGGGGTTTTGGAACAGCTTCAGTTAGGAAAAATTCAGGAACAAAGGAAAAATAGGAACAGTGTAACTGTGAACTATGAGTATTACCTACTTTCATGCATTTAAAGGAAAGCGGTGATTTTCTTTGTAATTTGTTTAAATTCCCTTGGTTTGCGGGACTGCTCTTCTAGACTGCAGCTCCATTTGGAGAGAATGGGTTCCGGGCAGCATGACCGGAGGGCCCCAGCAGCTTGCACAGCCCCTGCTTACTCCAGTCAGCCCTCTTCACTCTCAAAACCAACCCAGCTTCAACAGTAAATTATGTGTAAACTATGAGTAAATTACTCAAACAGTAAATTTGGTGTTTGAGTGTGTAGGTCCCCCCACAATTTATCTCTAAATGTCCAGGCCTGGGGCACCTGGGTGGCTCAGTCAGTTGAGCATCCGACTTTGGCTCAGGTCATGGTCTCGTGGTCTGTGGGTTCGAGCCCTGCGTCGGGCTCTGTGCTGACAGCTCAGAGCCTGGAGCCTGCCTCGGATTCTGTGTCTCCCTCTCTCTCTCTGCCCCTTCCTTGCTTGCACTCTGTCTTTCTGTCTCTCTCAAAATTAAATAAACATTAAAAAAAATTTTTTTTAATGTCCAGGCCTAGCTCAGGCCCTGAAGCACAGTCTGTGCCAAGGGTGGAGTGCAGGAGCCAGGAAGGGCCGAGCTGCGATTTGAGTCCAGGCTTTTACACGCCAAATTTCAGGCTCCTCCTCCTGTGTCAGCTTTGGTTCTGGAGCTCTCTAAACACAGTGGAACAATTAAAAAGTAACAAGGGTGTGGGACTGCCTGCCCTGTGTGGACTGTGAATGCCATAGGGGTTGGGGGGTGGCGGGAGCTACAGATGGCGGCTGAAAACACCAGAAAACAGTTCCCAAGCTTCCTGCTTCAGAGCCTGTGGGAAAGAGGCCAAGTGTCCCAGGGATAGCCCTCCAGAGCCCATCGTCCTGGCCCTGCCTGGAGGGCAGAGCTCAAGTCTCCCCCTGTATCCATGGTAGGCAGACTGATGAGGTCCCAACTCAAAAAGCAACCGTGTCAGAGGGATTTGAATTAGAACTCTACAGAGAAGAAAATTCGGCTCCCATTTTCGCTTTTTAAAATGTGCATTTATTTTTCTTTGCAAATAGCTTAAACACAGTCTTAACATTTTGAAACAAATGATCTTTTAAAAATGATCTGTAATCCCACCACCATTTAATAAACCTAGTCCTTGCGTTTTGGAATCTTGTCCTCCAGGATTTTATTTTCCCCCCTTGTAAGTAGTTTTTCTGTGCCTGGTTATACTCATAGGCTTGTGTGTCAGTTATCCACTCCTGTGTAACAAACTACCCCCAAATTGAGCAACAGAGGCTCATAATTCTGCTGTGTGGTCCTTCTCGTCTGATCCGAGCTTGGCTGACCTCAGCTGGGCCCACTCATGTACTCACTTGGCTCTGGAAGGCCTCACTCACATCCCACGGGTGGCTGGCTATCAGCTGGAGTGACCAGGTGACTCGGGTGACAAGGGGTTTCCTAGCAGACTAGATGAGCCTGCTCTTATGGTGCTGGTTCCAAGAGCAGAAAGCGAACTGGAAGCTGCAAATCCTCTCAAGGTCCAGGCTTGGCCCTTGTGCCATATCACACCACATCCTATTAGTCCCAGCTCGTCCCAAGGCTGGCCCAGATTCGAGAGGGGAAGGAAAGATGGCCTCCTGATAGGGAAATCTACAAAACACTGTGGCCATTTTTGCAATCTACCACTGCAAGGTTTTTATTCTTCTGCCTTTTCATTTATTATTGTATTATCATCATTTTCTCTTGCTAATACAAAGTCTTCATGACATTATTTTTACTGCCTGCATAAGGGTGAGAAGGTAGATAGACTACGGTTTACTCAATTGTCTCCCAAGTGTTGGACATAAGGATTACTTCCAGTTATAAATAAGGCTGCACAGAACATCTTTATGCAGGTAGGTATTTCGGTCATTTTGATTGTTGCCTTGGAATAGGCTTCCAGATAGAGTCAAAAAGGATAAATTGTGTTTTTTTGTGTGTGTTTATTTATTTATTTATTTATTTATTTTTTAAATCTTTTTTTTTAACGTTTATTTATTTTTGGGACAGAGAGAGACAGAGCATGAATGGGGGAGGGGCAGAGAGAGAGGGAGACACAGAATCGGAAGCAGGCTCCAGGCTCTGAGCCATCAGCACAGAGCCCGACGTGGGGCTCAAACTCACGGACCGCGAGATCGTGACCTGAGCTGAAGTCGGACGCTTACCCTACTGAGCCACCCAGGTGCCCCAGGATAAATTGTTTTAATGTCCTTGATACATGCTGTCCAGCTGCATTGCAAATATGTGCTGCTTTTTCTCCAACCCCAAGAAGAAGAGAGATTCTCAACACCAGCCTGTATGCAAGTCTCCCTGTGGGCCACCTGGCTTCCCTGGGATCCTCTTGCTTGCTGGTACACCAGGTCAGGAAACTGGAATAAAGCCCAGGCTGGGCAGACCCTTCCTTGGCCACGTTAGCATCTGGGGTCCATGCCTACAGGTCAGCTTTGTGGTGGACAGCAACTGACTGAGGTCTCTGCAATTTCCTATCTCCTGTCTGTCAAAGCGTAGATAATATAACTCCTGGACCAGTGATTCTAACCACCTGTACCACCTGCATCCAAGCTGGGGAGCAGATGGGACCCCAGACGAGCTCTGGTGTTGGGCTGGGTGTGGCAACCCCTCCCATGGCTGTGTATAGAGCCCCTGCTCAGCCATGATTCCAGGTGATCCTCCTGGAAACCCACGAGACTGGCAACACTGAGGTTGCTCCCACCTCCGGATGGAGACTCAAGGCTCATCCATATTTCCCCTGGGCTCAACCTCCCAGTGGGGACACCTTCTTCCACTTCCTCAAAACTTATTTGCTTTTTCTGCTATTTCCTCAGTTCCTGTGATTTTAAAACACCAATTGATCAGATAAATGCTTGTGTTTGTAGTTACTATGCTTTCCTCTAAGATAACAGACTTGCAGCTGTGTGGAAACCCTCTGAAACACATGGCATAATCTGGGGGGAATAGTGGATAGCATGATTAGTGAGTTGGTGGAAGAGATATCTGGGGTGTTTTCATGGGAAATCACAGATACATGGGTCTAGATGTTGAAAGAGCTCTCTGGAGTTTGAAGGGACTGGTCCTAAGAGGGGTAGGTTGGAGAGGGGCTGTGTGTACTGTGTGTGAGCTCACTGAGTTAGAGTTCACACACCCCAGTTCCAATCTTCACTCTACCCATTACTAGTCCTGGGAATATGGCCAAGTTTTTTCACCTCTCTGTGCCACAGTTTTCCCATCTGTAAAATAGACGTAATCATTCATAGGAGTGAGTGCGAGGATCTGGGCAATAAACAGCAGGTAGTAATAATTGCACCTCTTGAGTTTTTAAAAAGTGACTCAGACACAAAGAGGAAAGTGGCTTGTCCAAAGCAGCCTTGCCTGGGACTTGTTTGGCGGGACCAGAACCAGCAAGGTGGCCTCCTATCCAAAGAAGCCTCCTCTGTCTCCTCCACAGTATCTTTCCCTGCTTGGGAAAGACAGAGGGTTCATTCATCCACTCTCCCCTTTAGGCTCCTTCCTCCTTTTGAAGACTGGGCAACCCTGTAGCCAGAAGCATCCTGACACAGAAATGACCCTCCTCCCTGCCTAGAGCTTGGTAACACCAGACCTTCTGCACTGGTGAGACCCAAAGCCAGAAAGGAGGGAAAGCCATGTGCCTAAGTCGGTGCCATGATTCTCTAAAGAAAGTGACAGCAGAAGGTCTCAGGGCTGGAGACGCCAAGTAAAACCTCCAAGTGCTGCGGGGCCATTAGCTCACTCACCTGAGCCCAGCACGGCTTTAAATAATTCGTTAGCTTTCCAAGACAAAACAGCCCTTGTTGCTCTCCTTTTGCTCAGGAGATATCTGGCCTAAGAAAGAATCAGTTGATGCAATTCTCAGAGAAATATGGAGCCTGGAGATTAATCTGAGGGGCTGAAGCTGGGGGGCAGCCTGGGGTCTCAGGACATGTCTGACAGTCAGTCAATGTGAATGGGAGGAACATTTATAAATCTAAAAAAGGGCAGGACTTTAGAAAGAAAGAGAAAGGAGAATGCTTGCATTGACCGATACCTCTATTTTGCTTTTACTAATGAGTGTAACCAAAAACTTATTTTTTAAAAAAAATGCCACATTAGAAGTTTGGACAGGTACCATCTCCTTTGAACAGGTGGGAAAGAGAGGTCCAGTGCGTTGATAAGGCCTGCAGCTAACATGTGACAGAGCCAGACCTGAATCTGCGCTGTCCAAATCTGGGGCCAGGGCTCTTCCATAATAATACTTCGCTCCATGCCAGGCACTTTGCATACACTTTCCTATGCAACCTTCACAACAACTCTGCAGTAGGTACTGTCATTATCCCCATTATACAGATGACAGAGCTGAGGTTTAGCTCTGCAGACAAACTTGCCCTAGGCTAGACAAGATTGTAGCAGGGATTCCGACTTAGTGTGTTTAAGTCCCTTGGTCTTAACCCCCACACCAGATCTCCATGGTCTGCAAGGTGAGATTCGTATGTCCTCCCATGGTCATCAAAACCCTGCATGACCCAGGCCTTTTCAATGTCCCATTTCTCTACCCCAACATCTCAGCTACCCTAACTATTATTAATTTTGTTCAGCAACCCCCTATGCATCAGGCCTTGGCTTAAAAGCTACTTTCTCCAGGAAGCATTCCCTGACCACTTCCCAGGTAGGAAGAGTACCCGCTAAGCTCTCATAGCACACACATTTCCCCTGCCATAGCAATGCCTGGCTGGTGCCGAAACTGCTGGTTTCAAGGTCTCCATAATAGACCGTGAGGTCCCAAGGGCAGGAGCCATGGCTGCTTGTTCTGTGTATTTAGCGTTTGGCTGAGTGGTGGTGGGGAAACATGTCCCGAGAACATCCTCCTCCTCTTCCCTGCAGTCCCCCTTAGTAATGGGGTGCCAGGCAGGACACAGTCCTGAGGGAAGGAGGCAGCCCTTCCTTGTATGTGCTCCAGCACCCAGCCCACTTCAGCCTCTCTTTTCCCCTCTTGCCCAGATCTCAAGACGTATTTCCAGGCTGCCTCCCTGATGTCTCCCCGGCCACCCAGCTCTGAGACAGCTCTCTCCTGCATCCCGTGGTGGCCAAAGACTTTTCTGAGGAGCACCAGTCCTGAATAAGATGAGTTCCTTGGCCCAAAGTCCTGGGAAAACCCTGCCTAATAACACATTTCTTTGATTGCCACATATGAACGCTTCAGAAATCAGCACGTGTCTTACACTTGATATACGGCCTATGCGAACATGTTTATTTCCTAGGAAAGTAGTTGTTGCATAAATGATGCACCTTAGAATTGATGGCACCTTTGTGATTAAGGAAATGCAGCGTGGGGAGCCTCCTGCAGATTAGGAGAGTAAAAGTCCTAAGACATCCTGAGGTAGGGAAACAAAACTGGCAATGCTTAGCCCACTGCTTCACAAATGAAATCTGACCCCTGAATCTTTTTTAGAAGATGTATTAACGCTTTAGGGAAATACATGCCTACAAAATGCACTTGGAAAGCACTCCCCGTGAGTGAGCCCAGTGACCCCCACCGGTGGCATCTTGTCTAGGTTGGCAGCCCTTCAAAGGTGTGAGTTCTGTTGAACCACAACTTGTTCAGCTGTGTGACCTACGGCAAGTTGCTTAATCATTCTGAGCCTCCATTTTCCCATCTGTAAACTGGGAGAATTACAGCTCCTAGCTTCTGAGGTAGATGAAGGAAGATCATATGAGTAGAGCACGTAGAACAATTCCTGAGAAAGCAAATGCCAGCTGCTCTCATTTTGTCCTTACTGTCATCTCGAAATCCGGCCAATAGTCAATGGTGCACAGGATTAACTGGAGGAGGACACTGGATGATGGAAGGAGATTACGACTGTTGGCTGGAGCAGAAGTGCTTGCAGAAGAGTCCTTGGCCTGTCGGGGCCTTCACGAAACAGGCCAGGCCCACCAGAGGGAGATGCGCTACTTGGGCGTGAGCGCACTTGTTATTCCTCGAATCATCTCCTGGGCTTGGCCAGGAGATCTGCTGGTCCATAATCTGCCCCGCCAAGTGCTGAGTGAGTGAGTTCTTTGTGATGTAACTCAATAGGAGCGAAGACATGAGCGGAATTATCCTGCATCCTGAACTTGGAGGGTTGAGAACACCCTGTTAGAACCACATTTGTCCCTAGCCGCTCCCCATGGACCCTGAAATGTGTGTGCCAGACCAGGAGGAAATGGTCCAGGCCAGTGTTTCGGTTTATTTTTGGTCATTCTTATGAGGGCAAATATTTAAAATTGTATTTTAAATATTCTCTGGCTTCTTGAAGAATGTTTTCTTGGCTGTTGCCATAGCCCTGATCAAAAGTCTCAGTGGAAAAGAAAAATAAGCACAGAAAAAGAGAAACAGAATGAAGATTCAGCCTGTGGGTCTCTGAGTGAGTGTGTTGCATAAAAACGAAGGTGATAGGGGAGGGTTCTGAAGACATTTTACCCCAGGAGCATCTGGGCTCCTAAAGGCCATGAGCCTCTCCTCACTGATGGCACCAACTCCCCTGGGCCCACACAAGCAGGAACTCTGTTCATTTCTCCAGCTGAGGGGCGGGGGGTGGGCAGGAGGGGGGTCTGATGTGGCAGGGGAGGTTTGGGGGCATGAGATACCCTCACAGCTGAAGAGATGAGGAGCAGAGCGGGGAGACTCTGTTTTAGGCACCCAACAAAGACAACTTTGTTCCTCTTCAGACTGAGCGTGGCTGCCTACTAATGCACCCAAAATCACGCAGGCGGTGAGAGGTAGGTCTGGGACAGAAACCCTGCTCTGTCTGATGCTCAACGCCGTGCCTCTCCTTCTCCACCATGTCATCTCCTGAAATCAAAATCTCAAACTTGACAGTGTCATTTTGTACTCCACCTTATCTGAGCGTGGGTTCCTAACCTACACAAATCCATCCAGAGACTTGCCTAGGACCTGCCTTCAGGATCTTCAGACCCTAAAGTTTTGCCCTCGGGGCTAAATCCTTGGGTCTCAACATGTTCATGAACCCTCCTGACCCATTGATCTTAGCAAACCAACAAGCCTGAGCTACTTCTCCGTCCCCAGCTCTGCTCTCAGCTCCAGTAACTCAGGCACAGAAGAGCCCCCCCCAGTGAGCCAGCTCAGCAAGGGCTGGGGTGCACAGGACTTTTGCACACAGACTCCAGAGCCAGTCTGGGTTCAGATCCTACTTCTGCCACCAGGGCCACCATGGGAGGTTGGGTAGTTTATACCTTGTGCAAGGGCTTCTGTCCAAGATGGCAAGGAGGGCTGGTACCCGGTGCTCCTATCGTCAAGCTGTGGAGGCTGGGCCACCACCAAGAGAACAGGACGTCCTACACCATTTCTAGAAAGGATCCATGTGAGCTAGCCATAGCTCCCTGCTGTTTAGAGCTAGGTTGTTTGGTTGAGTTTATATCTTCATTGTGCCTCAACATCTTCACCCGAAAATGGAAAAAAAAATATTTCTCCAATGTATGAGGGTTTGAGGGATGAACACCCAGAAAGCATTTAGAGCAGAGCCTAAAGCATAGTAAGTGCTCAAACCATGTAAAAGTATCTATATTATCCATAGTATCTGACCAGCATTCTTAAAAGACAATTTTGCTGATGGCCAAATTTGAATTCGCAGTATTATGCAATTTTACATCTTTTTCATTCTAAGCCCCAGGGTCACCGCCAGAAACCCAGAAAAGCCCTCAGAGGATCCCTGAGCCCCCACCAGCCACCCTGCCTCATCAGCCTGCCTCACTCGGCTCCCCTGAGTCCTTCACACAGGGCATTGCGACACAACGCAGGCACATCGTGTGTCCTTCCTGCACCCTGAAATGGAAAAGGAAAGCTGGCATATTTTTTTTAGCTCATCTTCCATTTTGGACCAATTAAAAGAAAGGCATTTTAATAGGCCCTGTGGAAAGGGAACTAAATTTGTTCCCCAGGCTGAGCGCTGAGCCCAGAGGTCAGGGCAGGATTAATAAGGATGCTATAAATGCAAACAGTGGCCCATATCTCTATGGGCAAAGTGCTCTGGTTTGGGAGGAAGGGAGAAAATTAAATTATAATGGGAAAATATACATTCGAATCAAGATAAAAAAGGAAGAACTCAGTGGAGTCTAGATGAATCTGAGTGAATCTGTCAGAAAGATATTGAGGTTGGCTCAGCACAGCTGCCCAAGGAAGCCTGGCAGGGTCATGAAATAGGAGAACGTGCCCAAGGAGAGGCGAGTTCAATCCCGCTAGGCCTTAGCTCTGTTCCCAATGCCTTATCAGTGGGCTTTTAGCTCTGTTTTCTTGGGATGACAGGTAAATGTGTCCGGTCGCTCACCCAACAAGCATTGGTTAAGCATCTTCCCTGTCCCAGACCCCAACAGGCACCAGCCATTCAGAGGGGAGCTAAGCCGGCTCTGGATGGCCCTAAAGAAGCACACAGACAGCTGACATGGCCAGTAAGAAGATGATGCTAATTTACTGTGGCTTTCCACGCGTGGTGCTGGAGCCCGTGGCCACCTTTGCTTACTATTTCTCACAGCATGGCCCTCTATCCCTGCCAGGAGGCAAATGTGATTATGATGCCTATTCGACAGACGAGGAAGCTGAGAGTCTAAGAGCTGAAGGAACTGCCACATGGCCATTATGTGGCAGAGCCACGGTTAGAACTCTGGGGGCTTGTAGGGCACCTGGGTGGCTCAGTCGGTTAAGCATCTGACTTCAGCTCAGCTCATGATCTCACAGTTCGTGGGTTTAAGCCCCACGATGGACTCTGTGCTGACAGCCCAGAGCCTGGAGCCTGCTTCAGATTCTGTCTCCCTCTCTCTCTGCCCCTCCCCCAGTTGCAGTCTGCCTCTCTCAAAAAAAATAAATAAATAAATAAACATTAAAAAAGAAAAAAGAAAGAACTCAGGGGCTTGTGAGTTTGAAGACCAAGTTCTCATCCACCTTGCAGACAGCTGTTGTAATAGAGGACAACAGAGGAGTGTGTGTGTGTGTGTGTGTGTGTGCGCGCGCATGTGTGTGTGGGGGGGGTGGGGCATAGGTGAGCTTCAACCTAAGATAATCCTTCCTGGAAGACTTCCTGGAGGAGGCGATATTCAGTCAAGTCCTAAAGAGAAGGTCTTAAGTGACAGGCTAAGGAATTTGGATTTTATCAAGTGTTTTTTGAGCAGAGATGAAGCATAACCAGATCTTCAACAAACCAATATTTGGTAAGAAAGCACAATGTGCCAGATAATCTATTAGGCACAGAGACCATTACAAAGATGTAAAATAAGCTGTAGTCCCTGTCCTCTCCTAGCTCCGGTCTAGTTGGAGCAATGAAACACACAACTACCAAAAAATAATTAGTGTTGGGGCACCTGGGTGGCTCAGTCGGTTAAGCATCTGACTCAGGCTCAGGACGTGATCTCACAGTTCATGAGTTCGAGCCCCACATCAGACTCTGTGCTGACAGCTCAGAGCCTGGAGCCTGCTTCGGATTCTGTGTCTCCTTCTCTCTCTGCCCCTCCCCCACTTGCTCTCTCTCTCTCTCTCTCTCAAAAATAAACATTAAAAAAATAAAAATATTAGTGACTGTGGATAAACTCATGCCAAGTGCCAAATGGAAGGCAGGTGCTGTGGGAAGTGGGAGGAGGGAGCTGACTGGGCTCCCAGGTGGTCAAGGAGATTCCTAGGGTAGGTGGAATCCCAGTAGGGTTGGAAGATTTCAGAGAGAGAAATGGGAAAGGCACTAGAGCTGGGCCCTAATCATACCCATTTAAGGGTCCCCATGCTTAGCAGAGAGCCTGCCTCTAGCAGGGGATGATTAGTGCTTGCGGAGTGAATAAATGTTGGATCCAATGAAAATAGAGGACACATGGCTGAGAGGCAAGGTGTGGCTGAGGGACTGTGGAGTATGGGGGTGGCTGGCCACTGAACCTCTAACATCCCACCAAGTGCAGTTCAGTTGACTGTGACCCCACCAACCAGACTGACATTCTTCAGTTTTCAGCTTTCCCTTTTTTCCAGGACCAAACACATCCTGGGAAACATCTGCTGTAAGGGAGCAGCCGGAGGAAACGTGGGAGAAATCTGCTAGGAGCAGACGGAGGAAGCCTTGAGTTCCAGGCCAAAAAGCTTAGCCTTTTCCTCTGGGCAAGTGGTGGCCATTGGGATCTCTGAACATTCAAATAGCAGGAGGTAAACAGTTTGGGGGAAGATTAATGTGGGTCTCTAAGAAAAATGTACCGAGCATGGGGCGGGGGGCGGGGGGGGGGGGGAATGCAGGAGGAAAGAAGAAAAATGTCTTTGGAGAAAGCTTCCAGAAGTGGCTCCTACCGTTGAAAATGTGCAAACTCTTTGATCTAGAAATTTGATTTCTGGACATTTGCCCAAGGAGATCACTGGACACACACAGAAAAGAACAATCTCTGGAGATCCTTGCAGTGTAGTCTAAGACAGCACTGGGACACAGCTGCCTCTGGGGGTACAGCGTAGAGCAGGCCAGATGCTCCAGCAGCCCGGCTCCCCGTTTTTCCCCTCCTGCCCCTCACCTCAGGGTCTGTGCACCAGCTGTTCCCTCTGCCTGGAGTGCTTTTCCTCTGCCCAGTTATATGACTCACTCCTTCCCAGCTCTGCTTAAATGCCCCCTTCTCCGCGACACCTTCCCTGACCACCCTATGAAATTTCCTTCCTTCCCCCGGTTAACCAAACCCCTGCGGCCCCATGCCCCCCGTTTTACTTTTATCACCTGGTACCACCTGACGTACTCCACAGTCTACCTGTCTTGTGTACCTGTTTCCACTGTCCCCTAACCACATGCGCACTGGCACACGAACCGCACACAGGCAGGGATCGTTGTCCGTTCCGCACGCTGTCGGATCCCCAGGGCTAGGGCAGCACCTGGCACACAGGGAGCCCCCAGAGAAGATTTGTCGAACGAGTGCGTGAATGAATGAATGAATGAATGATGGGTAGGTGGATCTCTAAGTGTGTGGCTCACGCGCGACCTCAGCTTGAGCACTAGGGAACAGGCCAGGGGGGTGCCTTGCTGCTGCAGGCCCTCAGGGTCTCGGCAGATGGATGCTGGCCTGAGCTCCTCGGTGCCCTACCGACAGGTGTCCAAAGTGCAGTGGACACTCTCAAATTAATTACGCCTGGCCTTGGCCCTCGGTGGGCTCATTTCCTATCATAATGAAACCCTTCTCAGCATAGCCGCACTCGATTAAAAGGTCACAGCACTTACACAGCAGCTGTGTTGTACCGGGAAGGACTCCGGGCCGTGAGTCAGAAGACGTGGACTCACATCCCAAGTATCTACCCATTTCTCTCTCTTGGGAAAGACCCTTTGCTTCTCTGAGCTTCAGTTTTCTTGTCTGTGAGATGGGAATAGTAACAGTAGCTATGTCACAGGGTGTTGTGAAGATCAAACTATTTTTGTAGTTGATTTTTATCAATTGAAAAGCATCACAAAGATAACCCAACATTATGTGATTCTCGAATGAACGAGGGCAGGTGTTCCCATGCTTCATTTATGAATGAAGGCATATTTGGCACCAGGGAAAAGGAAGGGAAGGTGGTGCACGGGCACAGAAAGAGAGGGACACCTTCTGAGTTCTTCCCAGCCCAGAATCCTAACGTAAGTGCCGCGTGGTGGTACTTGGAGCTCATTTTCTTTGTCCGCCGGGTCTGAGTGCAAGCAGAGATCTGAACTGTTCCAGAATTTCCTGGGGGAGTAAAACCTACTCCGTGTTTTCGGTTTGCATTCATTTTGTTCTGTGCTTGTGCCTGGGAAATGGTGAGAAAAGAGGCAGAAGGGAGGAGATTTGGCTCAGGTCCTGCACTCCATTAAAGGGAGTAATTTCTATGAAGCTCAAGGACAGTGACAATTTGTGATTGGCAAGGGATGGGGAAGGGGCAGAGGACTGGTCTGTGAAAGAGAGTTTCCAGCCCTACTTGATGGCTTTAGGCTGCCAGAACAGAACCATCCTGTGCAGGAGCCAGGAGCTGGCCCTGAATCGGGGAAGGGGGTGACTCCATATCATTCTGTGTCTACTGACAGTGTTCAACTCATAACTCACGTCTAATCTGCCCTCAGCCCGGGGACTCCCAGTTCTGCCTTGCCCAGCACTTTGGACGTGACGTGTATATAAAAATATAAAAATGATCTCCTGATGTGTATATAAAAATATAAAAATGATCTCTGTTTCATCATGGACTCTGCTCCCCCGTTCACTGGTCCCGCATGCCCCTGGGACCTGCCGTCACGGCGAGGAGGAACAAAAGCCATCAACTAACTCAGAACCCATCATCTTTCTTTCCTGTAGAGAAATCAACAAACCCCAGCCATTTATGCATCCTGAATGTTTCCCTAATCTTGTCTAACTGTATCTGTGACCATTCCTGAGCTAAGTTTAAAAAACAAAACAAAACAAAACAAAACAGCTGCACAAGTTGAGTATGAGGAAGAAATGACATAATGCAAAAAAACAGTCAGCATAGAAGGCAAAAATGTTCTTTCCTTGTGGTAACTTAGATTTACCAGCACTGAGTGCCTGGCATGCTACATTAAGAAGAGCTGGGTCCATAGCTCTGTATATCCAGTCAAGAGTGCTGCCATCAGTCAGCAATGTCTGCCCCGGGCAAAGGAGGGGGAACTGACGTGTAAATGTCATATATAATAATCCCTTCTTATATCTAGCCAAATCTATTTTGAGACATGCAATCAACCTAATGACAACTTTTCTGGAAAAGGTCTATATTAAATATTAAATGATTAAATGTCGATGTTGATTTTCGTATGGATCCAGGTTTCAAACTCATAAAATGTGTGTGTGTGTGTGTGTGTGTAAGAAGGAAATCATTATTTGCTATCCTTTCTCTATCAAAACCTGCTTGAGCTCTTCAACCAAAAATCTGAAGAGTATTCTTTGGAGTATAACTAAATGTTTAAAATCTACTCAGGCTTTTCCCACTCTGGCTGCTTCTTGTTTCTGTGCGTAGCAAGAAAAGAGGTAGAAACAGGGCGGAGTTTCTTCGATGTACTTGGTAAGGTTTCTAATGTCTGACACATAGTAGGTACTTGGCAAATATTCATGGAATGGATTTTGAAGGATGAGCTCAGTTTCTGTGCATTTTTTAGTGACTTGTGAATATTGTCACGTAAGCTGAATTTGAATGTAATATGCCATCTCCTGTCAAATTGTTCTCCCTGTGAGCAAACATTATGGTTGTTAATTGGGATAAGCCATGTGGACATTGGTTGTTTTTCTCAGTGAGGGGATGAGCTGGACGGAAGAAAGAGGGAGGGATTTTCCTGCCAATTATTCACACTTCTGTATTTGTTTGTTTGCTGTCTGTCTGTCCCTCATATTTCCCCTCATATGTTCCCTATCCTTGGACCCCTAACCCAAAGCTCTGGCTCCCCAACCTCAGCTCTACTGGCATTTGGTATAGGATAATTCTTTGTCACAGAGGACTTTTCCTGTGCATTTGTGTGACATTTGGGAGTATCGCTCACCTCTACTCTCTAGATACCCATAGCAACCCACTACCCCAAGTCGTGACAACCAAAAATGTCCCCAGACTTTGCTGAATGACCCCCAGGGAGCAAAATTCCCAGACTGAGGACTACTGCTATGGTGCTGCGCCCTAGCCACCACCTTCCCTGGGAACATGGCTGGTTTCTTCCTTCCTTCTGAGAGATTTCAGCATTAAGGCACCTCCTGAGCGAGCCTTGTGACCACTAGGTTCAAGCCAGTCTCAGAACTCACCATCCTGTCATGGTGCTTTATTTCCCTGCAGAGCACCTGTCTTTCTCTGATAATTTGTTGTGTGTTGTCTGCCTCTCTATGCTGGAATGTGAGTTCCATGAGGGGCCTTTCTATCTTGATTATCTTTCTATCCTAGGTCCTAGAAGTGCCCAACACCTAGTAGCTTCTCAATAAATGCGGTTGAATGGATGAAGGCAAGGAGGAAGTGTTCAGGGAAGGCTCTCTCTGGAGGTGATATCTCCAGGATATGAAGTTGCCAGCCATGGGAAGTTTGAGGAAGAGCATTCCAGGAAGAGGATACAGCCATTGCAAAGCCTGTAGGCAGGGATGGGCTTGGCATGTGAAGGTTGCTGTCAGGGGGCAAGGGGAAGATAGGAGGAGCAGGGCCAAGAGCCAAAAAGTAGCCTGACTGGGAAGTCCGGAAGGCCAAGCTGAGGAGTGCAGACCCTGTTCTAAGGTGACAGAAAGCCCTTTGGAGACCCCCTAGATGCCTACAAATTCTGTTCCTGGCCTCCGGTCTCTTTCTTCTCTCTCCCTGGTCTCCAGCCTCACCATGGGCAGGTGGGGAGGATTTCTAAATCTGGTCTGAACTCTTAAGTCTAAAGCAAGAGCTGATGCGGCCCCCGAGCCACATCTCGGGGTGGGAGAGGGTCCTCGCATCCAGGAGGCAAAGCTGCCCAGGTATTTCTTCTCTCAGCAAAAGCTAGCCACTTTTTGCACCGGCATGGACCTGCCCTTACGCTACACAGGAAACCACAAATCCAAGCCCTGGCAAGGAAGGCCTGGACTTTCTGCTTGCAGCTCCTCACAGAAATCAGCTTAAAGAAGTGATACGTAGGAAAGAGTATCAAAGAGACTCATTATGTGCAGTGAAACCATCTGGAAGCCCTTGGGTCAGGTTAACTCCACACTATCAGAGCCGCTTTCCTCATTCTGGGCTGCAGTGCTATGGCTGGGCTGGTATTGAAGGTCTTGAAGAATAAAGCTGAGTTTTTGCATTTGATATGAAGAACTTTATAGTCTATTCAGTATCTCTGGCATAAGAAGACTTTGGGTAATGATAACAGCTACTTTGTTTTGTTTTTGGTTTTGTTTTTGTTTTAATTTTTTTTAATGTTTATTTATTTTTGAGAGAGAAAGAGCGAGAGCAGGGGAGGGGTAGAGAGAAAGAGAGATAGCACACTTTGTATTGAATATTTACCATGTTCTAGGCTCTATTCTAAGCATATCATGTATAGTAGTTCACTGAATCCTCACAGCAAACCTGTAAGGACCATGCTATGACTATCCCCATTTTACAGATTAGGAAACTGAGGCCCAGAGAGGTGAATTAGTTTCCCTAGATTCACTAAGGATTCTAAATCAGGTTTGGTCAAGAAGTCCACACTCTAACCCTTACATTATATTCTCTTTTTTAAGCCAATGCCAGAATATGTCACATTATCTTTTAAAATGAATAAGCCATTTGCTTCAGCAATTCCACTCCTAGGAACTGAGCCTAAGGAGGTATAAGCATTCAGTGGCAGAGATGCATTATTATTTAAAATGTAGAACACAACCGGCATCTCCATGAAGAGGGGTTATTTAAATAAATTGTGGTTCCTCCGTATAAAAAGAGCTGTTCAGAATGACATTATCCATATGTACCAACATGGAAAGACATCTACACTACATTTTTAATAGAAAAGTCCAAGAAATTGCATTTTTATAAACAGCGATTTGGTTTGAACAATGGGATTGCTAATGATTTTTAATTTCTTCTTTTGGCTGGCCTATAGTCTCTAGTTCTCCTACAACGAACATGTACTACCTTTGTAATAAGCAAGAAACCCAATAAAATTTATTGGATAAAAGAATAAACAGCTGGAAATCATTCTCTCCTGAGGAATTAGCATCTTGTCTGACGACAAGGGCTACAGTTGCTTTGCTGGAACCTTCCATTTATCTCTCAGGATCTGCTCTCAGCCAACGGGGAGACGATGCAGGTGATCAGGGGAGGAGAGGGAGGATGAGGCCAGGATGTGCATTCACTGGGCTCCCTCTCAGTGAGGTCACGTGGAGAGATGGCCACTTTCAAGGTGTCTGAGTCTATACACTCTCCTGTTTGCTGGGTTCTGGTGACCTTCCCGTCCAGGAGAGGAGAGAGAGAAAGCAAGGTTCCCCAGCTCTCCCAGTGCTGTCTCTGTACTCCACTGACAACTTTGCCACTAGTCCTTTTTTAAAAAAAACTCTCC
The DNA here is from genome assembly GCF_028018385.1 of Neofelis nebulosa. Taxonomy (NCBI): domain Eukaryota; kingdom Metazoa; phylum Chordata; class Mammalia; order Carnivora; family Felidae; genus Neofelis; species Neofelis nebulosa. The sequence continues at coordinate 61,182,434 of NC_080782.1, forward strand.
TCACATCACCAGAATTGAGTACGGCATCTGTTTCTGGTTCAGACTCTGACCGATACACTTATCCTATCTGCTTTTTCTTCTTTTCCTCGGTCCTAATCCCTAAAATAAAATGACTCTCCTGTTGACTTGTCAAAGTTGACTTTCTCTCCAGACATCTGGTCTTGCCCACAAGACATCTTCATTTGGACAACCAGGAAACTCATAACACCCATGCCCATAGCAGGACTTTGACTTGGATTCCCAAACCGAATTCTCTCTTCTTTTCCCTTTTACCCCCCCACCCACTCCAAACCTCGAATCATCGTTATCTGCACCTCTTTAATTTGTCATATCCTTTCAGTGCCCAAAGCCTGTGAAGTCTACCTCAGCAATGTCTTTTTCAAACAGCCCCATTCATGCCATTTCTCCAGTTCCCTCCCTCATCCAGGTCTCCTGGTGGGCTCCCCTTGCCTCCAGTCTCTCCACACCTCCTCTCTTGAGTCTGTGTTATGTGTGACTTCTGGCAAAGGGTCCTTGAAACACAGTTCTGGTCCTCCCTACTCCACTCAAAAACCCAAGGCCAACTCAGCCAAACCTAAACACCTCAACCTTCCACCTAAAGACCTTCAAACACACTGAAACTCTGGGTCTTTACATCCCCAAGCCTTTGCCCATGCTGGGTCTTCTGCTGGATCACCATCCCTCCATCTTTCCAAGTGTCCTCAGAAGCTATTCAACAAAGCTTATGCACACAGTCCCAACCCTGGTTTTCTTTCCCATGAGTAACCCATGCCAAAGTCTTAATTTAGTTGCACTTCTTTCTAGGAAGTGGTTATTTTCCACTTGGTATTTGGGTGAGTGTCTTGGTTAAGATGGTTGGTGAGGCTGGTGACACTTATTATTTGTCTCTGTATCCCATGGGCTCAGCCAAAGGTCTTGGTCTAAGTAGGTGCAAAGTCTCTGTGGTTACTGAACGAATGGACCTTCTTGCTTTACAATGTAAAGCCATCGTCTGAGTGAGGAAGGAGGGAGCTTCCCCAAGAGGGGACTACAGAGTCAGCCTCTGGTGCCGACCTCTGCAAACCACAGCCAGTCTCCAGGAGGGTGCAGAGACCTGAGGAGGGGCTGAGGGTGCCATAGCAGATGAGGTGCTATGGGCTGTGACTTCATCAGACATGGGGACAGTGACCAGAGAGGTGGAGGAACACAGTCCATTGGAGAAAACAAGTAAATGGCCAAAATCCCCTCCCTGCCCAATGCCATCCACCTGCATGACCACCCCTCAACTTAGGTGCTTAGATGCAACTTAGATGCAAAATTGGAAGAAAGGAAACAGATGGAGCTCTGGATCTGAATGTAATTCTGAAATAACTGAATTTACCTGAAAATGCCAAGGCTGAGTTTTGTGCTTCAAGCAGAAACAGGGCTCGAAGTTAGAATTGCACGGAGTTACAGAAGTCAGCATCTTTCATATCTGAGTTGTGGGATCTATTGCATATAAAGCCGTGTGCTTATAATGTGCCTGGTGCTCAATATTCGTAATCTCACTTAACGAGGGAGACCATGTAATTTATTGTTTTAACTGAGACGATTCTGGGACTGAAGTGGGTGCTGTTACTATCGCATTGGGATGCAGGCTTGAGAGGACCACAGCTCATGGCTATCCTACAGCTAAGCCTTTCAACATACATATGACAAAGTAACACTTGTTGCCCATTTACAGATGGAGGAAACAATGCCTAAAATGATTCAGCCATGAGTCCAGAACAGACGAGGAGCCACAACCCAAGCCCAGCTGATCGTTTGCCAAACCCCACAGGCTTCCATTTTGCACAGGACCTTATGCTGGCTCTGCCCAGTTGTCCTAACACCACCTTCCCCACCCGCTCTCTTCTCTCTTCTCTGCCAGTGAAAATATAATGAGGCCATATACGTAATTTTACATTTTCTAGTAACCACATTAAAAAGCAAGTGAAAACAGGTGAAATCAGTTTTAAATTTTTTTTTTTCAACGATTTTTATTTATTTTTGGGACAGAGAGAGACAGAGCGTGAATGGGGGAGGGGCAGAGAGAGAGGGAGACACAGAATAGGAAACAGGCTCCAGGCTCCGAGCCATCAGCCCAGAGCCTGACGCGGGGCTCGAACTCACGGACCGCGAGATCGTGACCTGGCTGAAGTCGGACGCTTAACCGACTGCGCCACCCAGGCGCCCCTGAAATCAGTTTTAATATTGTGTTTTCTTTAACTCCATATATTGATGCAATCAATAGAAAACAATTATTCATAAAATGTTGTACATTACCCCTCCCCCGCCCCCCCACATAGAGCATAGCTCTACTCAGACCAGCCACCTTTCCAGGGCTCAATAGACACATGTGGTGGGGGTCCGTGGGTGCAGCCCTGTGTGACAGGCCCTGTGAGATCCGGCCGCAGGCACACTGCCATCTAGTGGGTGTGCTTCTCTCCTGGAAAACCATCTCCAACGAAAAACTGCATCCAGAACAACCCACCTCAGGAGTAGCTCCCCCAAAAGAATTTGAAGGGGGAGTGTCATTTCTGAGTTGGCCCCCAGGGCAGATAGGCAGCCACGGAGCAAATTCAAATCAACACGCTATCAGGGACCCTCAGCCATGGTTCATTTCTGTTTCCCAGTCACATAAGGATTTCGCAGAAAATGATACTGTTTTTCAGGATGTGTTTAAAACCATCCTTCAAAAAGGCAGACTTCCTTTTTTTCACTTTCACACCTAATTTCACTGTATGATTGTATAAAGGGCTTCTCCCTAGAAATGACATAGCTCTCTTTTAATCCACGGTAAAAACCTGGTTTCCCCCAAGTTGTCTCTTTCTCACTCAAATGGGGTGTGGTTGCTCAAGGATTCCAGTTAATCAAGGTTTTTTCCAACGTGAATAATTGACTAAGAACCTATGAGGAGAGCTGACGTGATTCTCGCCTTCTGAAGTACCCCACAGTGGAGGGGGAGCCTTAACCGTGACTTTGTGTGAAGAAAATTATGTCACTGCATCACTCAAGAGAGGAGTACTTGGCACCAAGATGGCTTGGCAGGCAGATTAAGAAGCAGGTGGGACATTCACTGACTGGGCATTGACAGGGTCATCAGCACCTTGCTATCCTTGGGACAGTGCTGGGTTTCGTACAGACACAGACATGACATTCACCTTTAAGGAGACTATTAATCTTCCCAGGGGAGACATACCAAAACAAAAAGCAAACAAACATCATAGAAAAACAATAACAAGAAAAGACAGCATCAGGTTAGTATGCAAGGACTTAAACTGTCCTTCAATCGCAGCACGGGGCAGGCTGTAAACTGGATGTAAAGCAAGCATTTGAGCATTTGAAGAGAATGAGAAGGGAACTTGGTTCTGGTCTCAGCCCTGACACTCCCTGGCCATGTGGCCATATCTCAGCCGCACAACCTCTCTGATCCTCAGTTTTATCATCTCATACTAAGCCATAGACAATCTGGAAAATTTATACTTACAGGGTGGGGAGCCAAGGAGAAAGGAAAGATAGACACCTAGGAATTTCAATGAGTGGCTGAGGAAGAGGTTCCCAGCATTGGGAGGGCATGAGCCCAGGTGCCGAAAGAGGAAGGACTGCAGGAAGGAAGGATATCAGCTGGCTCACCTAGAGAAAAGTGATGGGCTGGGATGTCCTCATTCTCTATTCCAGGGATAGTTAGCGATTATCCTACTCAGGGGCAGGAAGCTGGCTTAAATTATTAAAGAGTGTAGACTTAAAAGGATCTTTGAACTAATCCAGAATAACAAATCTCAAAGGCTATTTTACAGAATGCTGGTACCTCATGATGGTTAAATAGGTATTTAACAAAAGACACCTCTTTGCCACAGGACTTCTCAGAACCTCTAACATTCTATGATCTTCCCAGGGGGCAGACAGTATACAGTATTTCCCAGACTTATTTAACTATGGAATTTTTTTTTTAAGGGCCATCACTTGAGAAGTGATTCAGGGAACAAACTTTGAGAAACACTGCTCTAGCCCAATTCTGCCTTTTCATACATAAGGAAACTGAGGCCCAGAAAAGGCAGGAGGGGAGTCTAAGATTCACAGAGACAGTGGCAGAGACAAGACTGGAATTTCAGTTTTTTTACCCCAATACCAAGTAAATTCTTTCCCCTTTTTTTCTATTACCAATAAAACACACTATTTGACACATGCAAAAGATCTACAGAGTTATCCATGTTGCCACCACCCTCTTAAGAAATAAAACATTGCCAAGGCACCCAGGGAGCTCAGTCGATTAAGGGTCCAACTCCTCATACTGGCTCAGGTCATGATCTCACGGTTCATGAGACAGAGCCCCACGTCGGGCTCCTCGCGGAGCATGGAGCCTCTTGGGACTATCTCACCCTCTGCCCCTCCCCTGCTTGCACTTGCTCTCTCTCTCTCTCAAAATAAATAAATAAAAACTTTAAAAAAAATAAATAAGAGCCTGGGTGACTCAGTTGGTTAAGCATCCGACTTTGGCTCAGGTCATGATCTCACGGTTCATGAGTTCGAGTCCCACGTCGGGCTCTGTGCTGACAGCTCAGAGCCTGGAGCTGCTTCTGATTCTGTGTCTCCCTCTCTCTCTGCCTCTCCCCCGCTCACACTGTCTCTCCTTCTTTCTCAAAAATAAACATTAAAAAAATTAAAATAAATAAAATTAAAAAGTAAATAAAGCATTGCCAAGTCAGTAAAAACCCCTGTGTAACCACCCCCCCACCAAGACTCTCCACAAGGGAACCCCTATCCTTAATTTGGTAACATAATTCATGAAAATCTTGGTGGAATTTCAAGTAAATCCCATCATCTTCACAGGCTCCTCTTAGCATTGTCCATGATTTATAAATTGTGATGGGTCTTAGAATTTAAAAACAAAAACAAAATATCTCACTCAGGCCACAATAACAAAGATAAAAAGCCCACCTAAAGGATCCTCAGATTACCTACCTACACCTCCCAGCGCATCCAAAATGTTATGAATCAGTGAACTTTTTTATTCTCAAATGGGCTCTTTGTATGCTTTATTAATTCTGCTAGATGTGGGGGTGCTTCTTCCTTCATTGTATGTGAGACTTTCGTGGCACGAATTCACTGCACCTCCCCTCCCATCCATAGGCCAGATGGGGAGCCGGGTGCTGTATAAATGTTTAATTGTGGCACAGTAAAAATATTTGCTTTCAGTAGCTGGAAGCTACCAAATGGAGGTAGGGCTGTCTACTACAGTTGCCAGACTTCATTCTAATGAGAACAGAAATAAAGGCTGATTAAATCAAATTCCCCATAGTGCAGAACCACTTAAATAAATGTTTCATATTGTTTGCATGATGCTTTTAAAATGTAACAGCTGCTTATGTAACCATTATGCTGGACATAAATCATTCATTGCCATCACCACCGTCAGAGCAGAGCCTGGCTCCTTTTCTTTTGCTGCTGACATTTTCATTACTGGGGGACTTTTTAGACAGACCATCTGGGCCCCCCTCCTCCCTACCCGCGTGCTGGGTAGCAGGAGTGTGAGTAAAAGGATGTGGACTGTGAGACAGGAGTGAAGCGGCCACTTACAGAGACCCTGTACTGGGTGTGTACCATTGGGCTGGCTTTCTCACGATTCATCCTCACCAAAAGAAGGCATTATTGTTCCTGTTTTATAGATGTGGACACTGAGTGAGGCCTATGGCAATGAAATAACCTGCTCAAGGTCTCACAGTAAGTAATAGGGCCTGTATTTGAACCCAGGTCTGCCCGGGCCTTGACACAGTGTGTCTGAGAACAAAGGGCACATCACCCCACCCACCAGACTCCACACACCTTATGCCTTTTGGCAATGATGAGATTGACAAAGGCCAGAGCAGGGCTCAAAGATCTAGGGACTCCTTTGAGCTGGGACTGGGGGGTTGGGAGCAGAACAGTTCTGATCTGAACGCCATTTCCTGAGCCAGCACCCGAGTCCAAGTTTCTGCCATCTCTCACCTGTTCACCATGCCAGCCTCCTGCCAGCCTCCCTGCCCTTGTTCTTCCCCACCTCAATCCATCATTCACCCATTTGCCTCAGTCATTTCCTTAAAATGTAAATCAGACCATGCCATTCTCCTATTTAGAAGCCTCCAACAGCTTCCCACCACTCTCAGAATAAATCCCAACCTCCCGCCATGACCCTCAAGGTCTTGAGTGAAATTACATATGCTGACATTTGCTTGTTCTTCCTTACCACTCTCCTGTGTCCAGACATCCTGGCTTCTTTCTGGTCCTCAGATGCACTAAGAGCAAGGATGCCTCAGGGCCTTTGGACATGCTAAAGTCTTTGCTCATGCTCCAGATCTTCCCATGGCTGACTCCAACCTATCCATCAAACGTCAGTTCAAAGTCACCTCCCCAAAAAGGCCCTCAGCTGCACCCTCCATTAAAAGCTGCCCTCCCCTGGGATCTCTTCATCACATAGCTCTGTGTCATTTACTTTGAAGGGCTTATTCTTTTCTCAGTTCTTGACTTGGTTATTATATTCTGGCTCACTAGAAAGTAGGCTCCACAAGAGGTGTCTGAGCTATTCACCTCTATTTCCCCAGCCCTAGGGTAATGTCTGAAACATAGAAGGTACCTGGTAAATATTAGTTGAATAAATGAATTAACTTGCAACATCCATTTCCCCTGCACCCACATGAGGGTAAACCTAGCCTGGCCCCCAGAAAGAGAGAATTTGAATCTGAAAACAATTTGTCACTTCCAGGCCCAAGCTTCCTGCACGTATCCCAGCCTTGTAGGTGATGTCAGTCATGGCGTAAGGGAGAGGGCTGGTGAAGGAAATCCAGGAGACCCTCTGGGGTTCCCTGTATCCACAGGAAGGAGGGCCAACCAGTGTCCCCATCTCTGCAAAGTTGAGTCTAAGGAGGAAATAGAAGGGGGGGCAGGTTGCTGGTTCTGGCCAGGCTTTAGACAGCCGGTGGTGACTGCCAGAGACTCAGCCACTGTCCCTGACTTGGCTCCAACCCCAGCCTCCCTCCTACAAGTGTCCCTTGCTCTGCAATGGAGGCCAGATAGCTAACCCCAGACCTCTTGAAGCCCAGACCCTGGACACCAGTCACACATGCCTGAGTGAGATTTGGAAGGCAGAAGCCATCTTCCCGCTCCTGGGGCAGCTCTCTGCTGGCAGGCCAAGTGGGGGGACAGGTTGTCTGTGGCCCTGTTCCACGATCCGTCCTACAGCTTCCTGGCAACTAGAGGAAGTTGCTGTGCCGGCACAGTAGAGGCAGCTTCCTGTTTCCCGAACTGCAGCCCCAGCAGCGTGCCCTGAGCTCAACAATGCCAGCAACCACCCCAGAGGCAGTGCTCCAGGGTCACCTCTGGAGGCTACTTCTCTGGCCCTTCCAGTGACTTCTTAGGCACCCCCATTTCCCTCAGTAAGTCCCTTCCTCATTACAGCATCCAGGTGGTCCCTCTTTTTTGCACTGACTCTGATGCAGAGCCCTTCCAGGGAAGGGACCATTCTTGTCCACCTCTGGTCTCTGTATCCTCAGGGCCTGTCACACCTGGGGAGGTGCTCGTTTAGGTGTTTGTGATTGAAAGGGCTTTACAGACACGCATGGACACATACACACCCTATTTCAACATTATCAGGCCCATTAGCTCAATGAAGCAGCTGTTAATAATAACGCACATGTTGATAACCTGTTACTAGCCCACATGTCCTATGTGTTTCATTTCCCAGCTCAATTTGGAAGCCTGGTCTTCTCTTGCTGTGCCTCCTGCTAGGTGCCAACACAAAGACACTGTACAGGGTATGAGACTCTGAGCCAGGCCTGCATCCTTCATGGCCACTCTTCTCCAGTGTGGCCAAGAATACTCTAGCTACAGCCACTTCATTTCATCCTGCCTTTGCGGGCGTTCTTATTTCCCGTTCAGGGAAAGGCACAGAGAGGGGAAGTGACTTCCCAGGCTCACACAGTCAGTGAATAGTATGACCCGGCCCCGACCAGCACAGCTTAGCACGAGGGCCATGGAAAGGACCTCCTCCCCAGGAGCCTTTGCACCCAAGCCCCCGAGTCCCCAGCCAGTGCAGGCAGGGATGTGAGCCACACCCCGTGTGCCAGCCTATGGAAGGCACCAGGGCTATTCTCAGACCACAGGGGTCTGACACTTTCATCTTGCTCCTGAGAGTCGGCTCCCCACCCCTCTCCTCCCTCCCAAGGGACAGTGTGCAGGCCAGGCTGCCAAGACCCAGGGACACCTCTTCCGCTCACACTCCCTACAGCATCTGGGTCCGATCCCCAACCCCAGAGTCAGCGAGCTTCCCATAGCCTCCTAGATGAGAGGGTTAGCCTCAAAGGTAGCATTTTCAGTGCATGATAGAAATAAAACAGTTTTGCTAGATTTACAAGTGCAGTTCCCTATTTCCTTCTTCCCTCTCCGACTCGGTGAACTCTTCTTAGTGCTTCAAAGCCATGCTCAAGTTTCCCCTCCCCCCTGTTCCTCCCATGCCCGCCTTCTGGTGTGAATGTGTCCTAGAGAGAACCTCTGTTTTCCTTAGCAAAGAAGTTGAGGAAAACTAACTCGTTCCACATAAGAAAAAAGGATGGAAAGGGGATTGAGAGATGGGAGGAGGCTGGGGAAAATGATGTGGCAAGCACCTGAACTTGACAGAAAGGGCAGAAAGGGTGAAGGGGGTTTTCCAAAAGGCAGAATGTCGGACATAATGCCTCCTGCAGTCTCCCCACAACTTAAGTCAAAGTCTACACTGCTTACCAGTGTTTTGGGAGCTGGACCTGTGTTTAATTTTATCTTGTTTTTTTATTATGGCAATATTTCTGACTGAATTTAGCAGCAAGAGACATATCTGACTTCGAAATAGCTTAAACCCTGCTATTTATTGCCTTACAGATCAACAGTCAGGGTGTAGACAATTTTAGGGTCGTGATTCAGCCAAGCCTTGGAGTGGCTTCTGTGACTCTCTGCTGTCCTGTCAGTAGGTCACAGGCACCACAGTCTTGTATGACCTACCCCATCCAGTGTCAGACAGGAAGAAAGGTGTGTATGTCTTTCACTTCCGGCCTTTATGTGGGAAGAAAATATTCCTCTGCCTAATGCCCCCTAGATCCGACTTTGACCCAATGCCCCTGCTCCTCTGCTGGGAGTGTGGCAAAGGATCTGGGGTTTACCAGTTCTGTCGTGAGAGCTGTACCCTGCCACCGAGGGGGCAGAGGTGGCAGTTGAGTTAGCAAGCTGCAGCAGAGGGGCCCAAGGGGGCTCGGGCACCCCTGCTCAGCCGGCAGGGGTGGGGGGAGTGAGCTTGGAGAGGCCTTCTCTACTGTGCCCCAGCTACAAATGTCCTTCTCGCAGCCACTCAGTTTCCAAGTCTCAAGATGAAAACGAACCGCAGGAGGCCTCCCCTCCGCTTGGATTCCTCCACTGACGGGGAACTTGTTACTTCTGGGCACCACCCTTTCCTATCACATGACAGCTTGATGTGTCAGGTGGTTCCTTCCATGAGCCCAAGGTGACTTTCCAGGAATTTTCCTTTGCCCTGGTCCCACCACATGCATCTTCCTTCAGCGCCCATGTCCAATCAGCCGCCAGAGGGGACATCTTACACCACAGAGCTAGACTAGATAAATCGTTCTCCTTGCTAAAACCCCTCCTTGAGTCCCCAGTGTCTAGGGAATAAAATCTAGCTTCATGGCATGGCATGAGACTTGTCACACTTGTCACCAACTCCAGCTTGGTGTCTCTTTCTTATTATTATCCCTCCAACACATATATTCTTATACCCCAGGGTAATAGCACACTGCAGTGTGTGTTACTCCCCCCAGTACTCCCATGCTTCTGTGAAAGGTGTTCTATTTGCCTGGCATTTCCTTCTACCTTCTCCAGTTAGCAAACTCCTACACACATTTCAAAGCCCATCATTCATACCCCCAACCCTGCTTAGGCAACTATTCCACCCGAAGGAGATCACATTGTTGTTTTCTTGACTCTATCATACCCTGTATGGTTAATGCAGAACTTAGTATTTTTTGGTACTTGGTGACTTTCCTAAATACTCATTTCTACCTAAGGACTGGGAAGTCCTCTCAGGAACCTTTGTAGCCCTGTGCTCAAAGAAAGCACTCAGTAAATGCTTGCCTAAACCGGAGGCTCACCTTGGGGCCCCTGGCCCCCTGTTCGGAACCAGGGAAGGATGGAAATGGAAAAGAATTGCCATGGGGACTGTGTGAGACGGCGTGCACTTTGCTGGTTCATAAGAAGTGACCCAGAAGTGGTAGCCGCGGCTGTCACTATTTGCCCCTGCAGGTGTTATTATTGGATCTCCGTTCTTTAACTGACATCTTCACTAGCTCCAAAAGGAATAAGAGCAACTGCTTCCCAGATCCCAAAATTTGCTCACTGTCTCCCTCACACAGCTGGACACCCCAAGCAGGCTCCCCTGCCACCCTGTCCCTCCCGGCCCCTCTGCTCCTGCAGGGAAGATTCACCCATCTCCTTCCATCAATAGATGCTGGCAGAGCAGCCTCAGCCTCTTGACTCTGAGTTAGAGAAACGGATTCTAATTAAGGGACCTGCCGAAAGTGCCTCATTTTACAGACAATTGGGCTGTGAATTGACTCGAGCGCTAAAGTTTACAGGCTCCACAGAAACCAGTCGGCCCGACTGGTGGCCTTCCCAGGCTGACCTGCTGCCTGTCACAGTGCAGGCTTCTCCTCCACGGACTGGACAGCTGTCTGTGGAGGGCATGAGGGGTGTTCCGGAGTCATGCTCCCTGTGTCCAGCAGTGGAAGGAATGTCCATCCATTTGTCTGTCATTTGTTCTTGAAACCAAGTATGGGACCCTGGGCTGGGGGTGGCGTCTCCTGTCTCATGATTTGCACTCCCCCCTCTCTAGCTTCATGCAAGAATCTGGGAGAGTTTAGATTATATATATATATATATATATATATATATATATATATCTCCAAGCCCCCAGGGTCCTACAAATCCAAGGCTCTGCTATTTGGGGTCTGTGGGGCACCAAGTCTCTGCTGAAACTGGGCTTTCCAGACTGGTACATAGGGAGCCAGGCACACCACTGGATTCCTCGGGGTGCTCCAGAGAAAAAGAGCCAATAGGATCCGTGTAGATGTACATAAGAGGACATTCATTATAGGAACTGGCTTACATGCTTGTGAAGGTCAAGGCATCCCACAGTCTGCCATCTGCAGCCTGGACAACCGGGAAACCCAGGCTGTCTCTGAAAGTCTGAGAATCAGGGGCTAGTGGTATTAGTCTCAGTTGGAGTCTGAAGGCCCATGAACCAGGGGCGCCCGATGTGAGGTCAGAGGAGGGCAGAAGAAGATGGACATCCTGGTCCAAGCAAAGAGAGGAAATCCGCCAGTCCTCTGGCTTTTGTTCAATTCAGGACATCAGGGGATTGGATGATACCCACTTGCACTGGCAAATTACTCAGTCTAAACTCTTCTGGGAACACCCTCACACACACACACACACACACACACACACACACAGAAATAATGTTTATCAGCAATCTAGGCCTCCCTTAGCCCAGACAAGCTGGCACATGGAATTAACCATCACTCCCACCAAGGCTCTACCACCCACGCACATTCTCAGCCTCTTTCTGGATTTAAGGAGATGAGGCTCTCTTTTTTCCATCTTTCTCCCCAAGCTTCCTCCTGGTCCCGTCCTTGCCTGGCTCGAGGACATCCCACCCTCTCTCCTCAAAGTCTGTTCAAGAGTAGATCCCATCATATAGTTGAGTTTGGGTTAGACATGGTGTTATGTCTCTTTTTTTTTTTTTTTCCAAATTGAGCCATTTTCTAAAAGCCGAGATTTCCATATAGAAATGTAGGCTGCTGGTTTCTCTTTAAAAGTAGGGCAATCTGGCAGGCCTGGGCTTGTGCAGAAACAATTAGATGATGCTAAAGAGCAGAGTCTTTCCATGAGGCCTGAGATCCCAGCAGGTAAGGGACCACTCCTCCCACCACCACCCCCCCCCCCCAATTCAAACTCTCCCGGAACTCATTTATATCAACCCTCATCCCTAGGTTTTAACTAGAAATAAGAGGACAGGCTTTATTGAAACAGCAAAAGTTCTTAAATGAGATAATATGTATACAGCATTTGGGGCGAGGCCTGGCACCTAACTGGGCCTTAGTTACATATTTTTTGAGTGAGTATTCTGATTATTAAAAGGACAGACCAGCTGGGCACACAGAATAAGAATACTAGCTCAGAGCTGGCACTTGAGGGCTCAGATTCCATAGCTTAGGGGCTATGATATGAGGTCACACTAACAGGGAAGTTCAGATGACCTGAGGATCGCCTCACAGCCTAAATCCACAGAGACTAATGCCAGGTCCATGAGTGACATTGCTAATTACGAAATTAGAAGACAGCAGTGAGTTAGTCCAAAGGCCCCCTGGGTGACAGGCAGTGAATCACCACTCACAGGGACCACCTAGAAGATCACCAAACTCTTTACCTGCAGTCTGTTATTAGATCCTCACAAGAGCTCTGTGAGGTAGGAACTTATCTCCCCACTTTACAGATGAGAAAACTGTCTAGTGAAAGAGACAGACATTGAAATGGCCACACAAATAAATGTAAATGGGATAAATTCTCTCTGAGGGAAAGGAATATACAGTGGTATGAAAGAAGGACAATGGGCCTGGTCTAGGTGGTCAGGGAACGTTTCTTTAAAGCGGTGACATCTGAGCTGAGATCTGAATGATAAGTAAATATTAAATGGGAATATTCTCAGTGGCTCTCAATCCCAGCTGCACCATATGAACCCCTTGGGAAGCCATGATCCTGTATTGTCCAGTCCAATTAAATCAGTAGGACCTGGGTACCAGTGTCTTTAAAAGCTTCATGGATGAACCACTGAAATGGAACAAAAAGTAAGTCCGAAGCTAATGCACTCGCAGACAATAAACATTCATAGCTATCCTGTTAAACATAGTAGATGTTCAATAATTATAAGCAGCTGGGATGTTCAACATCTCCATCATCATCACTACCTCTGCCTCCCCAGATGGCTTGGTGGCTTAAGCCCAATTTCAAAGGAAGGAAAGAAACCCACCTCTGTTGAGGGCTTACTGAGTGTCACATTACTTGTCCCATTTAACATTTACCAAAACCCTCAGAGAAAGGAATGTTATTATTAGTATGATTTCACAGATAAGGACACTGAGGCTCAGAGCAGGGTACAATTTGCCAGAGTCCGCCAGCTCACCAGGGACAGTCCTGGGATCCTGTCCCAGGCCCACCTGGCTGAGAGACTGAATTCCTTCCCCTGACTTCTGTATCTCCATCCATCCAGAGGTGCCTCCTGCTTGCCTCAGCACCATTTCCCGGCCCGGATGCCACTGCTTTGGGCTGGCCACAGAGGGAGGTCTGTGGATTATGCCCGCCTTCAGCAGCACAGTGTCATGGCTAGAAAGCAAGGGCGGAGGAACCAAATCCTGGGTTCAAATCCTGCTCTGCTGTTTAATGGCTGTGGGATCTCAAACTGTTGGTGAGATTTCTTTGAATCTCAGTTTTTGTCTTCTACAGTACAGGGATAGTATCAGTACCTCCCTCCTAAGTTTGTTGTGACAACTCTGTATACATATACTTACTACGTATTCATTATATTTAGAAAAGTGACTGGGGGCACTGGGTGGCTCAGTCGGTTGGGCATCCGACTTCAGCTCAGGTCGTGATCTCACCATCCATGAGTTCAAGCCCTGGTTGTGTTCTCTGCTGACAGCTCAGAGCCTGGAGCTTGCTTCAGATTCTGTGTCTCCCTCTCTCTCTGCACCTCCCCACTCTCACTCTGACTCTCTCTCTCTCAAAAATAAATAAAATAAAATAAAATAAAATACATAAAAAGAAAAGCCACTGGAATATAGTCAGTGTTCAGTTAATGTCAGACACTGTTCATATTATTCCAGGAGCTGGAGTGAGAGGCACCCTGAGACTCTTACTTTCCAACAACCCCCAAATCAGGGGGCATCCTATCAAGCCCCTCCTTGGAAGCCAGAATGGACAATTTTAGGAGAGCCAGGAATTCTGGCTCAGGCAGGATGGGCAGTATGGAAGCTCCAGCAGGAAACTGCTACTTTGGCCGATCCCTGTGAACCAGAAGAACAGCACCAGGGACCTGGGTTGACCGAGAGGGTAATGTGACTGTCATACCTTCTCCAAGAACAGAATAGAAGGGAGTGCGTGGCTCCAGCCAGCTGCCAACACATGGTCTTGGATGACGCTGATGTGAGACTGTCTGAGCTGAAGTGAAAGTGGCCAGAGTCAGGTCTCAGACAATTTCCCCTGGTGACCTGGCCTGAGTCCCATAAAGTCCCAAGAGCTGGCCCCTGCCGTCTGTGACCAGTACCACCCATGACCAGCAGAGGGCGGCACAGGCCGCAGGCTGGCCTGCTCCCTCTCCCCAGCCCAGCTTTTTTCTAGCAAGGTTTTACTACCAAGCCCAGTCTCCTGGGTTCAGTGTCTCCCTCCTCTTTCCCAAAGGCTGGAGGCACCCTGCCTCTCTTCTCCCATTCACCCCAAGTAGGAGGTCTTCCGGCATCTCTTAGGCTGCTTAGAAGTTTCACTGCAAACAGGGAATAAGCCCTTACATTCTTGCTCCAGAGTCGAGCGTCCCGGCATCTGCAGGTCCAGGCAGCCCTTAGGGTTTCAGCTTCCTCATCTATAAAGTGGGGTTGGAAGGGGCTGTTTGTGGAGCTGTCTTTGTTGTAAGCTCACTCTGTGCCAGACACTGAGCTATGTTCTTGACTTTCTCTCCCAGGAGGAGGAAGTACAAGACGGTGCTGAAGGCACGGGCTCCAAAACAGGGCAGGACTATGGTTGCTCCTGACCAGTGATGTGATTCTGGACGAGCCACTTAACCTCTGTGAAGTTGGAGATAAAACCCCTACCCTGTGGGGTTGCAGGAGCATTAAATGAGGAACCACATGCGCAGTGCCCGGCACCGTGCTTAGGGAGCAACACCACTGCTCCTTAGGGCACACCCTTCGGAGCCCACCAGGAGGATGCTCCTTCAAGGACCAGTACCCCATGTCTTTCCCTTCCTCCCATCACCTTTCTGTCCCACCTCCAGGGAGCCTACCACCACCTGAGGGGCCCCAGAGCCCTCAGGCTCCTGGAAGGCTTCTGGAGGGCAGCCGCGGGGATCTCAATGAGACCAACATTCTCACACCCCTTCACTGGCCAAGACCATGGCCTCATCTCGATTTTACGTCCAGTGTCAATGCAGCTTCCAGCTACACTGCAGCTACACCTCCTTCTGGAATGAGGAAGGGGTGGGCGTGGGTATCTGCCATTTCACAGGCTGCCCAGGTGACTTTGAGGCCTGCAAGGTCAAAATACCACTGCTCTAGGCAACCAGACTAGGGAAGCAGTAACCAAAACAATTAAGGCAAGAGACAGGGACAAGAGAACCATTATGCAAATATGCAGCCCTTCAAGCCTATTCATTTCTGGGAGAGAATGTGGATCCAGGTAAAGAGAGCCTGAAATACAGGCTGAGTCAGGTTGCTCCCCATAGGGCCAATTCCTGCTCTGTTTGATGAACAGAAAGGTCTCAGCAACCACATCAGAGGGGGACAGGCTGCATGCTGGGTGACACGGAACAGCCGCTGGGCCAGAGGCCAGAACCGGTAAGGTGGGCTTGTCCCCGCTCAGCGGTTCTCAATTTGAGGACATACCATGGAGACCAATTTGACAATAAATTATATTTAAAAAAAATTTTTTTGAGGACATACCAGGCTCACCCTGGGGAGGGGCAGGGTGGCTCAGTGAAACCCAGGGGGCTGGGCCCACCCCCAGCTTTTGATTCAGGAGGTCTGGGCTGGGGCCTGAAAATTTGCATTTCTGATCAATTCCCAGGGGTGTGTGTGTGTGTGTGTGTGTGTGTGTGTGTGTTTTCTCCTGTTTTTTGTTTTCTGCGGTGTTTCAGCTCAGACTCCTGGTTGGGAACCAGCTTGTAGACCCCGTTCTCAGCCACAGAGAACAAGACAAGAACAGAAACAGCAACTGCGACCCAGCCCCTTAGGATCCACAAACCCTGTCCAGGCATTTGTCTGCAGCAGCCCTCCTAGGCTGGTTACTAAGTACTTATGTGCTGTCTGTATGCCAGCCAGTCCTCAAAACAAACCTACAAACCCACACGTGCCCGCCTCAGAGAGATGAAGCAAACTGCCCAAGGAAGTGAGCCAAGATTCAAACCAGGGCATCTGGCCCAGGAAGGACACTTGGAGCCCGTCACAGGGCGAGTGTATTAGCAAGGGCACAGAGAGCTCACCAAGGAACAGTTAGAACCAGAATCTCTCCTTCAAAGCTGGGCTCCATCCCCGTCCCCAGATTCTGAGCCGCCATTCTGCGTAGGGCCCGCGGCAGGAAGGCAGTCCCCCCACCACTGCCACATCATTTCTCTCTTCTTACCTCTTCACACTCTTAGATGGAACTATGGGAAGATCTAAAAACCTTCAAGCTGTTCCTCAACCCTGGGCCTTCACAGTCTTCAGAACCACACTGCAGTGGGTTTCCTGCTCCCTCAGGCCTGTGCTGTCAGCGCATGACCAAGCCAAGCTTGGGCCACTGAAAGAAGTCTTTTCCCAGAGTTTGCTCTGAGGCTGATGTCCTGGCTTCATACATTTTGTCATTCCTGGCCATTCGTGGTCCTTCCATGAGGTCTCTGCTGTCCTTCTTGGCACCAGCCTTACTGTTTCCAGAAACTCAGGGGGACTCAACATTTGGGGTGCTGGCTCCACCAACAGGTCCCCAGCGGGCTCAAGGGACACTCCAGAGGCATGTGACTCTCCTGGCCTCTCTGGGTGTTGCTCAGGCCCTTCAGCTCCCCGCCAGCCCTAGGCTGGCCAGCTGCTCTGACCTTTAGCTACCCCTCCCCCCCCCCCCCCCACTCCCTCACTTCCTCCCTCAGCAGTGTTCAACTTTGCCCTCCAGGCCCTTTGGTCACAGGGGTCAAGATTCCTGTGTTCACATTCTGGGTCTACTTTATGGCAGGAAACCAAGGCTGCCCTCCTGCCATTCTGGGTGAGCACAAGTCCCATCAAGCCCATGACTGCCACCCCATTCTGAAATCTGTCCCCAGGCTGCTCCAGTTGCTTTTTCAGTTGCCCAGAGCCTGAAGGGCCTGGGAGTTTATGTCTCACACAGGACCTTGGCCGAAGTTGGGAGTGGGAAAGCCCTTCCCCCTTGCCTGGAAGCAGGACAGACTCCGAATGCAGGTGGCCTTCCTGAGGTCCCACAGGATCACATCTGAGATCACCTCCTTCCTTGGCATCTTGCCTTCCTTAGTTTCTTCTTCCCCACCCTCACTGGTTTCTCCTGAAAGCAGTTCCTTGATCAATCTCATGCACGCGACTTCTGGTCTCAGGGTCCGCTTCCAGGAAACTGACCTAGGACAAAGGCAGTGTCGTGGCAGGATCTGCCTCTGGCCTGCCCTGTGAGGATGATGGGGAAACCAGCCTGGAAGCAATGAGGAGGGGCCCGCAGTCATTCTGTCATGCTGGGCCTCTTCCTGCTGGCACCCCAGCCACTGCAGCCTGTACCCCTTAGCTCCCTTCTCTCACCCATGTCCATCCCCTGCCTCTGTCCCTTGGAGGAGCCTCCTGGACCATGGATGCTCCCTGTCCCTACAGGTGGGCGGGCAGGAGGGGGTCCCTGTCATTTAGCACCTCCACTATAGGCCCAGGAAAAAACCAGAGCCCTTTAGCCCCACCTACGCCTTCCTCTGCTCCCAGCCACCATGCTGCCAGATGAAAATAGGAAGAAAATTTTAATTCCACAGATTACAGCACTTCTAAAGCTCATCAGGCTAACTGGCAGTCAGGCACAGGTGAGGAGTAAGCATGCAGGCTCGGCCGAGTGCCAGGGCCCCGGGATGCCTTCCAGGAAGTCCCCCCGCCACCTGCCGCTGCAGCGCGTTCCTGAAATGTGTCAGGAGAGCCGAGCATGATGGGAGGGAGGGGGGCGATCTTGGCATCTGTCCCCCTGTTGCTTTCCACTGCGTCTCAGTAAGAAGACTTGATGCTTGCTCAGGGAAGGAGAGGGGTGGGCGGGGTTCCCGCACTTTGCAGGGCCCTTCTGAGTTTCTTGGTTAAGAAGGTTTAGCCTGGGGAAGCTTCCACCTCACTATTTCCAGGCTGAGACAGCAGTTCGGGGTCTGGTGAGCCTTTAAGACACTGGAGACATTCCTTCCCCAGGCCTTATCGGCCCCCACCCCCATCCCATCGGTCATGGGATGGCATGTGTGTGGCCATTTTGCTCACTGGGGGCAGACAGCTTAGGACCTCCTGAGAGTAGATGGGCCTACAGACCTTAGAAGACTCGGGGCGCCTGGGTGGCGCAGTCGGTTAAGCGTCCGACTTCAGCCAGGTCACAATCTCGCGGTCTGTGAGTTCGAGCCCCGCGTCAGGCTCTGGGCTGATGGCTCGGAGCCTGGAGCCTGTTTCCGATTCTGTGTCTCCCTCTCTCTCTGCCCTCCCCCGTTCATGCTCTGTCTCTCTCTGTCCCAAAAATAAATAAAAAACGTTGAAAAAAAAATTTAAAAAAAAAAAAAAAAAGAAGACTCAGGAGCCCAAAGGAGTGGTCCATCCTTGCTTTCCAGGGCTTTGCCAGGCCACCCACAGGATGCAAGGGGGACTCAGATAATTAAACAGAAAATTATGATAAGGCCATGGCAGAAAAAGCATGGGGTGCCTTGGATCCCAGAGCAGAGGGTATTATCTCACAGATCAGAAAACTGAGGGCCTTAAGGAAAAAGACGTTCCTGCTCACACAGCAAGTTAGAGTCAAAGTGGAGCCAAAGCAAACAGATTCCAGGTGAGAGCCTTGCCTGACACTTTCCGCTGAGACCTTGGGAAGGTCCTGGGGGCATCAGGATGTGGAGAGGACAGAGAGAGGTTGTCTCAGTGAGGACTCTGTCTTGTTTAAGTGGCAAAAACCACAGCCCAAACTGGCATAAGCAATGTAGAGATTTCACGGTTCACATAATTGACAAGTTCAGGGGTAGGAGGAGTTCAGGCGCTGCTGAGTCCTGGGGTGTGAACAGGACTGGTTTCCCTCCATTTCTTGGCCCTGCTTTTCTGTGTGGGCTTCTTTTTCACACGGTGGTTCCCGAAGGTCTCTCCTTCCAGGTGGCAAGCTGGCCTCCTAGCTCCAGCATCACTGGCCCTCAGGTCTGGGTCCCACGGGAAAGAGCCAGAGTCTTTGGCTGTGGCTCCTGAAAACCTCCTGGCATGCTTGCCGATCGAATAGCTTATGTCGCATGTCCGGCCCTGAACTCATCACTGAGGTCGGGGAAATGAGACCCACAACTGGCTTTGGGCCTGGGCCATGCGGCCACCCCGGCCAACAGAAATGGGGGAGAGAAGACACACACACACTGAGGGCTGCCGCAGTAAGAAGTAGGAATAGCATGTGAGACACCACCTCAGAGGAAAGCTACCTGGTGATCAGGAGCAATGGGTCCTCTGGCTCTTTCCCGTGGGACCCAGGCCTGAGAGCCAGTGAGGCTGGAGCTGAGAGGCCAGCTTGCCATCTGGAAGGAGAGACCCTCGGGAACCACCGTGTGAAAAACAAGTGAGCCATGGCACATGGAGAGGCTGGCAGAGAGGCAAGTACCAACGGCAACCAGGGGCCACTGGAGGTTTTAAACCTCGGGCTGGTGTGACCAATTGTGTATTGTGAAAAAATCACTCTGACTACATAGGAAAGAGCAGCTGCAGAGAGCTGGGAGGGGCAACAAGAGTGGGGGCAGGCCAAGCGCCAAGATGAAATTTGAGGGTAGCCAGGGCCAGGTGTGTGTGGAGGTGCAAAGAGAAATCGCGGAACATGGCGATAGATTGGGGTGTGGGAGGGGAGCATTAGGGAGGGTCGAGGATGACCTCTGGGCTGCCGCCTTGCATATGTAGGTTGATGGCGGCATCATTCCTTAAGAAAGGGAAGGCTCTTGGGGCACCTGGGTGGCTCAGTTGGTTTAAGCATCCAACTTCAGCTCAGGTCATGATCTCATGATTCATGGGTTCGAGCCTTGCGTCAGGCTCTGTGCTGATGGCTCAGAGCCTGGAGCCTGCTTTGGATTCTGTGTCTCCCTCTCTCTCTGCCCTTCCCCCAGTCACACTCTGTTTCTCTCTCTCTCAAAAATAAATAAACATTTAGGAAATGAAGGAAGGAAGAAGGAGGAAGGAAGGAAGGAAGGAAGGAAGGAAGGAAGGAAGGAAGGAAGGGAGGAAGGAAGGAAGGAAGAAGGAAAGGAAAGGCTCTGGAAGACATAGACAAGTAGACAAGGCTGGAGTGGAAAGAGACCTTGATGAGTCATCTGGGTGGGTGGCAATTGCAGCTCTGGGGTCATAGGAGATCACCCAGCGTGATGGTACTGAAATGACAAAAAAAGAGCATCTTGGACCAATCCTGCAGGACCATCAGTGTTTGATAGACAGATAAAAGATATTGAGCCTTACAAGAAGGCAAAACAGGAATGGCCAGAGAACTAGAAGGAAAAGTGGGAGAGCCTTGTACCATTCAGGGTCCCTGCAGGAGACAGTAGCATACTCAGTAGGTCTAAAGGAAGAGACTTTAAGGAGGGGATTTTGTTTTTTTTTTAAATTTTTTTTTTCAACGTTTTTTATTTATTTTTGGGACAGAGAGAGACAGAGCATGAACGGGGGAGGGGCAGAGAGAGAGGGAGACACAGAATCGGAAACAGGCTCCAGGCTCTGAGCCATCAGCCCAGAGCCCGACGCGGGGCTCGAACTCACGGACCGCGAGATCGTGACCTGGCTGAAGTCGGACGCTTAACCGACTGCGCCACCCAGGCGCCCCAAGGAGGGGATTTTGTATAGAGGTACAGGCAGCATTGAGGAAAGCCCAGGATGGGAGTATACCCAGGAACTAGCAACCCTGGGCCTGAGGCAGCAGGGATACAGTGCCCGGTGGGGCTATGGCTGAAGGGACGCGGCCCTGCAGATGGATGGGAGGGGGTTGGAGCAACAAGTGCCTGCTGTCTCCTCTTCTCACTCTCCAGTCTGCTGGTGCCTCTCTCGTTGGCCAAATGCAGCCAGAGTCAGAGAAAAAGGAAGCCAGGGTGACACAGACCAGGCGGACAGAGCAGGACAGGAAAGGGTAGAACATGGATCAGGGAGGAGGAGGTGGAGAAAAACCAACCCAAGTGTATCCTGGAAGCCGAAGAGGAGAATGTTAGTATGTTGTATTCAGTGCCACAGACGTCGGCCATGACTTCAGAAAGAGTTGATTTTGTTGGGTGATGGGGGCAGAAGCAAGACGGGAATAGGATGTGTAATCCACTCTGTGGCAGTAGTAAAAGAAGAACATGGAGGTCTGCAGTTCAAATTAGCTGTGACCACAGATCTGTGATGTGACCTTGGGTCTCACCTGATTCAAGTCCAAAGTGGAGAAGTTAACCACACCTACCTCACAGGAGAGTCAGCACAACTGGATGACACCATGACATGCAAACCTCTGTCAACTCTAAAAGATGAAGGACAAGGGAAAGACTTAACCTTGACGAAGCCCCTGCCCAGGACGGTACGGAGGACCCAAGGGTCAGTCCCCTGGGGCTCAGACATTCGGGGTGGAGTTCCTGGTTTCTCTTTCCCTTGCGTCAGCCAGGGTCTCACCTCTGGCTAACCCTGTCTCTCGTAGGTGTGGGAGCTCAGTGGGGACTCTGGTAGGTGCAGCAATGGCTTTGCCTCCTGAGTCTGGGGCAGAGATGGGGCTGCCTAGAAATGTGAATGGAATTTTGGCCAAAGAACAGCTGGTGATTTGAGAAAGCATGGTGGCCATGGAGACAACCGGAGCAGGAAGGCAGTCACAGCTGAGGATCCTTGTCTGCCGGGCAGAGGTCCGACCCCTCACTGGCAGGCAGGGCTGCTGGCTTTGCATATTCTCTCCCTCCCGCCCCAGTGCTAAATCCGTGTCCCAGCCCGTCATCCGTCCATGTCTGTCCTTTCCGTGCCTTTGCTCTTATATCCTTCTCTCCACCTGCCTTATCCCTCCTCGTCAGCAATCAGTCTGAGCCTGTGTGACCAGGATGTATTTAAAGTCTGAAGCCTCGGGTGTGCAAGGAGGTGACTTCTTGTGTATCTTGTAAGTAAACTTTATTTTTTGTTCGCATGAGAGTTGTTGGCTCCTCTGGGCACCATCCGGGGCCTGCAGAGGTCCTGCTGGAGGACTGCAGGACGTTTGCAGTGATCAGACCTCGAAGCCCCTTTTGTTCATCTGTAGCCAATTATATGCAGTGGCCCTGCCTGGAAATCTGTCTGGTAGGAAGTAGAGGGATTGTGGGGCCATTTTAGTGAGGCCTTGTGATTCAGGTAACAGGGCTAGCTCCAGGGAACCTGGAACAAAGGAGTGCCCCATGAGGAGAGACACCTCAGAGCCTGCACTCGCGCCTCCTGTATTGGAAACTGGGTCCCTGTCCGTGAGCACCTGGTGCCTTGCGCCCATGTGCATGGCTTTGTGCACAGCTCCGCATGCACTTTGCACCTCTCTGCTCTGGCCTGGGGTCCCTGGGACCCATCGCAGCACTTGGCTCTTGGGAGAACAGGAGAAGCTCTTTAATGAATGAGCAGGTGCTGACACTGTTCACTACCACCAAGCACAGCGGCTGCTCTAGCAGAGGCAGCAACCAATCAGAGCTGGGGCCAAGCTTGTTCTCAGCATTCGTCCATCCCCCAAAACCTTATTGAACGCTTCCCCCTTGCAGGCCTGTGCAGTGGGTTAGATGCTTGAGTCACATCCTAGGTTGGCCCCTGATGAGTTCTGTGACCTTTGGTAAGTCATTTTCCCTTTTGGCAGTTCCTTGTGGACGAGACCACATTGCAAAGGCTCTGGGGGCTGAGTAAGCATGGTCCTTTTAGGGACAGAAAGGAGGCCTGTGGCTGAAAGCCTCTGTGAAGCAGGAGAGGGCGACAGGGCCAGATCCACAGGGTCCCTGGAGCCCTACTAAGGGCTTTGGCACTAATTAGATATGTGCCATGATCGGGTCCCTCCCCCAGTCTCAGCTCAGTGTGTGCTCGTCTGCAAGGGCTCTGGACCTGACCTAGGATCCAGTCCAACCTTGGGTGTCTGCCCTGGGTTAACTGGAGATGGGTCCTCACTTAATATACAGGATCAGCGTCTCCAAGGGAAACCCATCCCGCCGGCCTTGCTGAGTCTGGCTGCAGGGACCACATATGACTCTCAAAGCACCCTGTCTCTATACTCAGGACAGTGTCTTATTTCTGCCAAGTGAATCTGGACACGACGTCACCACGTTTGAGTAACTTGATGTCTTCCACAACCCCTCTGGGGTAAAGATCTTTCTGCCTCAGGGTGAGGGTGGGGGGCACATCTAGAATAACGTTGCCAGCCCAGGCATGTTTCATAACAGACAAGAACCCAGAACATAGGAGGAGAGTAGAAGCAGGGCTTCAGTCTGTTAGAATAGGTTTTCTGATGTGAATGTTCTAGGAGACACAGAATCCCATGCCTTTGTGTGTAGGAGTCCCTTCTACAAAAACCCAGAGAAATAGGCATTTGATCTGCTCTTGAATACTCCCTTCCATGGGAGGTTCACTACTTTACTGGGCAATCTCTTGAATAGTGAAAAGTTGAGGCCAATCCTGCTTTCTTCCCACTTTTCTGGATTGGTCCTGACCTTGGACTTTGCAGTTCTCTATCCCATGACACATTTGGGTTTTGAGGCCTCATCATGGATTTGAACTATAGCTATTTGCCTTTGTGAAATAACAGGTGCAGCAAGATTTACTCCATCAGTAAAGGAAATGGGGGGAAAAATTGAGGTACTGTCCTGTGGCAACAAACCCCAGCTGCCTGTCAACTTATTCAACTTTCTCTGGGCTTGGAACACGTGAGATACTAGAAAATACATATATTGGCCTCTGCCCCCAGTTCCTGCACAGAGAGCCACCAAAACCCTTATGCATATAATTCCTGAGTTATAAGAGCACCGGGAGCATCTTTTGTTTTACCATTTGGTCTTTGAACCCCAGGTTCCTGACACAGGGCTCTGAAACCCTTGTGATCTCCTAGGTGATAGGTGTAGCTCTGGTTCTAATAAAGTTCTTCCCGGTGAGCTCCTGGATGGCCTGGAGGGAACTGATGGCCAGAAAGACCAAGCCATGATTAGAAACTTGGAATTTTCAGCCCATCCCTTTTCTCTTGAGAGAGGAGAAGCACTAGAAATGGAGCTAATGATCGATTGTGCCTACGTGATGAAGCCTCCATAAAAATCCCAATAGTACAGGGTTCAAGGAGCTAGGTTGGTAAACCCATCCATGTACTGGGAGGGTAATGTATCCCAGCTCCACAGGGACAGAGGCTCCTACATTCAGGATCCCCCTAGACCTCACCATATAGATCTCTTCATCTGGTAAACGTGTCTTTCTGAGTTCTGTGAGCCACTCTAGCAAATTAATTGAACCCAAGGAGGGAGTTGTGAGAACCCCAGATTTATAGCTGATTAGTCAGAAATACAGGACAACCTAGACTTGGAGGGTGGCATCTGAAGTGGGGTAGCATCAGTCTGGTGGGACTGAGGTCTTCGTTTATGGGATCTGACACTATCTCCGTGTAGGCAGCATCAGAATTATATTGAGTTGTAGGACATCCAGCCGGTGTCACGGAGAATTCTCTGGTGTGGGAAGACCCCTACATGTTTGATGAAGTGTTCTGTGTGAAAGTAAAGGAGGGGTGCCTGGGTGGCTCAGCCGGTTGAGCGTCCGACTTCAGCTCAGGTCATGATCTCACAAGTTGTGGGTTCGAGCCCCGTGTCGGACTCTGTGCTGACAGCTCAGAGTCCAGAGTCTGCTTCGGATTCTGTGTCTCCTTCTCTCACTGTCCCTCCCCCACTTGTGCTCTGTCTCTATCAAAAATAAATAAAAGATTTTAAAAATAATAAAAAGAAAAAAGAAAGTAAAGGAGACAGGAGGAAGGACTAGAGATCTTCCTAAACAGAACCCCTGCTCAGGTGACCCCATCTGGTTCCCCTCCTGCTGTGCCCTCCCCACAGGCAAGGAGACAGAAAGGGCCACGGGGGTTTTGTGCACCAGGAACTCATACCTTCCTTCTATTTAGACCATACTCTGGATGCCAAGACCCCAGAATTCCCTGTCCTAATAGCCCTGAAACTGCTTCTAGAATCTGCACAGGCCTGCTTTCTGGGTTGGCCTTCCTGAAAAGCAGCTGTTTGCAGAAGCTGTGGACAGGCTTGGACAGAAGCCTGGGTGACCACATGCATGTGCAGAAGGCCTCTTCCAATAGGGGTGAGCCATGGAAGAAGAGAAAGGAGTCAGGCCGTGGGCTGGGAGTAGGAAGTAGGACCTGCTTTCCCTGCACGACCATGTTCTCCTGAGCAACCCCAAGGAGACTAAAAATCTGCAAACTCGAGCAGCTAAGAAGCTATCTTTGTTAACATAGGAAGGTAGAACACATTTTACTCAGCAAGTAACTGACTTGATTTATAACTTTACATTTAGACAGAGGGTTAAGTGGGCCTCTACATTTGTTTCCTATTGGTATTACAACAAATTACCACAAAGTAAGAAGCTTAAAACAACAGAAGTGTCTCATCTTACAGTTCTGGAGGTTAGAACTGGGCCTCACTGGGCTAAAATCCTGGTGTCAGCAGGGCTACCTTCCTTCTGGAGGCTCTAGTGGGAATCCGTTTCCTTCCCTTTTCTAGCTTCTAGAAGATCCCTGCATTCCCTGGCCTGAAGCCCCTTTCTCCCTCTTCAAAGCCAGCAATGCCCAGCCAAGTCTTTCTCACACTGCCATCTCTCTGTTTCTCTCTCTCTCCTGCCTCACCCTCCACTTATAAAGACCCCTAGGATTACATGAGCACACCAAGATAACCCCAGATAATCTCATCAGGTGATTAGCCACCTGAATTCTATCTGCAAACTTTGCCACACAGCATATCTGCAGGCTGCAGGGATTAGGATGTGGACATCTTTGTTGAGAACAAACTGAGGGTTGATGGGGGGTGGGGGAGAGGGGAAAGTGGGTGATGGGCATGGAGAAGGACACTTGTTGGGATGAGCACTGGTGTTGTAGGGAAACCAATCTGACAATAAATTATATTTTTTTAAAAAATGACGTGGACATCTTTGGAGGGCTATTATTGTGCCCACCACAGCCTCCGTTTGTATTCTCATCCCAAGCCCTACAGAAGTTTGGAGTATGATTTGTTGAGTGCTGAAAGAACAGTATTAGTGCCTGACAATTACTTTTAAAAAATACAATTCTCCTTAGAGTCTGATTTCTTGTAGACCTCAGGGCTATGTACCGGACACAACTGGCAGGCCTGGGCATGAGCTCCACGTTTCTGAACAGCATGATTCTGTTACTTTGGTAATGTCCTCAGAGTAGAGATAGAAAGCCCCTCCAACTCTCTCAGCCTACCCTTTGCAAAGGGGGAAGGCAATTGGGGCCACACGATGGAAAGTACTAACCCTTACCCCTCCCTACACATGTTCTCTCCCCAATGATTTCAGAACAGGCCGCAGAAAGGGCACTAGACTGGGAGTTAATGATTTATGTACTCACCAGTTCAGCAAATATTGATTTAGCATCTACTCTTGCCAGGCCTAATGCTTGTAGTTGGAGATACAGAGGTGGTAACTACATGGGTCCTAACCTCATTGGTTAGCTCAGTCACTGGGGGCAGGAACCTTCCTCCCTCTGGGCCTCAGTTTTCTTTTTTTTTTTTTTTTTTTTTAACATTTATTTATTTTTGAGACAGAGAGAGACAGAGCATGAACGGGGGAGGGTCAGAGAGAGAGGGAGACACAGAATCCGAAACAAGCTCCAGGCTCTGAGCGGTCAGCACAGAGCCCGATGCGGGGCTCGAACTCACGGACCGTGAGATCATGACCTGAGCCGAAGTCGGACGCTCAACCGACTGAGCCACCCAGGCGCCCCTGGGCCTCAGTTTTCTTACCAATCTCACGAGCAGTAAAGAGACCCATTATGAAGGCAGGGCCCTCGCCTCTCTCACTCACGGTTGTCTCTCCCTAAGCCTTGAACACATAGTAGACGCTCAATAAATGTTTGTTGAAAGAATAGCTCTTCCTGATCTGACAGTTAATGACTGTATAAGGTCAGCGGAAAAAGCAGCTAGCAAGGCAAGAGGAGCGCTGGTGGAGACGTGTTACCATGGCTGGAGGAGAGGACGTGGGAAGAGGGAGGTGGTGAAGGAGTTCTGGGGTGGATTCTCACTGCTGCTGGCAAGAGCATCTGCTAGATTGTATCAATCCACACAGCCACCTTATGAGTTGACTCCTATTATCATTCCTGCTTTACGAATGAAGAGGCGGACTTACCAAGGAGAAACTTAAGACTACACAGCTAGTAAGAGTCAGCTGGGGTTTGAACCTGAACAAGGACAGCAGCTTGCCTCATTTCCTCACAGGTACATATATGGTTTCCCCAGATCCCATCCAGCAGCTGTATTACCCTCTCCTTCCCCCTACGCCCTGCTGCCTTCCCTTCTCTAGAGATCTCCTTGCATCTTAATCACTGGGACCTCAACGCCAGGCTATGCTGAAGGGGGCTGAAGAAGGTTAAAGGGCTGGGTTGGGGGCAATACTTAAGTCCTTTACTCCTCAGTTCCCTTGATCACTCTCTGCTACCTTCCCTGAGCAACGATAGAAGTGCTTGGTGTGTGCAGCTTCCAGGAAGTCCGCGCCAAGACCAGGGAAACTGCCACCCTCCATCTGTTGTGTTCAATCCTTCCTAAGTGTGCCGCGCAACCTAGAGACACTGACAGTTGAAAATACATTGAGCAGCTCCTGCCTTGACTACCCTTGAGCAGGCTCTGAGTGAGAACAGCCGTTACACTAAGCCCAAGCAAGCATCCCTGCAGCACGGCTGGCATCAGTCAAGCAGCGAGGGGATGGAGAGCTGGGGATTTTCTGCCCTTGTTTCACTTGCTGAGGCTTAGAAAGCTCTGACCGGAATAATCCATTTCCGGTGGCGCAGTGCACAGAGCACTGGGTTTGGAGTTCGTCGACTCTGCACGGGGCGTGTGAACTCGAAATTACATCTTCTCTCTGAGCTCGAGTCTTGTTGCGTCGCCCTAACGGCCAAGAAACCACAGCAGGTCTGGGGGTGCAGCATCTGACGCCCCACTTCTCCCACTTCCACCCTAGCCCTATTGTAAAGTCAGGCAGGACCTGCGGCACGCCGTCATCTCCGTTTCTTGTCCTCAAGCACTCCACCAAGCGTCTACCTGGGCCTTCACATCCCTCGCCTGGGATCCCCCTTCGGGGGGGGGGGGGGGGGGGGACACGGGAACCCCCTCCAGGTCCTGACTGAACTCGGTCTCCCTTCTCCCGTGCCCAAGTCATAATAGGTGTTCCTGCCTTAACCGGTGGTGTCATTTAAATGTAGTTTTATTCTCCAGATGTCCGTGTCTCCCATTGTTTGTTTCACCCCGTGGGGTCCCCGTGACGCTCCATCAGTGCCCGGCTCAGTGCCCCCACACGTACAGTGGGAGTTGGTGCTGCGTCCCCGCCTGGGCTCCAAGCTGGGGGCACTTCCCACCGCCAGCGAGGTGACCCCAGCTCCTGCTGCACGGGCGCGGGGGTGCATTTATCGCACAGACGACTGAGCAGAGGGGCTTCAGGCACGGCTGGACCTGCATGTTTGGACACCTTCCGGAGCCCTTCCCTTCCCTACGGCTGCTTCCCACTAAGCCGTCCTCACCACCCCTGAGGCTCTCCCCTCTGGTAACAAGGTGGTCCTCAGCAGCACCCAAACCCCCTCCCATCCATTTAGCAATCCCAACGGTCATGAGGGGGGCTTTCATTGGCCAGCGTGGGCCACGTGCCCAACCCTGAACCAATCACTGTGGCCAGAAGAATGGAAGCCTGTGATTGGCCAGTTCTAGGTTCTGCTCATCCTCGAGTTAGCTGATGTATGCAACCCCATTTCAGCCAAAAAGACTGAGTAGAAGGTGGGTGGTTTCTCAAAGGGAAATGGGGGAAATATTTCTTTGCAGAAGGGGAATAACGGATGTTTTCCCTAAAATCTGCCCCGGTCTCATTGGTTTCACATTACCATCAGTTCAGTTCTCATGAAACACCTAGAAATGGGTTCCTTATTTGAAATTGTCCTGCAGATTCACTTACGATCTATTTTAACCTCTTGAGTTCCATTCTCTTCTGTTCTCGGCCTACGGTACCAAGCTGGGAGTCACCCCTGTAGTAGCAGGAGCCCATACCACCACCCCCCCCCCCCCCACTGGCTGCAGATCACCCCAGTATTCCGTTAGGATTTGAGAAGTCCTCCCCGCCCCCCATCAACTCAACACTATTTTCCAAGCTCATCAAGTCTTTTACCACCACCAGTAGATCTGACCCTTTGAGAACAGAAAACGGAAACCTGTCTGTCTGACAAAATCTCAGGAATGTTTGATTTCATGAACTGGCATCTCAAGACCAGTTCAAGGGAGTATATATTTTTAAGGTTAAGCCCCTTATATGCCCCATAATATAAATAGTTCCTTTCAGTTCAGACTACCTTCTTCCCATCACCATACGATCAAATCTCCCATAATAGGAAATTGGGCTCGTTATTTATCAGGAGCAAGTGTGTACATAAGGGCATTCGTTCTCTATTCAGAACTCTACAAGGGTCTTGGACCTTCCTTCTTCTTGTAGCTTCTTACCTGATAGTGAAGCCCTGACAATGAGCACTGTATCTGTTGCCTTTGCTGCTATAACAAATTAATGTTCATTTGGTTGCTTAATACACAAATTTATCATCTTGGGGTTCTGGAGGTCAGAAGTCCAAAATGGGCTTCATCAGGCTACCATGAATGTTTCAGCAGGGCTGGGTTCCTTCTGGAAGCTCTAAGGAAGAATCCACTCCCTTGCATTTTTCATCTTCTACAGCTTACCTGCATTCCTTGGCTGTGGCTGCCTTCCTCCATGTTCAAAGTCAGCAGAGAATAGTCAAATCTCTTCTTGAGTCTGTTTTCTGGCCCCCTCTTCCACATTTAAAGGACTCTTGTGATTACATCAGGTCCACCTGAATAATCCAGAGTAGTTTCCTCCTTTTAAAGTCGGCTGATTAGCAACCTTATTTGCATCATCAACCTTACTTCTCCCTTGCCATGTAACATAATACATTTACTGGTTCCATGGATTAGGACATGGATATATTTGAGGTGTCCATTATCCCACCAACCACAAGCACTGAGAATTCTAGGTGACTATGGACTTTCTCAATGTCTGTCCAGCATTAGCAAGTTAGACGAACAGCAGAATTACATAAAAACATAATAAGAAAATCTGAAAGGTGAAACAAACATTCTAGGACAAAAAGAAATACAGATGTCTCCCAGTGGTCCTATTTAAGAGATAAAGGGCTTTAAGGGATTTGGTACATATATCCTGGAAAGCAGAGATCCTGTCCAAAGAGATAAGAATCCAAATGCTCCCTCCTTTAGCTGGGCCTCCATTATAGCTTCCAAATCTATTGAGGTATTAATGTTTGCTTTCTCAGACTCCCCCAGCACTTTCTCCTGTTCTCAGAAGGCTGAAGACCACCCAAATCCACCAGGACTTTGAAGGAGTTATACCATATTCATTAGGCAACAGCCCAAACTATTGGAGGGGTTGTTTTTGGAGAACTCGGGTGTGAAATTACAGTTCTGAGAGTTCAAGTATCCAATAATGTATATCATTACAGATATGAAATAGAAATTTGTTTCTTGAAGGGTTAGACTAATGACCGATGAAGGGTGACCAGATGTTTGGAGGATGACCCTATCTTTGTAGGACCATTAGGTTCTTCTGGTCCCACTGACTCAGACTTCATAGGCAGCATGGCGCAAGGTCAGCATTACTCATATGCAGTATCAAAGTGGTTCCTACTGCATCAAAATCCTAGGATTCCAACTTGGAGCCTTGACATTGACTCCTCCTATTTCTTGCCCATCTTGGATAGCACTGATCCCCTCCCTGCACCTTCTCTATCCTCTTGTGTTACTGATGGAGAGTACTGTCACTTCCATTAGGTTGAAGTCAATTATGTCTTGTTCACCTCTGTGGGCCCAATGTCTTCCATGATGATGCTCTCCTTGTCAGTTCACTGCTGTTGCTTATCCCTCCACACTATATTTGGAAAAGCCTTCCTCTAATGAGGCAGATCTCACTTCCCACCATAAATCTGGGAATGCCAAATACCCTCTGTCCCAGCCTCCCTTGCAGCTATGCTGAACATGAATGTCCTAGGCCAAATCAACCAAGTCCCCTGCCCCCAAAGTTTGAACTAGAAGCTGTGACTTGAAGAACGAGGAACCACACAGAACCTATTTGTGAAGGGAGTGTCAGGGAAGCCTCCATATCTAGCTTCCAAGAGCAGCATCCAGAATTTAGCCTCAGGGCCAGCTGCCTGGCTGAGGAGTCATCACAGGGCCCATTCTTCAATGTCATTTCAGGAGTTGCTCCTGGCTCTTGGCCTCAAGTTGATTTTGGTCTCTCAGAGATTCAGTGAGCCAGATAATGTTACTTAATGAATCCCCTTTCTGCTCAGATAAGCCAAGCTTACTATTCGTCACTTACAAATAAGACCCTGAACGAAACAGATGGTCTTGAGCTTCCACCTGCAGTCATCTACACATGCCATTTCTTGCATTTGGAGCAGTCATCCACACCCCCTGCTCTTCTGGGTGACTCACACTTATCCAGCTGATGGTCGGGGTTGATGGCTCTTCCTCTTAGAAACCTCCCATATTGCCCCAAGTCTGGGCTCCTGCTGCACTCTGTGTGTCCCTCCTGATAACACTTGCCTCTCTGGATCTTGTCTGTTTATTTCTGTGTCTGCCTCACTACTCTGTGAGTTATATGAGGATAGAAACTGTATTGATTCCATCATATACTAGTGCCTGGCCTATTAATATTGTTGAATGAACAAATAAATGAACGATGAAACTATCCTAAGCCACAACAATTCCCAGTAGAGGCCCCCACCATCACTCCCTGGCAGAATAAGGCATCTTAGGTTTTTGGATTCAGGACAATTGCCCTGTCCCTGGCAGAATAAGGCATCATACGTTTTTGGATTCAGGGCAATTGCCCTGTTCTAGAATACCTCCCTGCAATGGTGCTGCCTCATGCCACTTCCACCGGCACTTCTTATGTATGTATCTACTGGGTGCCACACCTCTCCCTTCCCTCTTTCATCCCCATTGCAGATCCTTCAGGGAGAAGTGCTTGCATCACCACTGTCCTCCTCCATCAGCCCAGTCGGGGAGGCTCTGGGCAGCTGGAGGAGTGGTCGCTTGCTCCCTGGAAGAAGCATGGGCCAGCTGCAAGCCTCTTAAGTGGGAAGTTGCCATGGTGACTCTGTAATAGAGAGAGTTGCTTGAAAAACACTGACCACCAAAGGGAACAATTACCAAAGAAGCAGCCATTTATTTCACCATTTTCAAGACTGGGCAAGACATAAAGCCACAAGTGAAAAGACATTGCAAACAAATAATAGTGCATGAGCTGGTCTGGACCCAATTCAAGGCCTGTTCCTCACTCTTCCTCCACTCCCACTGAAGAGCAAGAATGCTCTACTTTTCAGTGATCTATAACACTGGTATAAAACCACAGTTTTTAATACTTACCATCTATTTACCCAGCACCTGTTATGTGCCACATACCTCAACAGACATTTAAGACCTATTTTCTAATTCTGGAAATGACTGTATATAAAGTGTCATTATTCCCATCATACAGATAAGGACACTGAGGCTCCTAGGGTATGCATGACCTGTCTAGGATTGCACAGCTGGGAAGTGCAGGGGCAGTATTTAGGCTTACACTTGGTTCAAGGCAGCAAATTCTCCTTGTGTTGTTGACATTGTGATAGCATCTTCATGAGAAAGCTTCCTCGTGTCTTATTGGCACCATGTTCTAATGTCATCTGTTTCAAAGATAGGCACTCCATTGCTTCATTTATTGATTCAGACCTACATAACAATTTCAGACTCTCAGCGCAAAACCAGCAATCTTTGTGCTGGGGCGCTCGCTAAGGTAAAAAGGCTTCTCCGTAACTGCTGACCTTCCAAGCCTCTTGTCCACTCCTGAAAGTGGCCTTTCCTTTCCAAACTGCCCTTTATCCCTGACTTTGCCCCCGCAAGCTCCACACTCAGTTTTGTGAAGTCCACAAGGGCTGCAGCATGTAGAGCTCAGAGCGGAGCCTGGCAGCTGGAGGGCTGGGGGAAGCCCAGAGGAAAGTGACACAGATCCCGAGATGGCTGCTTAGTGTTGAACTCCAGCCCCACCAGCTAGATGGTCTTGAGCAAATTGCTGAAGGTTTCTGTGTTTCAGTTTCCTCACCTGTAACTCAGAGCTAAGAAAAAGCACCTTCTCCATAGGATCGTTGTGAGGATAAAATAAAACAATTGTGTCTGGAGGTTTGAACAGCATCAGCATCAGCTGAATTTGGTGACTGCCCAGTTGACGCAGCCCGGTTCTTGGTAATGGGCCATCACTCTCAACTGCACCTTTGGGCCCACCTCCCCAAGCAGTTTCTTCTCTGCTTTCACAGTTGTATGGCCCTGGGGTCTCCACTCACGAATCGAGATGCCCAGTTCGGCCATCGATGGCTATCTTCCTTTCTCCCCATTCTGTGAGCATCTCCTCGTGTAAAATGGGATCATGTTTCTCCCACCTGAATACCCATCCATGGCTCTCTGTAAGGCTCAATTCCACCCAGGCCCCCCTGAAAAATTTGTGAGGCCTCCCCTGGTCTAGCCCTTCCCGGCTGTCCAGCTTCACCTCATGAAACCACTTGTAGCGCTCAGATCTTAAGGATCTAAGCTTTGACACACTGTTCCGCCGACTAGAAACACTTTTTTTTTCTCCCTTTCCCTGGCCCACTCCTATTTCTTTTTAAGGCTAAACCCCTGGCCATGCAGAGTGTCTTGCATTTGGTAGCTGATAACACCTTTGTGTATCTCCAGCCGGGTATTCACCACCGTCCACTGCAATCGTTGCTTCTGCAGGACCAGGGAGGGCTGAGCTGTGTCCTGGCAATAGAGGAGGAGGTGCTTGAAAATATTTCGAAAACTGCATGGACTTACTAAGAATATAAACACGAAGAAGGTATTCGTGACCTTGAAGAAGCTTATCGCAGGTGGGTGCTGGCCTGGCACTCACAGCTGGGCCCTAGCATCTACTTGTTGGATGTAAATGATTTCACAGAACAGAGACATCAGGCGAGGCTACACTGACCAGGATGGAGCAAGACACAACTAAGACCACTTTGTAGTCATGCCTGAGCAGAGACAAAAATGGAATATTGTCCAAACCGTAAACAGGACCAGCTTCCCCCTTTCCTAGCTTCATCCGCGTAGCGGCTGCTTGTTTATCAATGACAGTATCATTCCGTCTGGCTTCCTGATACAATTTCCAAAGATCCCTCATGACAGAATCACCCTTGCAGCCTGACAACATCCAATCCAGAGCAAAGCCTCACTTGCTTGAGCACGCCCTAAACTCACCTAGCACAAGCCTAAGTCCTCTGGTGAGTCTTTCCTCACACCCTCTTGCTCAGGCACGTCACTGTCCCCCATGACACACATTCCCTCTCACCTCAGTGTCAATAAACCCAACTCAGTTCAGCTACTGCGTGTCCCCGGAGGTCTTTGGTTAAAGCACACTCATATCATTTAGCTCTTGTCACCCTGAATTTGTTAAAAGAAATCTCAATTTGAAAACCTCGGCACACTAATTAATGGTGAGGAATATATTTCCGATAGAGAGCTTGTGCCAAAGCAGAGTACCTTGAGTATCACACTGGTTCCCAGAGAGTTGCCTCAGCCGGACGTCCCCGTTGCTTGTGACTGGCTATGTCTCATCTGAAAGAACATCAGCTAACATTCTTGGAAAACATGAGTGTCATCATCGGATAATTGCATCTGCTTTCTGGGAAACATGGGGCAGATGTCATCTGTCCCAGGAGCGTCCCTGTGTAAAGTCTGAGCCGGTGGCCGTTGTCATAGGTTGGTAACCGTCTGCAAGGCCATCCTCAAAAATGCCTGGTGATACCACTACCATCCAGCGGACACCTCTGTGGCTCTATTTCTAACCCCCCCCCCCCCCCCCCCCCGCAATCCTGATTCCCATGCAAACATCCAGGAGGAAGTCTAGTTGATAGCACCTGGGACTGAGAACAGAACAGATTTGGGTGCTGAGCGCCCAGCACAGACGTATTATGTGGTGACTGGATCTTCTCTGATGGTGGATGCATAATGGGCCGAATCTCTTTAAAAGAGGCAGGAGGCTAACAGAGGTCAGTCTGCCTTATGGAAGATGATTAATTTTCTTTGTAGAAACTCAGAGACTCTTAACGGGCAAGATAAAAGTCCAAATAATGCCTCTCCTCAGCAGCCAGAAAGCACCTGGTGGGTATGGCGGCAGAAATCCAATATGAAACTCCGATGATAAAGATGGCCAGTGGGGGGTCACAAATGTCCCATCATAAATTTCTACCTGGAATGAGGGCCAGGGCATCACAAATGTCAGCAAAGGCCAGCGATGGCTCCAGAGAGGGACATTAGGCTAGGCCTGATCTATGAGAAAGACTCATTCAGGGGCTCCCGTCACATCCCATCCTCAGGCCGAGCTCACACGGGCAGGTGTAAAATTGTCACCCTTCCCCTCGCCTCTTGACAAAGCAAAACTTCTTCATGACGCTTTTTATCAAATTTGTCTTTTGCCGTTTCTTCTCTCTCGCCCCTCCCTTTCGCTCCGTTCCTGACAAATAAATGAACTGTTACTCTGTCAGTTATTTATCTGAGTAATTTCTTGATGAAATTGCAAATATAATTGAATTTTCTGAAAACCATGAATTCAAATGAGGCTACAATAGAGGAAAAGCCGTGATTAAGGAATTGTTACTCGCTGGCTGTACATCATTACCATCGCACTCACAGATGGAGTCGCTGAACTATGATTATATTTTAGAAAATGAAAGGGGACAAATCTAAAAAGGCAATAAAGCAAATTAGGAGCCTTCATGAGGGATAGGATTATTACTGATTAAGTATATTTGGCATCAAGAATGTGCTAGCACTTTGGTGGTTTAAATTACACATTCGTGCAGTCAACGTTTTTGCTGGTCTCAAAACTTGTGTTATTTTGGTCTCCTAATCACATTTCCTTTCACCCTCCAAATTGACAATTTGAAAGAACATTAGAAATGCTCTTTTCTGAAGGACCATTTGCCCTCGAACTGCATTTACGCTCCGCGGCTATTAAAAGGGTAGCACCCAGCCACTCAGTTTCTCAATTTAACTTTAAAGGAAAGTTACTGCATTAGGGGAAGTAGCCCCCATCTCGGTATAATGGTCTTTGTTGTGTCCCTCAGTGTGCTGGACTAGGGCTGAGGCCTGGGGAAGGCAGTCTGCACACATCCATGGCTGCCATGCTGCCCACTGATTGCAGATACACTTCCGTACACTCTGCTGGATGGAAGGAATGGGACCACACCTACGGCGCCAGTTCACTTTTGAATGGATCTAAGGGTAACTTTTGGGCATATCTCTTGAAGAGCACTCTAACAGAAGTTGAAGTTGGAAGAATTTCCTTGCAGTCCTGGCTCCACCTCCTATCAGCTGTGTGACTCTGGGCATATTACTTCACCTCTCTGAGCCCCTGTGTTCTCATTTCTAGAAGTACATACTACCCGCCCCCATAGGGTTGCTGGGATGGTGACATGAGGTGAATGCCTGAGACGTGCCTTGGCTGTGCCTGGTGCAGAGATGCTGTCTGATAAGTGTACTTCCCTCTGCTGCCCTCCTCACCCTCTATAACCACTGTCTAGTCCAGCCTGGACCTCACTCTGGAAATCTGTTTCACCAAGAGGATCATGTCTGTCAATTTTCTCCCCCAGTGCTCATTAGCCAGTGGAATTCTATTTGGCCAACACCTTCAGCTCCATTTAATGTCTCTTGGCCCTGAGTCCAGTCCCAGGTTAGAGCTGAGCTAAAAATCCCTATGAAAATACCATCCCATGCAAAGCATCTTAAGTCAAAGCTAGACCTTGACCTTCAGGGAGAGTCCTGTTTCAGGGCCTCACACCTTAGGCTGGGAGGGAAGGGGAGAGGCAGGAGCTAAACAGAGGAACCCCTAGAGTGCAGGGTCACAGTGCACTCACCCATTAGGAGCTGGGCCTGGAGCCGTCCTCCTCCAAGGGTGGACATGGCTGACTATTTCCCAGGATGACTGCATCCCACATTATCATCTGTAGTGTCATCTGGACAACCCTCTCACTGAAACTGGGGTTTGTGTACCCTCCCTTGAAATCTGCATGGCACGTGACTGTTTGGCCAATAGAGTTCAGCAGAAATGACCCCACTAAGGCTAGGTCATCCAAGGCAACTCAGCTTCCTCTCTGCTCACTGGAATGCTCTCTCTTGAGGCCTTCAGCTGGTCTGTAAGCAGTCTGCCTGAGGCCACCAGGCTGTGAGGAGGTCCAAACCTGTCCATGCACATGGACAATGTAAAGACACCCTAAGGCTACCTGAATGAAGAGAGATGGATGTCCAAGGAGGGCCCAGCTCTAGCCACCATCTGGCTGCAATTGTATGAGAAACTTCGGCAACACCCAAACAAGTCTTTCCTGAATTGCTGAGACGGTGAGAGACACCCACTGAGATGGTGAGAGACAAGAAATGGTATTGTTTAAAGCTGCTAATTTTAGGGGTGATGACTAGAAGAGGGAGATGGGGGGGTCCCACTGTGGAATAAGTTCTGTTAAGTCATGTGCATCTGTTTATTTTATTTTTTTTAATGTTTATTTATTTTTGACACAGAGAGAGACAGAGCATGAATGGGGGAGGGTCAGAGAGAGGGGGACACAGAATCCGAAGCAGGCTCCAGGCTCCGAGCTGCCAGCACAGAGCCCGACGCGGGGCTTGAACTCACGGACCGAGAGATCATGACCTGAGCCGATGTCGGATGCTTAACCGACTGAGCCACCCAGGCACCCCTATGTGCATCTGTTTTACCTTAGTCTACACCACCCTCATCTCTCTCCCCTCTACCACTCACTTGCTGTGTGGCCTTGGGCAAGTCTCTGCAGCTCTCTGAGCCTCAGTTTTCTCATTTTTAAAACAGCGTTATAACAGTACATCCTCATCAAGTGATTATGAGGGTTAAATGAGACAGTTACGAAAAGCACTTCAAATAGTGCCTGACATCTCATTTAATAAATATCCACTACCCCAGAGATCTGCTTCTGGATTGGATGTGGAGAAAACGGAGCCTTCATGCACCGTTGCCGGGAATATACAATGGTGCAGCCACTGTGGAAAACAGTTTGGTGCTCCCTCAGTGAGTGAGATACGGAATTTTCCACATGACCCAGTAATTCCACTCCTGGGTGTATCCCCCAAAGGCTGGAAAACAAGTCTTCAAACCAAAACTTGTACCTGAATATTCACAGCAACCCTATGCACTACAGCCAATGGGGGTGAACTGTTCAGGCCTCCATCAAATGCTGAAGGATGAAACAAGTGCTGTAAGTCCACGCACGGAATATCATTCCTCCACGAAAAGAAAAAAACAGACGACGTACTGACACGTGCTACAGCATGGATGAACCCTGCAAATATTAAGCCAAGTGAAAAAAAGGCTGCAGACTTTTTTCGACAAAAGACTGCCTCTTATATAATTCCATTTCTAAGAAACGCCTAGAATAGGGAAATCTGTAGTGACAGAAAGTATATTTAGTGGTTACCGAGGACTGCAGATGGGGCTTGGGAGAAAATGAGCAGTGACTACTAGTGGGAACAAACTTCTTTTGGAAGTGATAAAAATGTTCTAAAAGCAATTGTGTTAATGGTCACAGAACTCTGGGAATCTACCAAAAAGCGTTGAATTATACACTCTAAATAGGTGAATTATATAGTATGTAAATGATGTCTCAGTAACTCTGTTACATAAAAACATGAATTAGCTATCCCTAAGATCCCCAGTGATTACCCTGCCTCCAACTGCCCACCTTCAATCTTCTCTGTGGGCTCGCCAGCACAATTAAAACATACATAAAGTAGATCCTCCAACCCCTCCCATGTCACCCCAAAGTTAATTCACTATAATAGCCAAGCTGATCTGACCCTCTTAGCTCTGAGGTCATCTCTTTCCACTCTCTTCTTCAGGTGCTTCATTCCAGCCACACTGAGCTCCTTCCTCTTCCTCCAACACATCTGGTATATTCCTGCCTCAAGACATTTGCATTAACTCTTCCCTCTGCTTGGACTATGTCTTCCTCAAATAACTATGTGTTTCACTCCCTTACTTTTTTAAAGTTTTTGCTCAAAAGTCAACTTCTCAACAAGGCCTCACCCTGAGGACACTGTATACAATTATAACTTGTGGGGCACTTGGGTGGCTCAGTTGGTTAAGCGTCGACTTTGGCTCAAGTCCTGATCTCGAGCCCCCTGTCGGGCTCTGTGCTGACAGCTCGGAGCCTGGAGCCTGCTTCAGATTCTGTGTCTCCCTCTCTCTCAAAAAAAAATAAATAAGCATAAAAAAATTGAAATTATAACTTGTACCCACCTTCCCCACACCTCCCCTGGAGCTCCCAATTTCCCTTTTCTTGCTCTATTTATATTTTTACCATAGTATTTATCTCCTTCAACATTCTATTTAATTAATTTGTTTACTGAGTCTACTTATTGTCTATTTCATTCTACTAGAATATAACCTCCACAGGACAAGGAATTTTTTTAATCTATTTTGTTCACTGATGTATCGCAAATATTGGCACATAGTAGACGCTCAATTAACATCTGATTTGTTGGACTATATCTAACCGTGTAACTGCCCTACTTCTCCTTGATCTCATGATAAAACCCAACCTCACATGCTCCTCTGCATGACTTACCTGACCTCCTTCACTTTGGCTACATCCGGCTATTAACAGCTTTCCTACCGTTCCCTGCATTCCCAAACTCTGGGTCTCAGCTGTGTTACTCCCTCTACCTGGAATTCTCCTCCCTAGCATGTGTCATTATTCCCATTGTACAGATGAGACAACGGAGGCTTAGAGACTTCAGTCACTTGTCCAGGGCCTCTGACATCGAAGGGCTTATAGTTCACTGGGAAAGACAGACTTTGACCAAATCAACACACTAATGCATACATAATTAGATATGGCTCTACTACTCTGAATGTCATCTGAACCGGAAGGCAGAGAAAGCTTTCTGAACTAGGATCTGAGAAATGAGTAGGTATTGCTGGTCAGACAGGAATGAGAGCACACCAGGAGAGCATTCTAGAACATAAGCAAGGTCCCAAGAGGGAAGGAGATCATCCATTCCTGCCACTGAAAGACCAGTTTCTCTGGGACACAGGGAGTAGGGGGAGCAGCGGGGCAATTGGGCAGGGGAGGGTAGGAACGCCACACTGAGAACTTAAAGTTTTACCTTAAGAGTCACATTTAACCAACTGAGGGGCCTTAGAAGGGATGGGTAGAGTGATAAGCCTCGCATTTATGAACAGTGGTTTGAAGGACAAGTGAGGGGACAGTGAGCGGGCTCTTGCAATGGTACAGGAAAGAAATAGTGCCCGGCTGGCACTAGGGTGTTTCAAATTGAGATGAGGACAAGTGGGAAGGTTAAGGGATATTTATGAGTTAAGAATGGACAGTACATGGTGACAGATGGGGTGTGAGGCAGGAGAGGAAAGGCAGAGTCAAGCCTGACACCCCAATCTGCATCGCATAACTGGATGAATGGTGGAGTCATTCACTGAGAGAAGACACCCAAGAGGAAGACATGGGTGGCTGGGGATAGGGCATGTATTCAAGCTGCAGTATATGTCCAGGTGGGTACGTCCAGTCGGCAAGCGGCTATGTGGGGCTGGAGCTGAGAGGACAGGTCTGGAGGAAAGATACAAACCTCATCTGCAAAGAGATGGTGATTGAAGTCAAAAGAATGGATGAAATCCCCCAAGGAAAGAGTGAAAAGTGAGAAGAACAAATCATCTGCAGCCAAGTCTTACAGCATAGGAGGGAGAGGGGCGGCCGGGCAGGACAGAGGAAAATGAAACAAGGATGAATTCGGGAAGAGAGGGGAATATAATGTCTCACATGCAGAAGATCTTAAGTCAAACTTTATGGAGAAGTCCAGTAAAGCTAGACTGGAAACTGACCACTGGATGCGGTGATGTGGTTATCATTGGCAGCCCTAGGGAAAGAAGTTTTGGTGGAGAGATGACACAGAGCCAGACTGCAGTGTGCTAAGGGATAGACAAAGGTAGAGACAGGAAGACACCCAGAGTAGACAGCTCAAAAGCAGTTTGGCCGTGACCTGGAGGAGATAAAGGGGAAGATGGCTCACAGGGCGTGGGAGTTGCAGTGCTTTCTCTTAATCCATTTTTTTTTTAGATGGACTTAAGCATGCTTAAAATGCTAATGAGAAGTATCCAAGTGAGAGGGAACTGTGAAATAGTATAGGAGGGAGAAAAATGATGGATGTCAGGCATGTAAGAAAGTGCAGGGATCACAGCAAGACAAGGGTGGGAGTCTGGGCCTTAGCTGGGAGGAGGGACAGCTCTCTACTCCAGCGGGAAGAAAGGAGAGGCAGGTACAGGTGTACGGAGGTGGGCAGGTGCAGTGGCAGGAAGCATAGTGAGACCCCACCCATGGTCCAGGTTAGGAGGGCATCCTCTC
The DNA here is from genome assembly GCF_028018385.1 of Neofelis nebulosa. NCBI lineage: Eukaryota > Metazoa > Chordata > Mammalia > Carnivora > Felidae > Neofelis > Neofelis nebulosa. Next base: position 61,224,158 of record NC_080782.1, read on the forward strand.
AGGATGAGGGAGGCAACAGTGGCCGGGCCATAGGTTTGAGCCATGGTGGAAGTGGTCACTGAGGAGCCAAGATGGAGTCATTTAAGGCATGGGAATGGAGACAAGGCATATGAGACAATGCTGAGAATAAGAGGAAATTAGGATCTTGGAGCAGCAATTATAGAAAGGGAGGAGGAGATGTTGGGGAGACAGGGAGGGATGAAAGACATCCAGGGACAAACGCAATGACAGGTTCATGAAATGGTCATTGTATATGCCTCAAGCACAGTTCGGTGAGTGCTACTATGGGAGGGTTCAGATTGGAATACATGTTAAAGCTATACAGTTGTTCTCATAAAAATGATTCATAGGGCGCCTGGGTGGCTCAATCGGTGCGTCCGACTCTTGATCTTGGCTCACAGTTCATGGGATCGAGTCCCACGTCAGGCGCTGTGCTGACAGTTCTGACCTGCTTGGGATTCTCTCTCTCCTGCTTTCTGCCCCTCTCAAAGTAAACAAACTTAGCTTTAAACAAACAAAAAAAGTAATTCAGGTTCATAATTAATATGACTTTTTTCAAAGTTCAGAAAGGTATAAAGTTAGGGAAAGTCACCACACCCAAGAGAGGTTATCCTAGACATGCTTAGTATGGGCTGTTCTCAGTTTCCCTTTTAAAATTTTAGAATGATAACTCAGGTTCTCTGATGAATTGATCTTAAGTGGAAGTATAAGTTTTCTTAGTCTTGTTAACAAGGGAGCCATCATAAGACAAAAGACTTAGCTAATGTGTGCTTCGGGGGGGGGGGGGGGGGGGGATGTCTCTGTTTAGGCAGGAATGCACACAGGAGGTTTTTATGGGCCACACTTGTGTTTCTGTCACTCCTTATATTCAGATTGCTTAGAACTTGGTCACATGGCCATACCTAACTGTCCCTACACTCTGGAAGATGAGTTTTATGGTCAGCTAGGAGCTTCAGCCCACAGTAGGTGAGCACATACTAGCCCTGGAAAGATTTGGAATTAAGAATAGAAGTGTAGAAGAGAATCATACCCTTTGCAATAAAATATTTGTGCTTTGAAATAAGCTGTGTTTATGCATTTGTAATGTTTAAGAATACGTGGCCTTTTAGAGTTATAGATTAAATTTTTCATTCTAATGTAAAATAATTAATTGAGCAATTAATTGACTTCAGATTTTAAGTTGAAATCTGACTAAATTTAAGTAAGTATTGGAGGCTGCAAAAGAATATAAGATTTGCTGTATTTGTAAGTTTAATGAATTAGATTTATACTAGTTACTTAATACTTAAGAAGGTTTGTTAGACAACTGAAGTACTTAAAAAGAAATTCAAATATATTAAATGTATAAATGCAGTTTACAATGTTTACAGCAATTTAATTAAACCCATTTATAAATGAGAAGAAACATTTCTCAAAGGTGCCCTTAAAAGTGATTGTTAAAATTTGCTGGACTTATAAATAAATAATAGGATTTGTAAACTAAACTTTAAAGCTTGTGGAAGAACCTGGGTCTGTATGAATTTGTAACTTTAATAAATTGAACATTAATTTTAAAAAACCTTTGAATAATATTTTTAGGGTCCAAGAGCTTTCCTGAGGGCATCAAATTAATAGTTTTTTATTATTAAAAAACATATGGTTGTAATAAACAATTCAACAACACAGAAGGGAAAAGGTGAACCCCTAGGCCCTTTCCCTCTAGGTCACCATCGCTGCTAGTACCTTGGGGATCCTCCCAGAAATTCTCTTCACATACACAGATAGCCCACCCTCCCCCATTCCACCATTCTGTATACAAAGAGATCTAGTCTGTCTAATGCTTTGTACTGCTTTTTTGCTTAATGATGTAATTTGGAAACATATCCATGTAGCTCATAAAAATAAAGGTAAGAGTTGCTCCCCTCCCCTCCCCCTTCTCTCTCTTGGGCTAGGTCTTCACCTCTTTCCTCCGAGTCAGGGCCACACTTGTCCCCAGAACTGGTGCCCCATGCCCAGGTGTCTCCAATTCCCTCCCACCCACTCCACAAACCCCCTCGGTGCCCAAAACGGCACATACCCAGGCACCAATGGCTTCCACAGCACCAAATCCACCAGATAGGCCTCAGTTCTTTTCCTTGATCTGTGGGTTTGACGCTTGGCTCTCTCTTTCTTCTCACTCACTGGGCTTCCCATGGTCTTCTGCCTTCTACCGCCCTCCACCGTCTTCTATCCTCACATGCTCTCCTACCTAGACATTACATCTCAAAATCCGGTCCTTAAGTGTCTTCGTGTCATCCTAAACCTTTTCCTGAAGTGAGTGTGTCCCTGCCCACGGCTTCCCTCCCCACCTATGAACAGTGGACGCATATATTTGTATATATTTGTACCTCTCCAACCCAGGAGCCCCCTCCAGGCTCTCGACAGATCTGGGCAACTACTCAAGGAGCACCTGTTCCCCTTTGGCTCAAAGGCAGCGCTGGCTACAGAATTTGCTGGGCGCAGTACAAAATGAAAATGCAGGTTCCCTTGCTAAAAATGTACTAAGGGTTTCAAGATGGCGACAGAAGAATATTAAACCACGTGTGGGGCTTGATGTGACTGTACAGGTCTTGCACCCATGAGGCCGGCCCTGCTCAAAGGCATATCAAATTCAAGCCCAGGAAGAAGCACACACCTCCCACCGTACCACCAAATCTGTCCTTTGCGGTGGATGGCAGTGCTAGCATCCAGCCCTTTATCCGCTGCATTATCATGCCCCCAGAAGGTTTCTGCTCCTGCAGCTGACTGGGCCCCCTGCGGCCTGTCCCAAGCTGCCATCATCTCCTCTCAAGCCGATGGCACCAACCCTGTCTTGATCCCCATACCTCTCTCTCTCCACATCACTCCACCATCCCTACCACGGCCAGAGAGGGTTTCTTTGTTCACTTTTTTCCAAATGTAAACCTAACTATGACGACTCGTCCCCCACTCCATCCACTTCCCCACAATCCTTTGCTTAAAACCCTTGAGCGCCTTCCCACTGAAAGGCTCTTTGCCACACGATCATTTTTCTTCTGACTTTTGTCAACATATAGACATTTTTATGTTTTTGTGATCAAATATGTCAGTCTTTTGTGGCTTTTGAGATTCATTGTTTTTCTCAGAGTGAGTTTTTTCCTACTCCAATATTATAAAAGTATTATCCATGTTCCTTCCTATGTTGTGTATTCTCTTTCTTTTTCTTTCTTGTTTGGCATGCAAATGTTTGATGAGTGTTTGGGGGTGAGGCATGAGCCTTTAGCTTTGTTTTCTTCCTGATGCCTATGCCGAGTCAACCCTCCTCCAGCCTCCAGACTGACTCATGTTTTCCTCTCTGAATTGCAAAGCCACCTTTATCTGGCCCTGAATTCCCATTGGCATTAAGGCTTATTTCTGGCCTTTCCATTTGGTACCATTGATCTCTCTTTCCTTGGGTGCAACTTTTCTGATGATCTGACTTGATTCAAGGATAAAACCTAGACTCTTCCAGGGCATGAATGCCCTTCATTCAATCCTCCATAAATAACAATTCCCTCCACAGGCTTTTCTCCTTCTTTCTTAATAAGATGTGGGGATAACAGAGGTCCAAGACTCTTTTCTGGGGAGGTCCAGAATGTATTACTCTGGGCTATTGATTGAGGGTGCAGAACTATCAGCAAATGCTGGAATTGATACCCCTGTGCAGAAACTGAAGAGCCCATCAGAGATTCTACTCCATCCTTACAGAAGAACCTGGAAGTCTTTGAATCCCTAGCACTTGTTCACGCCTCTGGGCTCTCCCTTGCGTCCCTCCCTCCCCCACTTCCTCCTTTCTTCTATTAAACAGTCCAAATCTGCAAAACTCAGCTCAGGTGTTCTCTTGTCCAGTAAACCTCTCCTCTCTGACCTGCTGGCCTGGGTTCACCTCTGCCGCAGCCCCTAGCACATGCACACCATGAGTAACATCCCTTCTTGCCCCACAGCTCTCTGCCCAGACTGTGGGTTTTCCCTGGGCAGGACCCGGGTCTGGTTTGACTTGTGCCCTCCACCTTGCCCTGACCCTCAGCCCAGCACTCTAGGATGTACGTGGGGTAGAGGTATCCGTTGGTTCCCTGTACAAAAGCAATACATGACTATTGTAGAAGAGAAGATCCAGATAACGGAATTGCTTTAAGTAACCTCACCCGCCAGTCCCAGAGCCTTTTCCGGAAGAAGCCACCGTTGGTTTGGTGAATAGCTTGGCAACCGTCTGTGGAAGCAGTGGCCAACTTGCCTACAAGGGATGGCTGCTCACCCCTGTTTAGACAAAGAAAATTCTCATCCCTCTTTTAAAGCTCAGGAAGGCTCAGAGAGGCCAGCTGTCACAGCCAGCAGTGGCCCAGCCGGGCTCTGAAGTCTGTTCTGAACAAAGAAGCTGCACCCACCATGCCACCCCACAAGTCCCCGGCCCCGGGCAGTAATCCCAGCAAAAGCCAGAAGGCAGCAGGCCTGGCCCTGTGTGCTGCTGGGGGAAGGGGGCTCAGGCCTCCTTCCTCCAGCTGCCCTGCCCTGAGGCCCTCCCTGTGTCCCTTCTCCCCTCCTCTACATCTCTCTTTCCTCAGAACCCATTTATCACCTTTTGATGAGCTCTGCCAGGCAAGCCGTGTCAGGAAATTTCTCGGTGTTCGTTTTAATAAAACTTAATTATTAAGACAGCCTCACAAGTCATAATACATTTAGTGGCTCATTTTTCACTTCTCTGCTAGAGGCCTCCCGGCAGCCAGGTGGGAGGAGTGGAGGCTGCAGGGAAGGCAGTGTCAGAACCCTGTCTGGCCCTGCAGGAGCTGAGGTAAGGGGGCAAGTCCCTGACCCTCTCTCCCCCAGCCTTCAGCCTTTACTCTTCATACTGGAGGCATCGGGCAGAAGAGCACCCCTCGTGGAGTCAGGAGGCCTGGGACTAGGTCCTGCTTGTGCCACAGACCGCCAGGCAGGGAAGGTACAGGTCTCCCCACTGTATGAAAGTAGAGAGCTTCTAGGGGTGCCTGGGTGGCTCAGTCGGTTAAGCGTCCGACTTCGGCTCAGGTCATGATCTCACGGTCCGTGGGTTCGAGCCCCAAGTTGGGCTTTGTGCTGACAGCTCAGAGCCTGGAGCCTGCTTCAGATTCTGTGTCTCCCTCTCTCTCTGCCCCTCCCCTGCTCATGCTCTGTCTCTCTCTGTCTCTCAATAATAAATAAATGTTAAAATTGAAAAAAAAAAAAAGAAAAAAAGTCGAGAGCTTCTATGACACATCTCCCAAGGCCAAATGGCATAAAGTGAAGAAGCAGTTACTTATACGGAAGAACTTTTGAGCGTTCCCAGACCCCAAAAAATCACCTCTCCTAGGCTTTTTTGATATCCTAGGCCACATCTTGCCAATGGATGCACACAATAAATGGAGATAAAGCACAGATGCTCACAGACACGTTTCAAAGCTGTGGTGGCTTGACGCTGAGATGCTGAGTGTGGTTCCGGGGAAAGAGCTGGTGAGGCCGCTCTCTCTGCTCGCTGGGCCTCTGCAAAACCAACACTGCAGGCTATTTTCGCTTTCACCTTTGTTTGCAAAGGCAAAAACTCTTATTCAGATTTCTTTCAGTTAGGGGAAGTAGGTACTAATGTGGGTCTTCTGTAAAAGTGAAGTAACATAACACAAACTTTCCCAATGTGGGGGGTACCTGTATATAGTCCCCCTGGGCCTCAACTTACCTGCAAAGTGAAAATAGTTTGGGTCCAAACCTGACAAAGCCATCTTGAGGGTCAGAAGCAAGATCCTGGAGTGAGAGGCCACTCCAACAGGCCAATGGAGGCAACCCCGCGGGTGTGCAAGCTGGACATGATGGCACTTGTCCCACTGGCCTATGAATCAGCTTACCTGGGTAAGGGACGGGGTAAAATTGCAGCTCATCCAGAGACAGACACAGTTGCCTTTACTGAGGGCTCCGTCTATTCCAGGCCCTGTGCTGAGGGCTTTAGGTGCACCAAATCCCAAAATTATCACAACAGCGCTGGTTGTTACTAGCGTGACAAGGTTGGGACTAGTAGCATCCCTATTTTACAGATGAGAAAACTGAGGCAAAGGGAGGCAAAAGCAATATTCCCAAAGTTACGGAGCTAGTTGGTGGTGAAGCCAGATTTGAGGTCAATGCCTTGGGAGAAATCAGGGAGAGACCAGAAACTTTTATAATCAGGGTGATTTCACCCTAAAGTTGAGGGGAATGCAGAGCACCCCCCTCTGGTGAGGTGCCTAGCTGAGCACCAGGGTCCCGGGCAGCTTCATAGGGAGGCAATGGGCACACCTGTCGTGCTTACAAGTGAGACAGATTCCAATCTTGCCATCTCATCCACAAATCCCTGGCAACTTTGCTGATTCTCTGCTCCCCACTCACATTAGGAGGTGAGCAAGGAGACAGGTAGTGTTGGTATAGCTCACACAGGGCTAGGACATGGCATATTAATTTGAAAATAATTACAGTGCGTGGGTCCAGAAGGAGTGAAATCAGCTTTCATTTACTGAGGACCTATGAAGTGCCAGGCCCCATCCTGCCATAAGCTGTACATACAATGATTTCTGATTCTTGCAAGACTCCTCTGGGGGTCATCGGCATTACTTCCATTTTGCTGATGAAGAAACAGGCCCAGAGAGCCTAAGTGGCCTGCCCCAGGTCACACAGCCAAGCTAATAGCAATGCTGGGAGTCAAACCCAGCTCTTGCCAACCTCAAAGCGTTTCTCCTCTGCTGCCCTGCTTCCCTCTGTATCATATCCACCTCCACGCATTCATTCCAGCCTCACCCTGAGCACCTACTGTGTGCGGTGCGCTTGAACCTGCCATCATTAACTGGCCTGCTCGCTTCGGCCCAGGAAGGGGAGGGTCTCTGGGGGGAGGAGCTTCCCTGGCTCCCACCTCAGACCCAGGGAAGCGGTCTCCCACACTGCTGTCCCAGGAGCAAGCAGGCAGCTTTTCTTAGGTTGTTCTAAGTTAAGGATTCTCTCTTCTGGTAAAACAAGGAAACAGAGGGGATAAAAATAACAAAACAAAAAGAGAAAGGCACAAAGTTACAAGAACTCTCAAAATATCTTTCTGTTCTGGATACAACTCCTAACACAACTGGGGTAAGGGCCCCTTTGGGAAGTTTTGATCTGCAGTTTCGAGGGCCCTTAAAGAATGCGGGACCAGACACTGGTCATCTGCTCAGCTTGCATTTCCTCCCTCCTTTCCTCTTTACTTCCCTGCTAACAGACTCAATCTCGTTCACAAATCCATCCCTATGCTCAGCTCAAGGTGAAATCCCGGATGACCCGGTATCCCCTCTTTCTAATGATGGGCTTAGGGGTGGCTATGGCCCATGCTGTAGGGGGTCAGGGAGATGAGCTCAGGATTATTGGATTGGTTTGGGTTTAAATGTGTTTCCAATTTGCAGTTCCAAATTATTAGGTGCTCATTCTCCGATTAATTACAGCAGGGAATGATGAAATGTCAAAGCACAGAGCTTCCCCCCTGCCACTTCCTTCCTGCAGGAGCCAATACATTCTGTTTCTCCACAGTTTGACTTCACTGCCTTATCGTCCCACCTTAGATGACAGACTTGTCTCCGTTCCAATCTGGGTTTTTTATTTCCCTCTTCATGGCTGACCAGAAAGGCATACTGTTGATAACAGAATGAAAAGAAAAGATTTTGGTTCAGTCTTTTAAAATAGACATGTTGTCATTTGTCTTGACTTTTGACCTTTCAAATAACGGCTTGTTTCTAAATTACCGTTTTGGGACAGTGGTATGATATGACTCACTGACATGGTTAATAGCCTGAAACTTTGATTTTAAAGAAAATTTTGGTAAATAAAATTACCTGTTTTTCTGCTGACTTCTGCTTTGGAGAGCTGTTCTCAGAGAAAAGCATTGTTATCACACATGCTAACACATCACTCCCTACTATGTAGCAAAGAGCCTCAAATTCCTCAGATTCAAGAAGAACGAAAATATTCTGACCACGTCCTACCAGTAATGCTCAACATAAATTATGAAGCACAAAGACAGCTTTGAAATGCAAAATATTTTACTATAAATGGACTTCCCTTGGGCCCACAGACAGGACATTTCCTATATGTTACTTGGACCTATAACTTCCCTCTGGGATTTTATACCTATTGGAAAGTAAATATTTCTTTTTACAAGTCTAAGACAACCATCTGTTTATTTCTTGGGTCGGCTCTTAACTATTTACCTAATAGCCTGGTTTAGAGTCATTAGTGGCTATTGTCATTGTTCAATCATTGAATAAACGTGTTTGAATGCTGCTGTGTGGGCTCTCTTACAGGCCACTGATGAGCCAGAGATGAATTCAACAGGGCCCTGTCCTCGGAGTTCACTCTTCAGAGATTTGTAAATTAACATTTGCCATCTGGTATGACAAAAACCCCAGTAGTCATACACTCAAGGAGGATGGAAGCAAGTCAACTTGTGGTGGGAGGGGAAGGGAGGGCTTCAGAGAAGAAGCGTCATTGAGCTGGATCTTGGATCTCAGTGCCTCCTGCAGGCTTGGAGTAACAGGTTGAATCCAGGAAGTCTACATACTTCAATGCAGAGGGCGAGTCAGGGGAGCTCCTCAAGATGCAGCCAGAAGGGCGGGAGGAGTTGAATGATGGAACCCTGGAGGTAACAATTGGAGCTTTATTCAAATAGACTTTCTCAGAGTCATGTTCTCTTGATACTTTTGCGAGTTCCTTGCTTAGTTATTACGTGATTGCCCTATAGTTTGGTGGCATGGTGGTCAGACACAGGCAAAGGATAGGAGTTCCTTTAGTTTGGCTTTTTCAGCGGACAAGGAAAAGCAACAGCACTCCAGGTCAGAGGACAAGGCTTCCTGGCCTTCCAGTCCTGGGAGGGCACCTGCTGCCGATGTAGGTCCTGATGAGGGTACGGATCCCTCAGGCCTCTAGGATGCTTCCTCTGCTACTCCCACAAGGGTGTCTTACACCCTAGGCACTCATGATGACCCTGGAGACTCCAAACTCAGCCTATGCCTGAGGGTTTATGCAAGACCATGAGACTCCAAAGTCAATTTTCCATGCTCACCTCCCCAGGAGAACATCTTCCTGTCGAGCCCAGTTTTCCATTGTCAGAACAATTCTCAGCATGTCTGAGTTTCTAGGTGAGAATTTTGGCATCTTGGGTTCCTTTTAAATAGGACACACTTGTAAGCTCTAAAGTAAAAAAGGAAAAGGTTCTTGTGAGGTGTTAGCTTTCAAGATTACAGTTCAGCAGGATTTTCAAGGTGCTTTGGGTGAATAAAAATGACACAGACAGCTGAACACTTCCTGCAATGAAACAGCAATATGGATCTGAGCTCCATGCATGACTCTCGAGGTGGTCAATGGAAAGGAAAGGAAAGAAAAGGGTCAGCAGTATTTTCAGGGCATTTGCCCCCAGATGTTTCAATCCTGTTTCCTTTGGACTTTGAAAAGTGGGATTGCAAGTTACCTGTCAAGGAAACATCAAACCAGAGGAATCCAAATTGCATGGTGTTGCTATCCATGGGCAGGTCTTCAAAGAGCGCCCCTCCCACCCAGTGGTTGCTTAGAAAACTAGGACTTTTTGCCTTGGGGGCGTTTTGAAGAAGTTGCCAGCTGAAGGTACTGAACAGGAAATGACCTATTGTTTGTCATATGATAAAATGTTGCTTTTCTAAATAAAACAACAACAGCAATAATAATAATACCAGATAATAATATATATTATAATATATATCTAATATAGTATCACCATCATAATGGCAACCTCAGGGGAGGGGCTGAAGACAATTGGGTGAGAGGTCAGGACGCCTGCCCCAAAGACCCCTCTCACTTTCTGCATAGGACCTGGAAAAGCTTCAGATGATCAATTCCTTTGAGACTTGAAGATTTCTCCACTTTTAGGAATCTTCACATGAAAATTCAAGCACAGCATGGCACACCCAAGGGCAAAAATAATCTTCAGTCTTTCATGTCTTACTGCTGTTTCCTGAAGATAATATCTCTTTTTTGGCCCACTCGGGGCTCTGGAATTTTGGCCGATAGGTCCTTTATGCCTGTGGGACATCTGTCATCAGGAGGGAGTGACCCGCACACCTATTTGCACTTTGTTTTCTATTCAACTTCCCAATCATGAGATTGGGAATCTATTAAGCAATTTTTCCTTGACATTCAAACACTGTTTACCTAATGGATGGATCAAAACTTCTTAAAAACTGAAACAATTAGAATTTCTCAAGCTTATAAATATTGGTTACTACATTAGTTACCCACATTTTCCAAAATGTTTCATTAAAACCATAAGTTTAATGTGTCAGACCCTCCTAAATGCTTCAAATGCCTAAAAAGTCCGCCAAAATGTACATAGAACACCACCATGACTGAAAAATGTATACTTACCGTTACTCTTAAACTGGTTACAAAGTATAAAGATTAGGGACATATATTGATTTTTTCATTATTTTTATACTTACCACTTTCTCAGAGCTACTTTCTTTTCTTTTCTTTTTTAATTTGTTAAGGTTTATTTATTTCTGATACAGAGAGAGACAGAGCATGAGTGGGGGAGGGGCAGAGAGCGAGGGAGACACAGAATCCAAAGCAGACTCCAGGCTCTGAACTGTCAGCACAGAGCCCGACACGGGGCTCGACCTTGCGAACCGAATGGTGAGATCATGACCTGAGCCGAAGTCAGTCGCTCAACTGATTGAGCCACCCAGGTGCCCCAACTCAGAGCTACTGTCTTAGAATTAATATGATAGCTTCTAGAATTAGGGCAAACAAAATTTATTTTCTGCTAGGATTACAGGTTTATTCCAGAACCAAAAGAAAAGTAATGTTATCTCAGGCCAGCTGTTTGGGGGTTACTGTTTCTTATTTGGGACCCCAGTAAAGGGTCTCCCAACATTATTACACTTACTATTAACGCATTATTAAATATGGCCTCACTAAGAATATGAAAGTCCATGCCTTTCACAGAGACGTCTTTTCTGTGACCAGAAGTTTTTCTCAAAGTGATGTTTCATCTCCCACGAAACCAGGGATTGAAAGTCAGAAGTTTGCTATCTTCGTGAAGACAATTAGCCAACTCAGCATCTCCTATCACATTATTGTTTCCCTCCTGTTATTGTACATGACTACTCATTTCTATTTTTTCTCCATGACTATTAGATGTATTCAAAAGCCACTCTTTCTTCCTTGCAAGGATAGAAAAAAGTACGTGTGTACTTAATAAACCAACATGTATTTAATAGAAGAAATAATATCACTCAGATAGGCAGCTATTTAATATAAAATGGAACTGGATCATGTTCACCATTTTTTTGTACAATTTATATCAACTTTTTCTCCTTGGAGCTTCATTAGGAACTTATGGCCCTTCACAGATTCCATGTGCTTAAATTAATTATAGTTATCAATCTCATTTGATACTCAAATTGTCAGAGCCTGCCGAATGGCAGTCTCTACTCTAGGTTTTTTGGTCCTTTCAGAATTACTCTGTGACATTTTGCTTTCTCTGCAAAAAGGAACTTCCTTCCTACCTAAGGCTACCCTCCAAGAGCCCCGTTTCTTTCAGTGGAGAGAAGTATTAGAGACAAAATTTGAGCATTAGGGGGCACATGAGAGTTGGTGGTTGGATACAGATGCTGCTGCTGTGGCCACTTTTAGCGACAGAGATGGGAAAACGTTTAAAGTTGAGGAGTTCACGTTAGCGTTTCCAATTTAACTGCAGCATAGCTCAGGTATGTTGTTTGATGTAAAAGTTGCTAATATATTTTCTCAGTGATGTGCCAGTGTAACCTCTCATCCAAACTGTAAATTGTACCTCACTTGTCTTTTGTTTCATATTTATAAAATAAATACATATAAAATGCTTAATATTTTTCACTAATCCGTAGTCAGTTGATTAGAGAATGTAGAAGTAAGGTAGAATCCATTTTAGTGAAGGGTTTACATCTAACCATACCTAAAGGGGCTTATTGGGGCGCTTGGGTGGCTTTGTCCGTTAAGCACCCGACTCTTGATTTTGGCTCAGGTCATGATCTCAGGGTTCATGAGATTGAGCCCCACACTGGGCTCTGCACTGACAGTATGGAGTCTGCTTGGGATTCTCTCTCCCTCTCTTTCTGCCCCACTTGTGCTCACATGCACACACGCTCTGTCTCTCTCTCAATAAACAAACAAACAAACAAACAAATAAATAAATAAACTCTATAATAAATAGGCTTATTTATTTGGAATTTATTACCATGACAGAAGGAAATGTTGTTAAGAATAACCCCACCCATATTCCATAATGATGGCTATTTATAGTTTATTTCATAGCAAAAAGCCCAGTCCATGCCAGGGTTTTTTTCTGAGTGACCCACACGGTCACATGTGAAATGCAACTGCCATTGCTTGCTTCTAAGCCCTTCTTTCTAAGTCTTATTCTTGGTTTATGGATATAGTAAAGTGAATTTCTGAATCTCGGTCTTTTATCCACTGCTAAGGCATTTTGCTTCCCGGTGACATGGCTAACAGAATGTTGGCTGCGGTGACAAGGTACGGTGCAATCTATATCTTCCACCAAGCATGATGTATTGACATTCCCTCTAGCAGTGGTGTGTGAGGCCAATTGAGAATATAGAAGATGCTAATGCTTTCAAAAGAGTTGTTAGCAGGAAAAGACACTGTCTGCTTGGAATCCACTCTGGGAAGAAATCTACCACGTAGATAGCACAAGATACTTCCTGAGTAACGCCATTAAGCTTCCTCCGACATTGCTCCATAGACCTGCCATAACTCTGGATGTTTCAGGTCCAGTTTATGTCCTTTCCCCGGAGGCCAAGGAAGTGTCGACTTTCAGCCAAGGATTAGTCAATATTTATTAGCGGGAATAACAACAATAATTACAACAATGGCCAACTTGAATCTCTACTGTGTGTCAAGCACAGCACGAGGCTCTTTCCAGTTATTATATCATTAAATCCTCGTAATAGTCCCATGAAATTTTTACAATTATTTGCTTCATTTTACCTTTGAAGAAACCAAGGATCAGGTAACTGAAGTGATTTCTCAAGGACTCACAGCTGATTAATGGCAGAGCTCAGAACTGGGCATATGTGATGTTGGTGTTTTGAGGAACCATGCCTCCTGCCAAAAGCCATAGCCCCCAGAGATTCTGATGTAATTTGTCTTTGCTGGGGCTTGAGCATTTATATTTTAAAAGTCCACAGAATCCTGACAGAATTATGGAAGATTTTATCTAGTATGCTATGGGAGTCAAGCAATGTCCAAGGCCAAGGCTGTCAGAGAGAGAGAGAGAGAGAGAGAGAGAGAGAGAGAGAGAGAGAGAGAGAAAGAGAGAGAGAGAGGAGAAGGCAAGAGAGAGAGCGAGCGATTTATTAACTCCAAAATTATAATAACTTCCAAAGCCCTATCTCACCAATTCCTCCCTCCACTGATACAGCCGTGGTGACATTCACAGCCATGTATTTGGGATACTTATCAGGAGAAGCATTTTTGCTACTGCTGTCCCAGTCTCTTTGTCCTGAAAGGTTTTATTTAGTCTTAACAGTATTTCGAGGAAGCAATAACCAGACTCCACATGACCCTTGGAAGTCTTAAGCCTAAATTCTAAGTTGAAAATATCAGATGGGGGAAATAGCTTTTCTTCACTTTTGTTCAGTCTTGTATCCAAGGATGAATGGGGTCAAAAGTGAGTCTTGTGCCTGAAAATCTGGACAGTGAGAATATTCATTTGCAGGCTGTTGAGACAGGTGTTTATTTACAGCTACACTTACCTGTGCCCACCGACCCACCCCAAATTTACAGGTGACTGTGAGGTGGGAGCCAGCTGGGTTGTGGGGGAAATAACCTAGGGTGACCCAAAGGCTGGGGACCTTTTGACTGAAAGGGTGAAAGCCAAAAGCCACTCCAGCAGGAAATGTAACTTTTGTGCTCTCTTGTGACCATCATTGGGCTAGTGATCAGATCTGCCTAAGGTAAGCTTTGGAGTCCATTGTAACACTGTCTCTCCTGTATGCTATGGTCCCCCTTGCTTCTCTTTATTTAAAGATATCAAAGTTATTTTTTGGAGTTAGCGTGCAACAGAAAAGTACAAATAACTGCAAAATCTGGAAAAGATCTGTCAATGATGATTTGTGTGGGGCTGCAAGGTTCCGGAGTGATGGTTAGGATGCGTCCGGAATTGGACAGTTCTGGGTGGGATAAACCCCCATTCTTCCCCTTCTTAGCTTTGGTCCCTCGGGTCAGTAAACATATGTCTCTGAGCTTCATTCTCCTCATTTGCAAAAGGATTATAAAAGATACCTCTGTTGTATGCAATCTCAGCATTGCTGGATTCCCAAATAGGTGCATTAATGTTTGTTCATTCGTTCTGTAAATGTTTCTCGAGAGGGTACATGATGCTGAAGACACAATCCTGAGCCAAGCCCCTATCTGCTCTCTCATTTCAGTCTACCAGGCATGACAGATGGTAATGACAGTGAGAATACCTCACCAAGAAGTGTAACATTATGCCTCTGGGAAATACAATGAGATAGAGGTAGGTGGTACTAAGACAGCATGAAATGGGGGTTGACCTGCAACCAGAAGGGAGAGCAGCCATTTTCCACCTCATCGCTTTGCTTCCAAGAGAAACAGGACATTCTTAGGCAAGTTCTCTGGTTCCTCAGTGGGATTTAACCTAATAGGGGCAGCAGGAGAGCAGTCATTTCAAGCCATCCCTAGACAGTATCTGCAACATTCTGCCATCACTCCCCTGCCCTGCTGGTCATTTGGATTAACATGGACCCCAACGGGATTGACAAACTCACTCATCTGAGTCTCTCTTCCACAAACACTCACCCCCTCTAGGGCCATCCCCGCTGTCCCTGTAGCCTTTTCAAGGTGAACTCCTGACAAGCATTCTGCATCAGATCCCCAGGGGTTGTGGCAGCAAGATGAGTCACCTCACAAATATAGTACGTTTCCCTAGGGGGCGGCGGTGGGTGGAAGCATTTGTAGAATTCACTCTGCTTTAATAGATCATTTAGAGCATGTCATATATCAGAGAGCGAAAACAAGCCAACAAGCTAACCAGGCATGTGGCCCCTCCTTGAGCCCCAGCTGGTGACTCCCCACCAGCACACCCTCTGCCACACACAAGTCTTAGAGAGGTTGGCATGAACCTGGGTCACAGAGCCTTGCTCAGCCCTCCCTCTCCCTCCAAGGCCAGAGTGCTCATTCTCTCTCTCTCTCTCTCTCTCTCTCTCTCTCTCTCTCTCTCTCTCTCTGTCTCCTTGCTGTTTCCCCCTCCCTCTGTCTCTCTGTCCTTCACTCCATCTCTCTGGCTCTTCTCCCTTTCCTGTTTCCTCATATCTTCCTCCATTTGCAAGTCGCGACCCCATTTCCAGCCATACCCAGCAGGAGTGAGAGCTGATTCTTCGCTCCTCTCAGAACTTTTGGCCTGGGTCTCTGGCCTTGCTTGGGCTTAGAGCAGAATCCCATCTTCCTTCTAGCTGCTGGCAATGTTCCCTCCCTCACCAACTCTTCCCCCATATCCCAAACCCAAGCCCACAGAGCCCAGCTCTGGACCCAGGGTCTAGACCAAGAAGGTGGCTGACCCCCCCCTCCCCATCCCCCCACACACATACACACACTCACACACCCCACCTTCAGGGTCATGTAGATTTGCAGGGACTATTCTGGGAACCACCTCCAGGAATCTGCAAAGGAGTTGGGGCAGGTCTGAGTCTCCATAGGACCCACCCCCCGCCTCTCAGGGGCTGAGCCTCTGTTCCCTTCCTGAAGGGGCTGGGGAGGGGGAGCTGCTGAGGAGACAGTCTCAGAGGAAGGTAGGCAGCCTCTAGGCTGCCACTGGGCCTGACACGTGAAGGGAGAGGGAGCAAGGAGCCCAAGGAGAGAACAGCTGAGCCTGGCCCCAGGACTCACCTTGGTGACCCCAGGCCCAGTAGTCTCAGTTTAACTGCAAACTGACTGGACAAGATCCCCTGTATCATTCTTCTAGACTCAACATCATTGTTAAGACTGAAGACCATCCCTGGAAGGAAGAACAGAGCTTTGGAATTATCAGACCCTCGGCCAGGCTTCATCCCATTTGTCTTCTCATTTACCCTTCCTAAGAAGGTTTGGGCCTGACCCAAATGGATGAGGATGTTGAGTTTCAGAGAGGCTAAGTGACTTGAGCAAGCCCACACAGCTAGAAGTATCAAGGCCTGTCCAGCTCCGGTCTTCCCACTAAATAACTCTGTTCCCTGGCAACAGGGGTTCTGTGGCCCTGACACAGCTGGGTATAGGGCAGCGTCACTGCTGTAATGCAGACCCAGAAACTTAATTCAGAACATCAGGCCCCAGCTCATGCCCATTGGCTGGGCAAGGACCCCAGCAGCGTCCTCACCATGCACTTCTGCTGATGCACCTGCCGGCACCTACCCTCCATCTGTCCAGCAGCAGCACCCAGACTGTGCAACCCAGTTACCACCCAACTGGTGGGAAGGTCAAATATGGGATCTTGCCTCTCCCTCCCAGTTTGAGGATTGGGAATATGGACTCAAGAGGGGTCATTGAATTTTCCTTTCTGAAATTGTGCATTTAGAGCGGAGTAACCTAGAACAAAAAGTAGTGGCAATGGATTTTCCCTGAAGATACCCTGCTCACAAGTTCCCGTTGCCAAGACTTCTGGAACCAGCCAGGTTCCTGGCAGTTCCTGGCAGTTTAGTTGTTAAGCATCTTCTGGGTGTGTGTGTCCTCATACTCTTCTCATAATTTCTTCCTTCAGCTGAAGTTGGCTAGAGTCATTTTCTGTTGCTTGCAACCAAAAATAACTCTAATATATCACTATCCTTCGGTCAATAGAGAACCATAGTGTGGTAATCAAGGCTGCTTATGGTCAGGCCTCCCAGCCTGCCCCAACCAGCTTCTTCCTACCTGTGCCTGCTATACTCCAAGTGTGCTGCCCTGTATCATGCCTGCCCACTTGTTTTCTATGGTTGTACCATCATATATTGAGCCAGGCCCCTCACCCCTTGCCCCACAGCAAGGATTTTAAAATTGAGATAGAATTCACTTATTAGTCAGGGTTCTCAAGAGAAACGGGACCAATAGTATAAATGTACTGGTTATTATATGTAACAGTATTATATATATCATATGTATAATAAATAAGACTCCATAGAGAGAGAGAGATTTATTTCAAGAATTGAGTCACATAACTATGGAGTCTGGCAAGCCAGAAATCTGCAGGGCAGGCCAGCAGGCTGGACACCTAAGGAAGGGTTGATGTTGCAGCTCAAGTGGGGAGACAGAATTCTCTCCTCCCCAGGGGATCCTCAGTCTCTTTTAAGCCCTTCACCTGATTAGATGAGGCCCACCTGCATTATGGAAGTTAATTGGCTTTACTCAAAGTCTACTGAATTAAATGTTAATTTCATTCTAAAATGCCTTCACAGCAACATCCAGACTGATGTTTGATGAAGCAACTAGGTACTGTGGCCTAGCCAGGTTGGTACCTAAAATTAACCATCAAAATTCACATGCTATAAAATCAACCCATTTAAAATGTGCAACCGAGGAGTTTTAGCATATTCACAAAGCCATGAAACCATCACTGCTATCCAATCACAGACCATGGTATCACTTTGGAAAGAAACCTCAGCCCTTCATTCACCCCTCCATCCTCCCTCTCCCAGCTCCTGGAAACCTTCTGTATTTTGCACATGCTTATTCACCCTCCTCCTCCTCTCCCTTTGCCCGCCCTGCAAATTTCTACTCATTGCTCGAAAGCCAGCCGTTCTGAAATCTCTTCCTTGACTCCAGCCTCTGTGAGAGACTCCATCCCACTCAAAGCGAGTTAACCATTCTGTCTTCTGTGATGGCCAGTATACGCTCTCCGTGCCTCCTGGCAGGGCCCCAGACAAAAGATGCTAACTTGTTTCTCTTTCTCACCACACCGGGAAACCTTCAGCTGTGGCTGTGGACTTCAGGAGTTTTTGAATTAGACCCCACATTTTACCCATTTGTGGGTGGGTTTAGCTGTGGGTGTGTGTGTTTGTGTGTGTTTCTGAGGTGGGGGTTTGCAAATTCATCGGATTTTCAGAAGGGTCCCATGAAGTCAGAAGCCATGACATGAGGCAGAACTTCTCAAGGGCAGAGACGAGCTCACTAGTTTCTCTAGGCCTCGTGCCTGGTGCAGACTAGGAGGTTTACTAAACGTGCATGGGTGATGAAGAAATCACATTTCGGAAAAGGTCACTTCGTTCAAGGGTTTTCCTTCATCGTTCTCTGTGAGGCAGTTAAAAAGCAAAACCAAATAACATATGGCTAAGTGTCAGAGGAGGAGGATAGATGTACAAGCATGTACTCATTCATCCATTCATGCATTCATCCACTCCCCATTTATTTTATGCACCTGCAAGGAACCAAGCCCAATGCCCGGTGTTTGGTGCTCAGAGAAGCAAGCAGTCCCTGAGAGAATCAAAGGTCTCTGAATGTGGAAGGAGATGGTAGAATCAATCAGGGAAGGCTTCCTGGAGGAGGGGCAATATGAGCGAAGTCTGGAGTGAGGAATAGGATTCAGATGAACAGAACAGGGGCCTGGGAAGGGTCTCCTGAGGCTGTGTGATGGAAAGGGCATTCGTGTGAGCAGATGCCAGGCAAGGGCTGGATCACTAGTCCCTGCAGCCCAGGGAGGACTTTTTAAGGCTCCAAGGGGGTGATGGTGCAGAGAAGCCTGCCCGGTGTGCTGCTGCAGCCTGTCTGTAATGAGGTGTGAGTGTCATTACTGAGCTGGAGCACAGGGCAGAGCTGAATGGGTAAAAATACTGACCCTGAGTCTGGCCGGGCACTGAGCAGAAGGAAGATTTCATTAGTGTCGGACAGAGGACGGATGTGTCTGCTCCTGCTGAGGCCTGAGGGCAGGAGGCTGGCCAGGCGGGGAGGGTGACCCCATGGCCCCTAATGGTGATTGAGCAGCCTGGGAGCTACTGGCACTAAAGGAGGGGGGAGAGCAGGACCCCATCTGTTACCTCAGCGCTTACCCTGCAAGATGGAGGACAGCTGCCAGAAACTGAGAGAACGTCTCCTCGAGAAAGGAGAAGCCATGCTATAGGAAGTACTGATTGCACCCCTGTGAGCAGAGAAGGAATGAGTCTGTCGGGGGCCAACATAACTCGGGCCAGGGCCGAATGGTGGTGTGATGACTGGTGGGGGTGGGGGACACTGACCTTTCTAGTCTCCCTCAGTGCCCTGTGAAGGCCCCAGAGCCACCCCAGTTCTTCCCATCTCCCATCTTCCTCAACCCCGTCTCTTCATCCCTGTCCACCCCCCACCCACCCCCACCCACCCCCCCCACCACATCCCTGGGCAGTTCTGAGCAGACCACTCTAAAGGAAAGTGTGGTGTTTTTTGGAGCAGCAACTCTGTGCACAGAGCCATGCTTGTTTTGGGGTTTGTTTTGTTTTGGTTTGGTTTGGTTTTTTAAGTAGACTTCATGCCCGGGGTAGAGCCCAATGCAGGGTTGAACTTGACCCTGAGATCAAGACCTGAGCTGAGATCAAGAGTCAGACACTTAACTGACTGAGTGACCAAGGGGGCCTGGGTTGTTGGCTTTGGAGTTGGTCCCATCAATTGTTGTTCCCATCAATCCCACTCTTTTCCCCGGACCACTTGAGAAATAGATGGAGAGCTTGGGTGCAGTGAAGGCCCCTCCTATGTTACTGCTGGGAGCTACACTGGAGGGTGGGGCAGAACGTGTAGCCTCAGGAAGTGAACTTGGCCACTGGGTCCCACCCAGAGCAACAGGAGCATGGATGGCCTGGGCCATCTGCCACATGCAGGGGGCACGAGCTGACACTCGTAAGCCAGGCATCTGGAGGAAGGGGCTGAGCTACAGGATCGGAGGGCTGGTCACCCATCTCCCAGGGGACCCATGTCCACCCTCCCCACTGAAGCTGGAGGGGAGGCCCGAGGAAGCACCGCTGTTTCTCTCAAACACTTTAGGGTCAATGTTGGCATGCTGACTGCAGAAGGGATTTTCCCTTATGCTTGGCACTTTGCAAGTGTCTTCTAATCAATTCCTCACTGGGACTGTTTGAAGTGGGTGACAGAGGGGGTAGGGAAGTACAAGAGACTGAGGGATGAGGCCTTGCAGTGGTGGCCTTGGGCCGGGCCTCTCTTCTCCGCAACCCACGATCCCCTAGTGACCAGCACACCAAGCTCGGCAGAGAGTTGTCAGAATCATCTAAATTAGGAGACATCCAGTGAGCCATGAGCTGTACCATGTGACTCTGTGTGAGTTGCTTAGTCTTTCTGTTCTTGCTGTTCAGCTGCGAAGTAAAGCCAGCCCAAACAATCTGTGTTCACAGTTGAGAGGCCTCCGGGGCCTCTGAAGATGCATAGGCTATGTCCCTGCCCCAGCGGACAGGTCCACATCTTCCCTCTCTGGCTCCCTGCTTAACATTCTCTCATGGTGACGGGGTGCAGGGGGATGGGGTGACGATAAAGCGGGAGCACAAGGAAGTTGTTTTGTGGAGATGGAGTAGTTTGGTATCCATCCTGACTGTGGTGGTAGTTACAGCAGTCTACACTTGGGATAGAATGGCCCAGGAACACACACACACACAGATGAGCACGTGTAACCCTGGGGCGATCTGAACAAGGTCTCTGGATTCAACGTCCGTCTCTTGACTTTGATATTACACCATAGTTATGTAAGAAGCTAACACGAGGCGGGGGCGGGTGGGGGGGACACCAGATGAAGGGGACAGGGTACCTTTCTGTACTATTTTTTCAGTTTCTTGTGAGTCTACACTTTTTTTTTTTTTAAATAAAAAGTGAAAAAAATATTCTGCTACGGCCTCTCCTTGCCTTAGCATAAATCCAAACTGTGCCAAGGACAACAGACCTTGTGCGAGCTGGCCTCCCTAGAACCTCCTCCATTGTTCTGCACGGCCTAACCCCACTGCCCTTCTCTCTGTGCTCCCAGCAAACTCCCTCCACGGGGCCTCGGGCCTTCACCTCATGTTCTCTCACCCTAAAACTTAGGCGTGAGTAACTCCTGCCTGTCAATCACGTTTCAGAAGCAACCCTCTTTCTCAGTGAGGCCTTCTGTCTCAGGTTGACCCCTTCATCCCTCCCACAGGGACCTTCCTGGTGTCCTTACAGTGCCAACCATCAGCAGACATGACCTTATTTGTTTGCTTAACTGCTGTTCACTGTGTCCTGACCACTCTTCTACGAGAATGGAAGCTACAGAGAGCAGGAAAAATGTCCATCTTAGTCACTGGTGGATCCCCATACCTACAACGGGGATAGGTACTGCAGATGGCTAGTGAATATTTATTAATGGTAGATGGCTGGCTGGCTGGATACACCACACAAGACTGCATTTGAGCCATAGGTAAAGAAAAAAAAAGTTACTTCGTGTAGAGGTTCTCCACCAGGACTCACACTGTTATTTAAACACACACATATCACCTCCCTGATTACTATAGGCCCAGACTACTCTCCTGGTCCCCCACCCCTCCATACAGTTCAAATCTCCAGTGCCCTTACTTCTTCATTGCTAAGCTTCCTAATTGCCAGCAAATCTGGCTTATAATATAACATCTCATTTAAACTTTAGTTTGAATTCCAGGTCAGTACCAACTTCCTCCAGAGATTTGTGCTATAAACTTTATTTGATATCACTTCATCTGGAGGGAATTTCAGTAAAGAGGAGTGAG